>NC_045434.1:71025693-71199709 GCF_002776525.5 Piliocolobus tephrosceles
CAGTCCATTTGAGCAAGAGAATCCTAAGAAAGAACAAAGTGGGGGATGGCAAAGAAGAAAAGAAGAAAGGTCTAGAAGGGAACTTGGGACAGAGCCTGCCCCAGAGAGACTGATCAGCGCTTCTTAGGGCAGGGACGGGGGTGGGGGGCGGACACGTGGATGACACAAGTAACACAGGTAAGCTTGCAGGCTTTCCTATAGTCTGTGAGTCCCCGTGTTGATTGATTGATTCAAAACGAGAATTCCGTGGCATGATGATAACACCACACCTTTAGAAATCTTACTTTAGACCTGTAATACTCCCATAGAGACTTTTAAATAATTTTAAATAGAAGCTGGACCTAAAATTGTATAAGAAAGTGTCTGGAGATTTTGATTTGCTGCTCATAAAAGTGAAGCCACAGTTATGAAAAGCCCATTGAGTTAGGAATTGTTGATATGGCTAACCAGTTCAATCAGGCCGTATACCTCAGATAGAGCTTGGATCTGTGTCCCCACCCAAATCTCACGTTGAAATGCAATCCCCAGTGCTGGAGGTAGGGCCTGGTGGTAGGTGATCGAATCAGGAGAGCAGATTTCCCTGTCGGTCCTGTTTTCATGATAGTGAATGAGTTCTCATGAGATCTGGTCATTTAAAAGTGTGTGGCTCCCCGCCGGCCTTCTTCCTCCTGCTCCTGCTGTGTAAGACACCTGCTCCTGCTTTGCCTTCTGCCATGAGTAAAAGCTCCCTGAGGCCTCCCCAGAAGCAGATGCTGCCATGCTTCCTGTACAGCCTTCAGAACTGTGAGCCAACTAAACCTGTTTTCTTTATAAATTACCCAGTCTCAGATATTCCTTTATATTAGTGCAAGAACAAACTAATACAACCTCCCAGCCTAAGTCAGATGACTGCATAGAGCTGTACAGACAAACTGCCAGGATGTAGACTTTCTTGAGGTTAACATTAGTCTTATTTACCCACAAACAGTCAGGATGCCTTTGACCTTGAGACACTGCCAACCCTTGCCCCACCGCCAACTCACAGATCAAGTTAACTGTGGTTTTCCAGTGGACAACAGCATTGACGTCAAGGGCCAGCCAGTTTTGTAACAGTCTTTTTTGCAGAGATCTACATAGTTTGTGCTTAACTATACATTATAGTGAATTTTGAAATAACCTATGACATATTTTTGCTTTCTGGCAGATCAAACAGTTTTTGTTTGTTTGTTTGTTTGTTTGAGACAGCGTCTCACTCTGCTGTCCAGGCTGGAGGGCAGTGGCACAATCTCAGCTCACTGCAAGCTCTGCCTTCCAGGTTCAAACGATTCTCCTACTCCAGCCTCCCAAGTAGCTGGGACTACATGCACGTGCCTCCACGCCCGGCTAATTTTTGGTATTTTTAGTAGAGATGGGGTTTCACCGTGTTAGCCAGGCTGGTCTCTATCTTCTGACCTTGTGATCCACCCGTCTCGGCCTCCCAAAGTGCTGGGATTACAGGCGTAAGCCACTGTGCCCGGACCCGCCAGCCAGTTTTAAAGGCAGCATCAGAAGATGTCATGGTTCTTGGCTGATAAACTACACTTGCTCATTGGAAATAGAGGTATCAAAGCATTCTTGTTGCCTTCTCTAAAGCACTAGATCACAAAATGTAGTGTGCATCAGAATTTCCCAGGCTGCTTGTTGATATTTAAAATTTTGTTTGGCATTCCCACCCTCTCATCTCCCCTTCCCCGCCAGCTACTGATTCCTCGGGTATGGAATAGGTCCAGGAATCTGCACTTTAATCAGTCCTTCCAGGTGATTTTAATGCAGATGGTATAAACACTAGCAGAAATATTGCTGAGATAGACCCAGTGGCTTCTGTTTTGTTTTGTTTTGTTTTGTTTTGTTTTGTTTTGTTTTTGAGACGGAGTCTCCCTCTGTTGTCCAGGCTGGAGTGCAGTGGCGCGATCTCGACTCACTGTAACCTCTGCTTCTGGGGTTCAAGCAATTCTCCTGCCTCAGCCTCCCAAGTAGCTGGTGTGTGCTACCTTAACTGGCTAATTTTTGTATTTTTGGTAGAGACGGGGTTTCACCATGTTGGCCAGGCTGCTCTCGAACTCCCGACATCAAGTGATCCCTCCCTCAAGCCTCCCAAAGTGCTGGGATCACAGGCCCTGTGTATTTTTTTTAATGTCATACTATCTCTTTAATGTTTGCCACATTTTAGGTTTTCCAAGTATTAACCCTAGGAAATAAGAATCTTTACCATCAACACCAAAGCCTCATATCAATTTCAAGGAAAGTGTGTGTGTGTGTGTGTGTGTGTGTGTGTGTGTGTTTGTAGACATTGGTATAGAAGATAACTATTCAGAGGGCCTTGAACTTGGGTCCCCTGTGACCACATAATTTGACTGGTCTCTGTCTACCCTGGTGTTACTGGATGAGAAGTACACTTGCAGAAGTGATGGCTCTATATGAGAGAAATTAAAGTACTAATGCTGGGGCATGGAACTACGTTGATAGTTCAAAGTGACATCATGACTATTTCTATTTCTATTTCCTGAAGGTGAACAAGTTGATAGTCATTTAAAAGGATGATTTTTTCTGAGGACAGCCAGAAAAAAAGAAAGGTATCTATAAAATCAACTTGTTGGTATTCTTTAAATTCATTCAGATTTACTCCTATATGCTTTCAGCAATAGTGCAGGGAGGAGGCTGCTGACATAGCTGGCTGCATTTCCTTGGACTTCAGCTCCTTGACGCTCTTTGTGGTCAAGATTGAGGGCTTACCTTTAAGAAGCAGCTGCGGTTGCTACCCAGGTGAACCAAGAACGAGGGATCGGGTCCACTGCTGTCTCCCAGAAGCTCGGACATGTCTGGAGCACAGTAGGTTCTTAATCAATATTTGTTGAATGAATTAATGTCCTGATACATTGGTTGTTAACGTTCTTTTAACATAAAGTATTTAAGCTTTTTAAGTCTTTGCGCAAAAGCAGAAATTTTGACTTATTTTGTTTTTTTGTTTTATTGAGATGGAGTCTCACTCTGTCACCAGGCTGGAGTGCAGTGGCGCGATCTCGGCTCACTGCAACCTCTGCCTCCTGGATTCAAGCAATTCCCCTCCCTCAGCCTCCCAAGTAGCTGGGACTACAGGCATGCACAAACACGTCCGGCTAATTTTTTGTATTTTAGTAAAGATGTGTTTTCACCATGTTGGCCAGGATGGTCTCCATCTCCTGACCTTGTGATCCGCCCCCTTTGGCCTCCCAAAGTACTAAGCCTACAGGCTTGAGCCACCGTGACCAGCCGAAAATATGACTTTTTAAATAGTATTCTAAATGTTCTCCTTATCTTTGTTGGCAAAGACATGGATGTTTTCATATTGCTATAATCGAACTCAAAAGTCATTTCATGAATCTGAATTTGTTCTCCAAAAATGTTCTCCATGAGTCCAGGCAACCCTTCATTTCTCTCTCCCCTCTGTGCTGCCTTTCCCACCTCCAGCACTGCAAAACATTACTCTCCTTCAGACCTCCAACCGGCAATTGCCCTCCTGCCCACAGTCTGGCTTTCCCAAGGCTTCTCAATAAAAACCACAGCTCCAGGGAATGAAGGGGAAAGAGATTATTTCAGTAGCCTTAGATCTGTCCGAATGAGAATTTTTCTGGGGTAAATTTAGCTAAAATGATTTTATAGCCCTTTCCTCCTCCTTTGAAAATACTCGGATTTTAAGAAAGACTGGTAACTCGCACTCCTCAGCTTACCTCCTGCCCCTCAAATGCACACACACACACACACAAACACACACACCTTACTGTTGTCTAAGACAAAGTCCAATTAATTGTCTATGGGCGTGTCCCCAAATCTTTATCTTCTTCTCAGAAACATTCTTACCTGACTTTGTCATCAGAGACATGAAAAGTAAGTTTCCTATCTTCTTGGCTATAGGTCTTTCTAGTCTTTATTTTTTATTTAATGTGTGTTTTTTATTTTTTGTTTTCTGAGACACAGCGTCACTCTGTTGCACAGGCTCCAACCTTCCCAAGTGCTGGGATTACAGGCGTGAGCCACCGCACCTGGCCTAATGTGGTTTTAAATTCAAAATGGTCTACCCTGTATTTCTTAAAAACGAGAAAAAAAGCCAGCAGGGAAACATTTTTAGCCTGTATTTTTAAAGTCTTCATTATTAGTTCTTCCATCACAGGGGGCTTTACCAGCTCTTGGTCTGAATCTTGTCCCAGAGCTGTCATAACTGCTCAGAAGGCCCAGCAGTGTCGCTTTGCTGAAAACAATCTAATGTGGCTCCAAATTTGCCTATTTAAGAAGGACAGAAGTCACCATCTAATTAACAGCCATGGCAAGAAAGCATCTGGGTAAATGGAGCTCATATAGGTAAGTGAGAAAACTAGGACTTTCCAAATTGCAATTAGCTAATTGACTAACAATGCGAAAATCCCATAATGACCAGAAGGGTCAAGCATGCTGCCTCCTATTGTTCTTTGCTGTCTGTGCTTTTATTCTCTCTGTCCTCTCTTCTTCCACCTGTCAGTGTGGGTCTCCGGAGACACATACATAATGGGCGGGAAATTACTGTGGAATAAGCACACAAGATAATGAGATGAAGTGGTTGACAACATGCTACACAAACACAAGAGGCTACAACAATAGTCATGGCTTTCTTCTAGAAAGTGTATAAAACAGTATTATAAATCAAGCATTGCATTAGGGTTCCCTAGAGGGAGAGAACTAATAGGAGATAGATAGATAGATAGATAGATAGATAGATAGATAGATAGATAGATAGAGATAGATACATAGATACATAGGTAATATATATTTCATTAACTATTAACTTACACAATCACAAGCTCCCACAATAGCTCATCTGCAACCTTGAGGAGCAAGGAGAGCCAGTCCAAGTCTCAAGACTGAAGAACTTGGAGTCCGATGTTCAAGGGCAGGAAGCATCCAGCACGGGAGAAAGATGCAGGCTGGGAGGGTAGGCCATTCTCTCCTTTTCACATTTTTCTGCCAGCTTTATATTCACTGGCAGCTGATTAGATTGTGCCCACCAGATTAAGGGTGGGTCTGCCTTCCCCAGCACACTGACTCAAATATTAATCTCGTTTGGCAACACCCTCACAGACACAAGTAGGATCAATGCTTTGCATCCTTCAATCCAATTAAGTTGACACTCAGTATTAACCATCACAAGCATGCTTTTCTTCCCTCTTTCTTTTTTTTCTTTCTCTCTTTCTTTTATTTTTCCCTTATGTAATAATTTCAAGATGTATCATCTTCATTTCTAATAGACAAAGGCCTGAATCAAAACTCCCCCCCTTTATTTATCTGTCAAGGAGTTAATGAGAAACAAACACTTAAAAGCGTTACAGAACCTTCTTTATTTCAGAGAATCTTAAAGGGGAAAGAGACTTCAGAGCTTATCTATTGCATTGGTTCTTAAATGTGTTTTACTGAATCCACAACTAGAGATTCTGATTGTGTAGGCTGGGATGGAATCCAAGAATGTGTTCATTCAAGGAGCCCCAGAGTTGTTCTGCTGTCCAATGTGGGCAAATCTAGTCCAAACATCTGGTTTTTTACAGGAGAAACTAGAGACCATAGAGTCTAAGTGAATGATCAAAGAGTCATTTAAGTCTCTTTACAAATAAAAATAATTTTTTATTCAGCAATCTCTATCACATGCCTACTATGTGCTGTAATCTGTATTAGGCAATGATAGTATAAAGATAAATAAGACAAAGACTTTGTCCTCAATTATCTTACCTAGTCAAGGCAAATAATCATCAAATTATTAAATTAGTTCATGCATGTTAAAAGCACTTGCAAACTATAAAATGTTAGTTTTATATTACGTGTACTTATTGCTTCTTACATTTAAAACCTGAAATTTTATGTGAAGTAAATACTTCTGCATTTTTTTTTTCTTTTCAGGAAATAGTGGTGAATGTTTTGATATATGATGGAGCAACTCAAGGATTCCACATCATTAATTTGGGAAAACTGAAAAGTAGCTTCTGTGTTATTTTAACTGAACTAACCAACCCGAAACCCCCATGGCCCTAGCTCAACTGACCCATGTATTTATATATGTGTACTCTCATGTATATCTACACAATCATCAATATGAGAAGAGGGCAAAGTAAGAGCATCTGGACTTTTCCAGATTGTTCTGCTGCCCCTTTGCAGAAGACATAATATGACAATTATTTTGGGTGTATTGAGATTCTGAACATCTATTTCATTTCCAACAACACGTCAATGTTTTTGCTGAGTGCTATTCTCTCGATTACCTCACTTCTACTAACCCTTGTGTCTGCTGTGATGCAGGTGCCCCTCTGCAAACCCCACAGTGAAAACATATGGCACTGTGGGTATTGAGGTGGACAGGACTTAATTCCTTTTCCATTCCCTTAGCTAGCCCTGGTGCATTTACTCCCTGATAGAGTGCTCTAGAAGATTAGCAAGGGCATTCATTTTCCGCTAACTGCACACAAACATCGTGAGCCGACTCAGGGGCTTACTGATGCCTCAGACAATTCTGTTTTCCAAGTTTGCTTTTCATTCTTCTATGTCTTTTCTTGTGCCATTTGGCTCAGTGTTTCAACTCCATAGAAAACTAACTTTGGGATTCTTTTCATTTATATTCAGATTCTCTTGTCTCCCATTTTGGGCAGAATCTTACTAATAAATGCTTAAACAGCAACTCCACAATTATGAGTGGTTTTTCATTACCAGAATAAATACCAACTAACTAGTTATATAAGTAGGTCCTTGACTGGCTTAGTAAAAATGTATTTTACTGTTAAGAACAAATAATAGAAGGGAAATTTTTTGTGGACACAGCCATAATGCCAATAAGAAAGGGTTAAGGATATTATATTTTTGAGTGCCTCAGGAACTTTTTGAGAACAGCACCCTAAAGGATGATGATCACCTTTTCTACAAATTATCCTTCAGTCTTATTTTCTGGAAAAAATCTTGAGATGGGTGGATCATAAGTCTTACTTCAAACGGCCTCTGATGTGATTGTTTTTAAGAAAGAACACAGATGTGTATATAGACTTGATGTCCCCAAAGGAGACTTGCTTATGGGTTTATAATGTTCAGTTGTCCTACAGTTGGCCTTACTCATTTCTTTATTCTCATCTATGTCCAGGATGAATTAAATGAAATTACCCTAGACTAGGATGTGCTGCAGACTTTAGTCTCATGACAAGGAATCCCTTCATGGCATTTCAATCATGCATTTCCTCTTGGAGTCTAATTCTGGAGGGAGATGATCCCCCTGGGTAACAATGCCTCCAACCCACCACTTTCTCAGAGCCAAAGTCTTATCTCAGGTTTGCTCTCAAACACTATGTATCATGCATCCGTGGCCATCTTTCAAGCTCTTTTCCTGTTGATTGCCTTAAAACTGGGAAATGGTTCACTGAACAAAGGCAGTCCCCCAAGGCCAAGCAGTGTGCAACACGCTAATAAATATTCAAGCCAATGTCTTTCAAATGTTATTGTGAATCATCTTTCCCTCCTTCCTTCCCATGGTTCAGTCATCTTGCTGGCTCCGAATTTTCACCTTTTGTCTCAGGCCTCAGCTGCCTCCAGTTTACTGCATATGACTGCAATTGTCTTTGTCTCCTTTATCCGCTTCACTGTGTCTCATTTTCCTAACGTATCTGGCACCCACTTTTCCACAACATTGTTCCTTTGTTCCAGGAAAAAAAAAATCGGAGGCAGCAGAAACACAGTTCCAAAGGCCACAGGGTGACATCCTCTCTCACCTGATCTTTATTCATATCTGGCTTTTAATTGCATTTTTTTCCCATTTCTCAAGCACCATACACCTCCCTTCCTCCCTGACAGGAAGGAGCATTTTATTTCTCATTCAAAACGCTTTCCTACTGATCTCTATTCTTCAGAAGCTCCAGAGGTCCCTTGTTACCTGTTGGTTTTTCTTATGTTGGTTGATCTGTTGGCCTTGCTGTAGTTTATTGCCTTTTCAACCTTTTTTTTCCTCCTCTTTCCGAACTTAGACCAGAACTTACAACCTGCTGTCTTTTCTCATCTTCACTATCATTATCTTCAGACTGAATCTTCCCAAAATGGATTTTTTTACCAACCTCGTCCTCTTTAAAGAAACAAAGAGGAGAATTATGTGATGGTTTCCACTGTCAGAGCGTCTGTGGCTTTGTTTGAGCGAGAGCTTCAAATCCAAAGCTAAACCTTGACTTAACACACAAACTCAATTGACGAGAGGAGTACCCATGTTCAAGCCCACCAATTGGCCGAGGACACAATCAGAGGGTTATTGGCAGGTATCTTCTTATCTCCCTGGTGCACTGAAAAAACTCAATTCATTAAAATAATAAAAAAAAGATCTTGGTCCCTCATGTGAGCGGCATGTGATTTTCCATGAACGTTCGGCTCAGAAGGCATCGTGCCTATTATACATTCCATTTATAAATCAAACACCCCTCGTCCTGCGGCTGCACGCTGACATGTCAGCGAGGTTTGGGTCAGCCGCACACACTTCCACGTGAACAGCAGATGAAGGCAAAGAGACAGGGAAGCGGCTCTTTTTTTCCCCCCTTTTCCACCAGTAATAGGCAGCTTGAACGTTAAAATTGGGCTGAGACTCCAAAACCAAAGTCCCATGAACCATAGAAGCAAAGAGACTTGAGATAAAAGACAGGATCTGTCTGTTCTCTTGGATCCTTCACCTTTCTTTCTCTCCCCTTCATCATGTTCATTGGAAAGTAAAGTATGTGCATGTGTGTGTGAATTAAAGAATATATCTAGGAAAAGATGGGATAAAATCTAGCCCAAGAAAGACTTTGGTTTCTAAAACCTGTGAAGGTGGTTTGGGCCTGGGACTCTAGGGCTTTGTCCATGTCCTGAAGTAAAAACAGAAAGAGGACTTTCAGGTTCCCAGTCAGAAGACCATGGAGGGTCCCGCTGAGTAGCTCCACCATGAAGGCAACAGGTACCAAGTCAGCCCAGCCACATTTTAAAGGCACACCACAGCTCCTTGCTGCTTGTGGAACTAGTTTGATCTTGTAGCCTCCTATCCATGTCAAAACATGCAATTTACCAAGATCTACTGAGGAGAAGATTTCATTAAGGTAATCAATTTCCTACAGAACAAGGTATGTCAAAATTTTCCAATCTTTGCTCCCTTGTCCCACTCCCATCACTCAAAACCCTATTTTCTTTTCATGAATAATAGGAAACAAAATTGAGGTGTGGTGGGGTGGACAAAGAAGAACTCTGCCTGTAACTTGTATTTCTTTTGGACTTTTCTTTACGTACTGTACTAGATAAGAAACAGAGAGGAAATGAGTTGAGGGGATCGAGAAAGATAAGAACCTATCAACAATGCGAGGTTCTGAAATTATACATTATCAGAAAATGGTCACGTCATAGGTATTGATCCTATATGCAAACAAGAGAAAACTGAAGGGGGAAAGGAGATATTGAAAAGTGGTGGTAACATAATTTTGTACCTACTTTTCTCCTATGCCATGTCCTAAGACTTACAGGTCTCCCTGTTCCCCAGGCTTTGAGAAATACAGAATAAATAATCCAGTAAAACCTTATACAAGGAAAAACAGTAAAGACAAGGCAGAATACAACTAATTATTTCCATTCAAGCAATAAAATATTGTCAAAACAAATAGGCCATAACATGGTAAGCTAAGAGGACTTATCACTAACATTTCACACCCAAAGGTCAAATCTAAAGTTATGGTCTGTAATTCAAATGAATTGTAGGAGAAATGGATTGTGTCAGCTATGTCTGTCTCATTGAAGGGTTAGCTATCATACAGAACAATCTTTCTCAACCTTTGGTTGATATTTGAATTGGCATTTACTGTAGTTTTACAAAAAAAATTAGATTACAGATAGATTAAGCAAAATATTGAGGGTCTAAGCACTTGAATCTGAAAAAAATAAAAATCTTCAGATAGTTCTAGTATGTATCACAAGTTGAAAACCACTGAAATAGTCACTTGGCACATATTTAAGGGCTTTAAATGACAAGTAATACGTGATTATTTGAACAAAGACTTGTCATTCTATATTCCCTCTTCTAGTAACAACAATGAATCTATGTTGTTTACTTGGCTCCCCTTTATGGCATGGCATTTGCCAGAGGGGGCAGAACTGAGAAAGAAAAGCTAATTGTCTTCAAACTGTAGGTCAACACTCCCTTAGCAGCAGAAAGACCATACTGCCTGTACTTATCAATCGCAAAATGAGCACACTGTGTAGCCTGCCTGGGTTTCGCATAATTATTATTATTAGAGGTAGTGTTTGTTTATTACTGTTTTCGTTAAGTACCATAACTCAATTGAAGATATTTTTTCTTAGATGGTACATAATATATACCTACTGAGCATTTTTATGTTAGAGTCTGACATTTTTAGGATAGTTTCTAATTCTTTAACTAACTCAGTACGGATGACTTATGTCTTCAATGTAGATATTCATCTGATTTTGCAAAGTCAGCTTTTGCCTTGGTTGGCAACATCACAGGATGCATAAAACAAGAAATGATAGTTGCAGCAGCATAAAATATAATGGATTAATATTTAAGGTAGCTAATTTGCTTAGAAGCAACATTTAGAAAATATATGCCCCATTTCCTTACAAATGTGCTGCAACCAATTAAGAAGCATTTATCTCTAGAATATCATGCCATACATAAGTTACTAGCATAGGATGCAACATTAATAATGTTTCTTAAACTTAAAAAATTGTTTGTGCTCTACCCAGATTTTTTTTTTTTTTTTTGCCCAGTAACTTAAGTCTATGTAGTTCCTTCTGTTATTTGTCAACTTACTGCACATACCAATATCCAGACCTTTATGAAAAAGGTCTCAATAAATTTCCACTGTGATGTAATCTAGTAATAAAGCATTTAAATAAATGCATATGTTTTCATACAATATTGTAACTGTAAAACGCCTTAGAGAGCTCTTATACGAAACCTTTCATTAACAAGTAAGAAAACTAAGGCACAAAGAGGTGGGATATAGATGGCCCAGCTGGGATAAAAATCAAGTTTCCTGACTCGTGGTCCAGTACTCTTCTCCTTAAATCATGCTGCCCTGATAGTCACTAATTAGCAGGATTCAGATTAATTAAACAACAGGAAATACTGACTCTTGACAAAGAAATCTGACCCACCAGCTTACAACCAACCTAAGATGTGAGCAGAGGAAAGAGAAGCCACAAAAATGTAATAAATTGCAAGGGAAGGAGGTTTATCTGTACACTATATGAGGAGTGTGGGGGCTCCTTCTTTGGGGCTGGTTAGAAGCCCAGCCAGTCATGATTACTAATTGCAAAAACATAAAAATCATTTTAGTTATAAATGCCTTCATTAATAAGACAAAGAGAGAACGTTTTTCCTTTCTATATATCTCAGGTAAGATTAAATCTGAATCAAAACACAAAAATTTACTGTCAGTAACAACGCAGGAGCTATCTTTCTTAGTTCAATATAACTCCATAAGAGCAAAAGATCTAAAATGCCACATTTTGTGGCATTTTGTGTATTATGTTTGCCATGAGAAAATTACTCCAGAAATGTTTTGAATGTCCACTATGACTAGTAAATTTCAATAGCTTACTAGGAACAGGAAATTTTGCTAGCAATCTTTGTGTTGCCACTGCTTTATTTTAAATTTAACTACTGTATTTGTCCATATTATATATGGATAGTCTAAAGTTCCAAATAATTCAAAGGCTTATTTAAAAAAAAAAAACTGTCCAGAGATAATCTCTCTCAATTATTTTAGCTATTTAATTTATTAATATTATCTTTCTTTCAATAACATGATTACTTGTATAGGATCAGTATTCAAAATTAGGCATGAACAATGGACTTCCTCACCTTAGAAATTAAAGATTTAGCTTTTCTTCACCAACACTGCACTCATCATCATTATACATACATATGATTTGTACATATAACTGGCCCTCTGCAGCTGCGGATTCAACCAACCATTGATTGAAAATATTCAGAAAAAAACAACTACAAAATAACAAAACAAGAATAAAAATTATACAAATTTTTGAAAATACAGTGTAACAACTATTTACATAGCAGTTACATTGTATTAGGGATTATGAGTAGTCTAGAGATTATTTAAATTGCACAGGAGGATGTGGCTGGGTTATATGCATTTTATATAAGGGATTTCGTGGATTTTGGTATTCACAGGAATCCTAGAACCAATCCCCTGAAGATACTGAGACTAGTGTGTGTGTATAATCATACATACACTTGCTGAACTCATCACCATCATATATATGTATATTTTCTTTCCCTCTATCCTCCCAATATAATTACATCTTAACTTTTGGTTCATATTCAGTGTTTATAGTATTATTACTATGTTTATCCTAATAATAGATGAACAACTTTATTAAGTTGATTCTAGGATTCTTTTTTTCTACTATATTATTACAACTCTGAAAACTGGGTGTGTGGGTGTGTCTTTCAATTGCTTTTGGCCAGAGAGTCATTGTAATATAGTTGTCACTGCATATGTAAAAGTTTGGTCAAAGCTACTGATAATGTCATTACTTCAGGTGAGTTTGCGCATGGTTGGCATTACACATCAGTTGAGTTTAACTGCCACATAAAATATCTTCAAGAAGAATTGTCACTAAAACAAAAAGTTATTGTGTACATGGAAAGGCAACAAAAAGAATAACAGAGCATAAATTTACTAGTAATAAATGTTTGATATTGGAGGAATGACAGCAGCTCAATATTTTCTTACAAAGCATAATTGAGTACTTTTTAAAATCTAAAACAAAAAGATATCCACGAATAGATGAAACTATATTATGTTAGTTAATGAGAATATAGAAAAGATTCCCTATCATAGCAAATGCAACTGAAGACAGGAAAATACACCAAAACCCTCAGTATAGGTGCAATAAATTTCAAAGCAGCAGAGACAGATGTGACTGATTAATACATTACACAGAACTAACATTGTCATTCTGTCATTATTTGATTGCAGAGATTTTTCTTTCTTAGTAGTATATAAAACATTGGTGCATATATAATTGATGGCATCTTAGAGTCAACAAAATATGGAATATAACACAATTGATCTTAGCTAAAAGGCCGAGAAGCAATGGAATATAATATACTATAATATACTATGATTATATTTATTGTTTCTAGGAAAACAAAATGTCTAGCTATTATTTTATATTTTTCATTTGTGTTGTTTTCTAAATGCTTATCAAACTCATCCACAGATTTTTCTCTAAAAGTATAAATATCTTCTGAAAGAAGGCAAAATCAGGAACATTCCCACTTTTATCTGGTTAATTCCAATCTGCACTAGGAGCTCTGTAGTTCTACGGTACAACTGATGTCCTAGGTTCTTCCTTCACTAGCATCCCAGCATACTTTTTTCTCCCTATCAGATGCATCTGAGATACCATGTTATTCATCTTGACTTGTTTCTTTGTTTGCTATATTCCCTAGTTGGTTTTGGGAAAAGGAGCCATAGATGTCATATTTTTTGAGAAATTGCATGTCAGAAAATGCATTCACTCTGAATAATACTTTTGAAGGATATGAAATTCCAAGTTGGAAGTCATTTGCCTTCAGAATTTTTAAGCCATTATTCTACTGTCTTCTAACTTCCAGTGTTGCTATGGCTATCTCAAATGCCATTCTGATATTCTACATATCTTAGTACCCACTCCCTGCTCCCTCTGGAAACTTCGTGATTTTCTCTTTCTCTCCAGTATGCTAAAATTCAATGGTGATATCTTGTAATGTGTATCTATTTTCATCCATTATGCTAGGCTCTTGGTGGGCTCATTCAATAAGTAATGAGAAATTTTATGAATTGTTTCTCTGATTATTTCCACCTCTTCTGTTGGTCTATTTTCTTTTTCAGGAACTCCTATTATTTAAATATAGGAAATCCTGGACTGGTCCTCTAAAATTTTTAATCTTTTCTATCTTCTATCCTTGTCAAATTGTTCTACTTTGTTGGAAATTTCCACCATTTCATCTTCCTCCTTTACTTTTTCATTTCTGCAATCATATAGATTTTTTGAGATGGCGGTCTCACTCTTGCCCAGGCTGGAGTCCAGTGGCACAATCACAGCTCACTGCAGCCTTGACCTCCCAGGCTCAAGTGATCCTCCTATCTCAGCCTCCCAGAAAACTGGGTCTACAGGTGCACGCCACCATGCTCAGCTAATTTTTTAATTTTTTGTAGAGATGGGGTCTCACTATGTTGCCCAGTCTGGTGCAATCAATCATAGTTTTAGTTTCAAGGGTTCTTTAATATTCCGTGATTGTTCTTTTTTTATAGCATCATGTTCTTGTTTCATAGATATAATGATTTCTCTTATATTTCTCAGGCTAGTTTTTCCCTCACATTTTTCTCTCCATATGGTTTCTATTTTCTCCAAATTTCATTTTCTGTTATTTGATCTCTGTCTTTCCTGATAGAGGCTTCCCTCAAATGTATGGTAATTTGTTCTTATTTTATTTTATTTTAATTTTATTTTTTTGAGATGGAGTCTTGCTCTGTTTCCCAGGCTGGAGTGCAGTGGTGTGATCTCAGCTCACTGCAACCTCCACCTCCCGGGTTCAAATGATTCTCCTACCTCAGCCTTCCGAGCAGCTGGAACTACAGGCATGTGCCACCACGCCCAGCTAATTTTTTGTATTTTCAGTAGAGACAAGGTTTCACCATGTTAGCCAGGATGGTATCGATCTCCTGACCTCATGATCTGCCTGCCTTGTCCTCCCAAAGTGCTGTGATTACAGGCATGAGCCATCGCACCCAGCCCTCTTCATATTTTAAAATGGAGAACTAAAGAGCTAATTGGAAGTTGCGAGGGACTGAGGCTTTGTGAGTAATGGACTTCACTCTAAAGTGATTTTGCTTGGTCTTTTATTTCTTTTTTTTTTTTTTTTTTTTTTTGAGACGGAGTCTCACACTGTCACCCGGGCTGGAGTGCAATGCCACAATCTCAGCTCACTGCAACCTCCACCTCCCGGGTTCAAGCTATTCTCCTGCCTCAGCTTCCCGAGTAACTGGGATTACAGGCAACGGCCACCATGCCCAGCTAATTTTTTTGGCCAGGCTGGTCTTGAACTCCTGACCTCAGTTCATCCACCCGCCTCGGCCTCCCAAAGTGCTGGGATTACGGGTGTGAGCCACAGCACCCAGCCTTGCTTAGTCTTTTCATTACTGGATCTTTGGCTTTCAATACTTTTAGGTCTATGCTCTTGGGTTAGTTGGATTCCTCGAAGAAGGGACTTCCAATCTTCTGCATGGCTCCTGGCATTTTGGGAGTCTGGAGAGGCAATGAAATTGGCCTTCACCCCTCTTATTGTATAGAGTTCCATCTGATTACCCAGTTATATCTTCTACCCTCAGCTGTGCTGGTGTCCCCCCGTCCAGAGATCCTCTGGTTCACCTCTCCAGAAAATAGATCTCCTCTCTTTATATTACGGAGCGGAGGAATGAGAAGGGGAACAATTGCTCATCTTCATAGCAGCAGGAGAATACCGACGTGGGGCTTAGTTCTTTAATAATCTCATCAACAATTCTGTTTCCACCCTGTCTACACCTTCACTTTCATAGTTACTTCATGTTGCCAGTTCCTGAGCCTTTGGTGGTTTAGAGGCTCAAATGGGATTGCTTCTGTACTTTTTCCACTGGAAGATTTCCGTTTTCATGATCTGGAATGTGTCCACTGCCTTTCAACTTCCAACATTTTGTTGCTGTTGTCACCCCTCACATTCTGTTTCTCCTTGAGATTTTATGCCTTTAAAAACACCTTTACTTTCATTTTAATATGGTTTCAGTGAGGAAGCTGTGGTAATCATACATGTTCAATTCATCAACTTTAGTTGAAAAGCCCCCATTAAACTGTGACATAAATATAATGTCCCTCTTGGAGTCATCCATATGATGAAATTTGAAAGTGTTGGAAATAAGCTTCTATCATAAAAATTCGTTCAAACAACATCAGTGACAGAGAAGTGTTCACATAAAAATGATATTTATGTATATGGTGTTCTATGTCTGCTCTAAGTAACAGGAAATAAATATATTCTCTATAGTGCCTAAAAAGGCATTTGTTTATATTGACTAGTAGCTAAGGAAAAAGTGAAGGATCTTCCTCTTGTCCATGTCTGAGTTTTAGCTCAGAATTTTTCATAACTAGATATAGTTGATTTTATATCACTACCAAATGGAGAAAGCCCCTGAGAGAGAGAAATATCAACCAAAGTTAGGAACCTGAGTCTCCACAATAAATCCAAGTGTAATATTAATTGAGTTTGGATTATGTGGGTGATTCAGGCCACATGGAGTGCCATGATGCTCATCTCCCCAACAGCCGTGCCCCCCCACCCTTGCTGCACAGCAGCCAGTGCTTCAAAGGGCATTGGCCCCACTGACATCTCCAAAAATGTAAGTCAAGGGAATCCCTTTGAGTTTGTCACAGGGCTCAGGTGATTGAGGCCGTAAGACTGCTAACACATGGCATTCTCCTGGCCACAAGAATTGGCACTAAACTCAGATCACTTGCCTGATAAATTGAAGAAAGGGATTTCTTCTCCTTGGGCATTTTCAAGAAAGCAAATAGCCCAGCTCACTTTTGGCAGCTTCTCTAGACCTGTGAAGAAAGCTAGCTTTGGGTGGAAGACAACAATTTGGATGGCAGAGCAGAGAAGCAACAAAAAAACAAAGAAATAAACCAAACAACTAGATTCTTGATCAAAAACACAGAAGCCTGGTCTGCCTCTGTATTTTTCAACATATGAATCTATAAGCTTCTGTGTTTCTAAAGTTAGATTAAATTGGGTTTTTCCTCTACTGATAAACCTCATCACATGTCTGTATTATCTAGTTTGTCTACTACCATTATACAGTTTATTGCGGTGGGAAAATATGTTCTGGAGCTTCCTTACATTTACCCAGTTAACCAGTTATTCAGTTAACCAGTTATAACAGTTACCCAGTTATAAGAGTGTTAAAATGGGTCTGACACTAAAATTCAAAACTTACTAATACATTCACCACAGGGACTAATTTGCAGTTGAGTAGGTTCCTCATTTTCACCAGTTATTTTTATTTTATAAAAATAACAAATATGTGTGCCCCCGCCCCGCCCGAGACAGCATTTCCTTTCCTCTCAGTCCTTGCTAATAGTAGATATGCTTGGGCATAACCTTTAAAAGCCATTTACCATATCACCAAAATAAGGACTGTCAAGTCATAAGCATCAGAAAAAGAGGAAAGAATTCTCATATTCCAACAAAGCACACTTAATTTAAGGAAATAAACACATATGCAGACTATTCCTCCACCCAGAGAATTGCTTGAAAGCATTTTTGAACTTTACGGTCCTAAAGATGAGTATGTTACTGATTAAATAACACTAGCAGCTCAAAATGTAGACGTCACAGTATCTGAATAATGCAGACATTTGTAGAAAACCAAACCAGATAATTAAGGAAGATTAATATACTTTGCAAAGTTAATTATTTGATTGACTTATCTTCAGTAATTTAAATAATTGTCAACTCTCCTTTTTATTTTACACAGCGTAATAATTTTCTAAACAAAGTGAGAAACACAACAAATATAAATAAACAATAAAACAGAATAATTCAAGGGCACATTCCTTAATACTCTTCTCCTCTCTATCCACGCTCACTGTCTTGGTCATCCTATCCAGGCTTATGGTTATGAATACCATCAGTACACCAATTGTGACCAGTTTTAAATCTCTAGCCCTGACCTCTCTGCAATCTCAAAACTTCTATATCCAACTACCTTTATGGCATCTCCATCTGGATGTCTGATAGACAGATCTAACTCAGCATGAACTCTTAAATTTTCTTGATTTTCTCCCTCAAAATCTGCTCCACCTAGTAGTCTTCCCTATCCGTGGGAATGACAGCTTCATTTTTCCAGTTGCTCCAGACAAAAATATCGAGTCACCCTTGTCTTTTTCTCTCAAACATCACATCTAATTTATCAGCAAATCCTTCCTGTTGGCTCTACCAACAAAATATCCAGAATCTGATCACATCTCTCCACCACTAATTCTTCCAGCCTGTGCTGAGTCACTCTCCTCTCTTGCTTGGATTGTTGCAATAGGCTCCTAAAGGGAGATGCTGCTTCCACCTTTGTCCCCCTACGAGATTGATCCTTTTAAGTGTTAAGTCAGATCACCTCACTCCTCTGCTCAAAATCATCCAGTGGCTTCCTATTTTACTCAGCATGAAAACCAAAGCCTTCATGGTGACCTCTGTGAACTCATCCTCTATTTCCTCTCTGACTTCATATCCTTCTCCTCTTTCCCCCTTGCTCACTCAGCTCCAGCCATACTCTGGGCATGCTGTCACCTTAGGGCTGTTCTTCTCTGTTCTCTTCTACTTTCCTTCCAGGTGCCATGAGGTCATATTTGATGAAACCTACCCTGGGGATCCTCTTTAAAACCGAAACCCTCTTCTCTGCAACTGCCTGTCCCAATTTCCCACTATGCCGCTCTATTTTTCTACTTTTCTTTGGCAATAATCACTTTCTAACATTCTCTGCAGTTTACTGAGCTATAATGTTTGTCTCTCTGTCCCATCAGAAGGTGAGCACCATGAGTTCAGAGATCTTGGTTTGCTCACTGGTGTATCCCATATCCCCAGCACTAAATCAGTACCTGGAACACAGTGCTGAATAAATAAGGCAGGCAGTCTCCTACAAATGCCTTATTTGTTGATGATAAAAACAGAACAATCCCAAGACTACAATTAGACCTTATTTAGTTTCATACAGGCTTTATAATTTGCACTATTTATTTTCTATTGGATGGAAACTTGATCTTTTTTTGAAAATACATAATGGTGCATATAATACCTAGTACTAATGGAAAAACATGAAAAATAAGATGTAATATCTCATACACTTTCATATAACATATGTCTACAGATTTCAAAGCTTGCCTGTGGATTCCCAACTCTAACACACTTTGCTTATTTGTACCACTTGGGGTGTCCAGGCAGATACCTTGGGTGTAGCCATGGCTACCTCTTATTTTGAAATAAGTAATTATTTTGCCTCTACTTTTTATGATAAAAATGCCAAACCTAGAAAAAAAATTTAAAAATAGTATAATGAACATCATATACCCTTTACTTAGTTTCCTAATTTTTAATGTTTTGCCACATTTGCTTTCTCTTTCTTTTTCAGGTATATTTTTTCCCTGAATTGTTTGATAGTAATTTGCTGATATCATGATATTTTACCCCTAAATAGTCCAAGTATCACTTAAGAACAAGGACATGCTGCTATATAACAATAAAAAGATCATACTCAAGAATTGGTAACATTAATATGATTATCCAAAATATAGCCCATATTCATATTTTCCTAATTTCCCAGTAATATTGTTTATAGTTTTGTCTCTTTATATCCAGGGTCTAACCATGGATGATGAATTATATTGTGTTGTCATAGCTCTAAAATAGTTCCCCCTTCCTCCTCCTCCTTCTCCTTCTTTATTTACTACATCATTGACATTTTTAAAGGGTCCAGGCCAATTGTTTCCTCATTACCAGATTAAGGTTAAAGATTTTTAACAAAACCTCTAACTAAAAATTGGACTTGCAATGCATGCCTTGATTATAAGCCAAGTCCATGAAGCCAGAGCTACCTGGGTTCAAAGCCAGTTCTACCACCCACGAACTGTGAGAAACAGTTAGCAGTCCCTTGCCTCAGTTCCCCTGTTTATAAGATGGAGATGCACATACCACCCACCTCATTAAATAGGTCATCATATGCGAGGTGCTTAGAATAGTACCTGGCATGTGGCAAATGCTTTGTAAGTGTTAGCTCTATTTATAGTTTTAAAACAACCTTGACTCATTTCTCTTTGATGGTTGAGAGGTAGGGCTTGAAAAACACAGGACTGAAGTGTTGCATCTTCCCCAATATAAACAGCAACTCTCAATGGCTTAGCTTGGAATTCTAATTAAGTCTTATTATTGTTTTGGAAGCTCAGAGTGGTTTTGCCTCAACCCTTTTGACAAATGGTATTTAGTGGAGATTCAAAAGGGAGACAAAGGGTGGACTTGCGGTGCAATCTGCCGGCAAGGCTCAGAGATGAGCAGCCTTGGCCTGATACGCCTCTAGAGGGCAGCAGAGGCACGAGCGGCTCTCTGGCTCCCTTGCAAGCGAAGCCGCCTGAGTCACTCCTGTCCACAAACCCGTAACCGGGAAAGGAGGTCAGCTTGACTCAATGGACGAAATAGGGGTGAGACTGTTCACCTGAGGAGCTGAACCAAATAACCAGGAGTAATACCAGCGAACACTATATTTTTGGTAATAAAGCTGATCTTAAATTTAACTTTCTGAAGACTCAACGTACCACACTAATGTGCTCTCCACAAACAAGCCATGGTAACATGAGGCTCACCAGATCTGGTTCCAGCAATTTAATTCTTAGCAAGCAGCTGAGTATGGAGGGTGACTTAGTGATGTAATCGCTGCCAGTGCCAGCTCCCCAGGGCAGGGAGTACCATCAGCTCTGCACAGAACAGAGAGCTCGTCTGCCTGGCTGCCACCTCTTCTCTAGAATTTCCAAACACATATAAGGGTTTTAGACTTCATATCAACTTTCATACCATTTTGAAAATGTTTCTTACTATCAGAACTCAAGTTTTCTCCCATAGTTTAGTTATTACCAAGGGTTAGATACAGCTCTCTTAAAAAAATTGGAGAGCAGTCAGAAAGAAACGACAAATGATTATTACCAATGTTATCAGCACATTCTCCACATTGCAGATGGGTAGTACAGGGTAATGGGTAAGGGTATGAATCTGAAAGCAGACACCAAAGCTTGAATCCCAGCTCCATAACTGACTTTTATAGCTGTGTGATGTTGGTCAAGTTATTTAATCTCTCTGTGTCTCAATTTCCTTTTCTGTAAAATGAAGATAATAATAATAGCACCTATCTCATAGGGTCATTAGAATTGAATCAAAGGAGTTAATAATAAACTCTTACAACAGTTTCTTGCACTTAGTAAGCACTGTAACACTGTTAGCTTTCATTATTTAGGCTCTTGAAATCTTTTGGAAGCATTCAAGCCTTTCCCTCACTTCTTCCCTCCTCCACAACAAACAATCCTGATCCACGGCAGAGATTAGGGCTAAATGCACCCACACAGCGTTAACCTCCACAGGTATGTGCAAAAAGGGGCCTTTCCCCCTTCACCCAAAACACATAGGAAGAAAACTGGAAAACTTCCACATTTCCTAAGCCTTTCCTAAAAGTGTTCTCACTCTTCTTGGTGCCATCTTCTCTATACCAGCAAGGTTCTACTGAATTCTCTTCATGCAGGTTGGGTTACCACTTGTTTCTCTTCAGGTCACTTGCTCTCCAGCACCACCAATCTAAGAATCTGGAAGAGGTTATGAAATTGGTCACCCACCGCTATGCACAAACCTCCCTCTTTTTATCTAGCAAAAGTGATAGACAAGTATTACATATACTCCTGTTTTTAGAACAGAAAAAGAGAATTCTTTTAGTAAAAATGAAGCAAATTGTTCTAAAGTTAAATAAATTCTAAAAACTTTCAGAAATCAGATATCGCATTACAACAAAACTAAAAAATGGTGGGGATGAGGTTTAAGAGGATGATGCGCATGTAGAGAATCAGCACAGCATTCTAAACTGTCATCTTAATGTAAAAATAGGCTCTGTATAAATATGTCTTGTTTAAAAAGACTTATAGAATCACTTTTTACATAATTCTATAAGAACTGGGCACATTCTGTCAGAGTGGGTTGGGAGCACTACATTTTTCAAAGTATACCAATTGTCTAATATTTCGTCTGTTCTCTGAACTTAACCTTAGGCTTGGGGGCTTGGGTATCTGAAGCTTAGTTCAACAAAGTATTAATGGATTTCATCTCAAACATACTTTCAGCATTTTTAGAAATCCAATAAAATCAAAATAGTTACATGCTACATAGTCCATTGTGAAAATTGTAGAAATTTATTGATAATACCAGAGCAAATGGTAAAGATCAGATCTTATCCAAAATATCATAGTGGTTAAGCACATGGCTTTTGGAACTAAGCGGCAGCTTTTCAAATACCAGTTCTTCCACTTGCAAGCTTTGAGATCTTGGGCAAGACTCAGTGGCCTGGCTGTCACATGGTGGGGGAGCGATAGTATCTACCTGTAGCAGATAAAGTCGGCGTTTCTGTTGCACTCCTCTCGGTGTGCAGCTGACACATTCCTTCACAGATCACACAGATACACCTTTTGTGCCATCCTTGGAGGTTGCCAACCAATGACTGTGCAGCAGGATGGGTGCCAGGCTCCCTTTCCTAGCCTGCACCCCAGTCATGCTATGGGACCAGGCTGAAGCTACCCTCTAAGGGACTCTGACCTGAGATAGAGCCTTGCTTGGCAGCCTCCTTTCCCTATTTTACCTTCCCGTTTTACCTTCCCCAATCTATTACAGGTCCCTCCTGGAACCACCTCAGGGATACATCCCATGCATTTAAGCCTCTCAGTGTCTACTCCGGGGATCCTAGGGCTTAACACTTAGCCCTCATACAGTTTTTAAATGATGCATTCGAATACATCTAAAGCCCCTAAAACAGCACCTGGCATATAAATGCTATTTCAATATTAGTTACTGTTATCCTCTGAGGCTGGACCTACGGTATCAAGGAGAACCGAGGGAGCTGTACAGGGACTTCAAGCAAACATAAAACCACAAACACACAAACTCTTGAGAAATGTTGAGGAAACTGAATAATCCATTTAATTGCTTCCTTTCGCATCACTGGTTGCACCCTTGGCCTTAATTACAAGGGAATAAATGCTTCTGGCTGAGTTGTAATACAAAGAGGTTGCTGCTGTGTGCTCCCAAGAGACCCACCGCAGGCATTCAATTGAGTTAATAAGTATGGATACTGGAAGACTTGAATGTTCTCTCTCCCATGTGCCTTTTTTTTTTTTAATAAGTGAAACTCTTTGGTTCGTCCTTTAACCGGGTTTCATAGAGCAGTTTCAAGGTTGCTTGTTTGAAGGTAAGCAGCAGGAGTCTTAAGAACTTAATTTTAAGAAATTCAAAGAGCAAAGAATGCACTTTGTTCTTTGAGTTTCTTAAACCTGTATTTCACATCCTTTCATAATAATTTGTCTTTTATGGATAAAATATACACAAATCACTTAGGAAAAAAGGCATGTGAAATGACCTTGGGCGATCAAGTTCTTCTGTTTTTAAATGGCATGCACAGTGTAATATTAAGATTTCTATATGGGAGCATTTCTAGCACATAGAGCAGCTCAGAAAAAGAATTTACTATTTCTTTATTTTTCAGTTCAAAAATAAGGGCAAAGAAACTTACTCATAGGATTTCTTTTTTTAAGGTTTTCATTTATCAACACCTGGTGAAAAAAAAAAAAAAAAAACCTGATACAGGAAAATTCTCAACATGATTAAACCAGAACGAAAGTAATAGTGGCTGAGGGGAACCACTAAGTGAATTATTATGATCCTAGGTGCTAAAAAAATTATTCTTCCCTGGTTCTCTCATCTGACCCCACTACAGACTGGCTTTTGTCCACTTCACAGCACTTGAGCCATTAATGATCTCCTCCAAGCCAAACTGAACGTTCTCTCTTCTATCCTTATTCACTTTAATCCATTTGTTGCCTTTGTTAGACTCAACCAGTCTCTTCCTCCTCCTCCATAAGCCTCTCTTCTCCTAATTTTGTCTGATCCTTTAGTATTTCTTTTCTTTACAATTTTATTGTATATTTTTAAAATAAAAATGAAAACGGTAATTAGAGAAGAGGGAAAAAAGAACTCAATCCAAACACTATTATTTTATTGTATTTTTCCTCTGATTTTTTTTTATTGGTTTTTATACACTATGAATAGGATTTTGTATCCTTCATTTTCTACCAGATTTTTAAAAGTTGTTTCACATGTTGCTGTAAAAGTCCTCATAACCTCCCTCCTTAATTCCTCTTAATACTTTCCTATCTCTCTCTTTGACTTTCTCCTCCTATTCTATTTTCCCAGGGAAATTCACTTCTCTGCACTCTACTCCCACGCCAACTAATCCACTGATGAGCCAAAAACTTTATATCCCACATTCTCCTTTTACATTCAAGTATCCCTTTTGTTTTAATGACATGGATATCATTTTAAAAACAAAACAACTCTAGTGTGTGTTCATCAAAACATTCATACCAAAATACTACTTACTCTGGAAGTTAATCTGGAAATTTAGATCAAAGATGTATTCCACTGAAACGCCTAAAGTATATCTTTCCTCTAAATAATTCTGAAGATTTTTTCAGAGTTCGTAGAAAAGTAACAGATAAATACAGGTACTTATCTACCTGTTAGTAGTTTTCAACAAGATTGATATTAGATTAGTGTTTTCCAAATTCTTTCCAGATGAGACCAGTGAAATATTAGTACATATTCTATTTTTTAAAGGGGTGATTCCACAATCAAGAAAAGGTTGGGAAACCTTAAATTGCGTAAAACTAAAAAAGGTTTCTTTACTATAAGAATTCTGAGCGGCGTGGTGGCTATCACCTGTAATCCTAGCACTTTGGGAGGCTGAGGCAGGAGGATTCCTTGAGCCCAGGAGTTCGAGAACAGCCTGGCAATATAGGGAGACCCTGTCTCTATTTTAAAAGAAAGAAAGAAAAACAGAACTCTCTCTAAGCCATTAAAATATTAATCTCAGCACCTAGCATAATTGGTAGGTATTTCGTAAATATTTGCTTATGACATGAATGTGAATTGTAAATATCCAGGAAATGATACTACCCGTAACATTTACCAAAAGAAAAGCAATTTATTTATTAAAGATACTTAAACAACTATTTAAAAGATTGTTGCAGTATTGTTCAACTAGTTAAAAATCTTCAACAATCCTGATGTCTATAAACTGAGGGTTGGTTAAAGAAACTACTACTGTACAATAAAAGAGCATGTAGCCATTACACATTATGATACAGGCCAATTTTTATTTTATTTTATTTTATTTTATTATTTTATTTTTGAGACAGAGGCTCGTTCTGTCACCAGGCTGGAGTGTAATGGTGCAATCTCGGCTCACTGCAACCTCCGACTCCCTGGTTCAAGTGATTCTTCTAACTCAACCTCCCAAGTAGCTGGGATTACAGGCATGCACCACCACGCCCAGCTAATTTTTGTAGTTTTAGTAGAGACAGGGTTTCACCATGTTGGCCAAGATGGTCTTGATCTCCTGACCTCGTGATCTGCCCACCTCAGTCTTCCAAAGTGCTGGGATTACAGGCGTGAGTCACCCCGCCCTGCCAGGTCAGTATTTATTAACAATGAGAGATGACAATGACATTTGAGAAAAAGTAGATTATAGAACAGTATAAAATTCTGTATGCTATCTCTCTATATAGAGAGATAGGTCACATAAAGAATATATATGTAAAAGATGGTATGGATATAACCAAAAAGTTAATAGTAATTATCTTTGGTTGATGGGATTATATACCATTTTCACTCTGTATTTTTTATTTTTATTATTGATCTCACAATGAATATGTCTTATTTAGTTAGAAAAAGCAATAAAGCTATTTCCCCTTTTAATAAATAAATAGGCTGGGTGTGGTGGCTCACACCAGTAATCCCAGCGCTTTGGGAGGCCAAGGCAGGCGGATCACCTGAGGTCAGGAGTTCGAGACCAGCCTGGCCAACATAGCGAAACCATATCTCTACTAAAAATACAAAAATTAGCCTGGCATGGTGGCAGATGCCTATAATTCCAGCTACCTGTGAGGCTGAGGCATGAGAAATTGCTTGAACCCAGGAGGCAGAGGCTGCAGTCAGCTGAGATCATGCCACTGCACTCGAGCCTGGGCAATGAGCGAGACTGTCTCAAAAAATAAATAGATAATAAATAGAAAAGAACAGTCTTGACTAGACTTATACATTTGGTGGCCATTCCTATACAACTACAGATAATATATCAACTTTTTAGAAAGCTTTTCTGAGCTAAGCATTTTAGGCACAAAATGATTTTTAAATATTCTATCTTGTTAATAAGATAACAACCACAAAATTAATGGTGAAACTTATATATGAGTCTATTTCACTTCTTTGCATTTAATTCTCAAATGTTATTCGGATATCTAAAGAACAACTTGAACTTCCCTGAGCATCTTGGAGCAAAAAGACAGCACCAGAGTCCACAGCTGGATTGGCACTGCTCCTTCTTAGCTATGTATGCGAATAGGATATGTAATGACGTCAGCCTCAGTTTCCTTGACTCTAGTAAAGCTTTTAGACTAAAGGATATATAGAATCTCTTAATCTGCAGTTTGATGATTTCATCTAAAATGTCTCATATAAGCTGTGATGAATTTATTGGAAATTAAATGAAATGCAGGGAGTGATACTCAATGAGTTAAATTTTTTTTTCTATCCTCTCTATGAGCTGTAAACATTATAATAAGTATGCAAATAAATATATACATTTTTATGTCAGTTTTATGTCATACTAGGTCTTATAAATTTGTATACACTTTAACCAGCAATTCTAGTTTTAGGATTTAGCCTAACAAATTATTCAGGAATGTAAATAAAGATTTTACTTGACAAAGATGCTGATTTCAACATTATAATAGAAAAAAGTGGACATCAATGGTATTTAACAAGGAACTAGTTAAGTAGATGGCAGGATATTACAAAACTTCACAATATAAAGCCACTAAAATGATATTGAAAACTATTTACTTTGCTGGAAAGAGATTTACAACCAGGTTATAAAACAGCATGTACAATATAATCCCCTTTTTGTTATAAAATATTTATATGTGCATAAAGAAATGTATAAAAAGATCTAACAAAAACTTCACACTAGTAATCACTGGGTTGATGTGTGTTTTCAAAACTTTATATAATTAATATACAATGTTTATAAAGCAGTAAAATCAGTGGTCTTGTAATTTCTCCGTAGTTTGTTTCCTTAGTACTCTGGGTAACATAAAAACATCATTTATAGTCAAAGAAAAAATAGGATTCAATAAAACTATATCAGTAAATGTTTGCTTAATATAGTAGTGTTAATAACACTGGCATCAAAGATGCCTAATCTCTCTTCTAAAAATAATGAAATTGTGGTAAGGACAGAAATGAATTTTTTAAATGCCTTTAAATAAATGATAGTTTTCTATTCAATTACATGTGGTCTTATACTTCTTGATCCACAGCAGTCCTGTATATTAAATGGTGTAGACATGTACCAGTGTCCATGACCAAGACCTAAAATATATCAAGGTGTCATGATTCTAAGCATTTAGCATAAGTTTATTTGAATATTCAACAATCTGGGTTAAGAAATAATTCCAGAGTAGTCTCTACAATGACACTGTAATACTATTCGTAACATTCATGCTTCTACACTTTAGAGACTAGTATAATATTTTTTAAAAGAAGATGGGATCTGCAGTGTTGACAATTTTTATTTTGCCTAGAACATTAAAAAGAATACAGCCGGGTGTGGTGGCTCACGCCTGTAATCCCAGCACTTTGGGAGGCAGAGGTGGGTGGATCACCTGAGATCAGGAGTTCCAGACCAGCCTGGCCAACATGGTGAAACCCTATCTATACTAAAAATAGAAAACTTAGCCAGGCATGGTGGCACATGCCTCCAATCCTAGCTACTCAGGAGGCTGAGACAGGAGAATCACTTGAACCCTGGAGGCAGAGGTTGCAAGCCAAGATCGCGCCATTGCACTCCAGCCCGGGTGACAAGAGCGAAAATCCATCTCAAAAATAAAAATAAAAGAATACCATCTACAGCCTCCATTGTTCGAAAGGAAAAGACATTCTAACCTTGAAAATGTCCTGATCTCAGATATTTTTTAAAGTCCTTAAAAATGAGTCAGTTTAGTCTTATAAGTAGCACACTGTGCTCTTCTCATTTTGCTGCAGACAGGCAAAAACCGTAGCAGATGCTGGCAGTGCCTCTTAGGAGGCACAATTATCTAGTAAAGAGGTCTCTGTAAGAAAATGCCCCAAGACAAACAGACACTGTGTATATTTAGTCAAACATCCAGTAAGTTGTTGAAAAACAATTCAGAGAATATAAGAAAGTGGCCTGGCGCGGTGGCTCAAGCCTGTAATCCCAGCACTTTGGGAGGCCGAGACAGGCGGATCACGAGGTCAGGAGATCAAGACCATCCTGGCTAACACGGTGAAACCCTGTCTCTACTAAAAATACAAAAAACTAGCCGGGCTAGGTGGCGGAGGCCTGTAGTCCCAGCTACTTGGGAGGCTGAGGCAGGAGAATGGCGTGAACCCAGGAGGCAGAGCTTGTAGTGAGCTGAGATCCGGCCACTGCACCCTAGCCTGGGCAACAGAGCGAGATTCCGTCTCAAAAAAAAAAAGAGAAAGTAAGCTGAGTTTATTTAACATTATTTAGGCAAGGCAAGGGCAGTTTTTTGGTTGAAGTGAATTTAAATAATAAAACATTAAAACTCACATAACCTTAATGATCTTCCTTCCCAGGCTTCCCAAACTTCAGTCATTCATGTCTTGTCCTCACAATTTTTGGCATATTTGCATAACACCTCCATTATTATTTATTTAGTTCCCTTAAGTCTCCATCCAAGGCAATAACATCTATGAAAGCAGGGGTTTGGTGCACTAGCTGTCCACATTTAATCATTCTGCCACCTAAAGACCCTGCAAACACAAATCTACTCTAACTTCCTCATTTCAATTAAGAAATGCGTTAAGCATATGAAGCATTGTGTTTCTGATCTTACATGAAGAGGATGGCAGAGCAGTTGATTGATTTCAGAAACAACAGCAAAACACAGGAGATTCTGTTTATGGCCCGACTGTCGGATTAATTATCTATAAATTACACTTATAACTTCAAAGATGCCGGAAGTTACCTGTCCCTCCTATCACTGATTTTTGTTGTTGTATTTGTTTTCAATTCTTAACATGGCTCAACACTCTGCCTTGTATTATCCATTCATCTAACAAATATTTACTGAGCACCTACTTTGTGTCAGGATCTGCCTGGGGCTATAGCAGTATGCAAAATAGACAAACATCCTTGACCTCATGAGGTTTTCATTCTAGTAGATTTTTAGAGCTTTCTAAGTATATGTCATGTTTCTTCTTGTAGAGTCTGAATTCTTGGAGGACAAGATCTGATTCCAATTTAATTTTGGCTCCTCCACAGCACCCAAGAGAGCATTTTACAGTTAAATCAATAAATGACTAAATACAGAAAGGACGCAAAAGTTCTTCAATCGGTTTATCCTTTGACCCTGAAAGCTATACTTATTAATCATTTTTTAAGTTTTATTTTAGGTTCAGGGTACATGTGAAGGTTTGTTACATAGGTAAACTCGTGTCATGGGGGTTTGTTGTACAGATTATTTCATCAGCCATGTATTAAGCCCGGTGCCCAATAGTGATGTTTTCTGCTCCTCTCCCTCCTCCCACCCTCCATTCTCAAGTAGACACCTGTGTTTGTTGTTTCCTTCTTTGTGTTCATAAGTTCTTATCATTTAGCTCCCACTTACAAGTGAGAACATGTGGTATTTGGTTTTCTGCTAATCATTTTCTTGTTTTTCCACATAATCTATTTTTGTCATCAGTATTCAATGTTTCTGATTTCAATTTAAGAAATGTTGAAGATAAGACAGAAACATAGCCTCTAGTAAAGGGAAACTAACAATTGATGCAAGAAAAAAATTAAAATATAATCTGCTGTATTCAAAGTGCTATATTTCAGAAATACAAGCCAGTGAAATAAAAGCCTGAATTTTTAAAACTTCATAAAAAGTAGCATTTGGAATATATTCAGATATTTGCTTGACTTCTATGTACTTTCCAAAACATTTAAAATAATACTTGAGCATTAAATTAGCTGTATTTAAAGATAAAGTTGTATAAATTCATTTGTTATCAAGCAAAGAAAAAAATCCTGGTTTTTTTTTTTTTTTTTTTTTTTTTGGTTTAAGAAAATATGTTATATCTACCTTTAATTTTAATCATTTCCCAAATAACAAACATTTAATGTTACTAATTTTAACCCTTATTAGGAAAAAAACTAAGCCTCCAAAATTTTTTTGCAGTGTTGCAATAGCTTCCAATTAAGATGACAGCATTTGACTATGTGAGCTTCCTCAGCTCAAAGCTATGAACTTTTTTCCTCCTGTGTTTTTCTTCCCTCACATAGAAGAAAAACTAGACTGATATATTCAAACTCTATGTCAAGATTAAACCAGTAAAACAGGTAGAAGAAGGTTTTAAGGTTTTAAATATCCCATCTCTCTTCTTTTTGTGGAATTTCCCTGCCCTCATATAACTTCAGTTGGAATTTCACAGAAGCACTGAAAAATGCTGGCTTCATGTGAGATGCTGAAGGAGCCTGTGGTAGTGAAGTCAAGTTCTGTGCCCAGTCCCTTCCTTTAGCCACTAGAAGACACTGCCTCCCCCCAGTAAGAAAGTTGTTAGCAGTTCTCAGCAAGAGGGAAATATGCAAGATTTCTGAAATTTGTTACCTTTGGTACTTTTTGGGGTGGGCTGGAGTGGAGGGGGGAGATGGGGAAAAAAGCATAATAAGACTTGACAAAGATAAACATTTTAAAAGCTTACATGTCTAGTTCAAGACCAAACATGTTATAATGTAGCTTTTCTGGGCTCTTTTTTGCCTTTTTATTCAATTTTTAATATCTGGTCAGAGCTATTACATTGCCAGAATCATAAATACAAAGTCAGCTTAAGCTTTTCTCCCCACCAACCACCCTTATACACCAGAAGGCATGGCTGGTAGTTTAAGAATTCATCAAATCTGACCCTCAAATAGTTATTTAAGCATGATTTCTCTGGGTTTCTTACTCCTCCCACTGAAAAGAGTTTCTTCTTCTGGGGTAACTGCCTCTAGTAAAAATGCTGCAATGCGGTTGAGATGCTGGTGTGAAGACTGTAAATTATGCATTAGGGGAATTTGGCTCTCGCTGCACTTCAGCCTGGAAGCAAAGGGTTTTTTCTGTTCAAGTGCACAACCTTTGCTTGCCAGTGTGATGGCAGAGCATTATGTGGGTGCCTTTTGACCATCTGGATCCATAGGCACCCCAAAGCAACACTAATTCCATAATTAGGAAACTCTCATCACTTCTATTAATATAATTGTTTTTTAACTACTTCAGAATAAAGATTCTGATCAATAAAGCTAGTGATCTCTTTAAACACTTCACAGATTCACTACCTAGAATTATGTATTCATTCTTTGGATATGGTGTCATAAAGTCTAGGTACCAGTTCTAAAACATTACCCGTGTAACATACTGTTAAAATCCAAGTGTCACCTCCCATCAAAACCTGATCAGCAATTTCAGTACCTCAGTCATTCAGAAAATATTTCCAAATTTAACACATAACAAGTATCAAGCTATCCACTAAGAAGACTATGAAATAAATACAATATACAGTATTTCCCTCTGAAGACCTTTTAACATACACGGGAATACACATAAATGTGTGTGTGTGTGTGTGGTTTATGATTATAAGCCAACAAGGTACAGATAAGACTTACTTTAGGAAGTAGATACTGTTGTGGAAGAAATGTTTGGAGAAAACTTCTCAGCATAGATAGAACTCAAGATGTGTATGACACTTAAGGTTTGGGTTTTTAAAGCCAAAAAGAGAACTTGGCCTTGATGAGGCATATAATAAAGGGCAACTGGGAGTTTTTCAATGAAATGTCATTACTAATGCACTTATTTTAAGACAAGGTGTTTGACAGCAGTAACAAAGGCATAAAGAATAGGGAGAGACCTGAGTGATGAAGCTCATCTGTAAACTCGTGTATTTAAGAAACTGTGATAATTTTCATTACGAGTGTTCATTTTCCCTGGGTGGTAGAAATGTCATCTTGGTCAGTTTCCTGGGGTTGCTTCTTGCATTTGGCTGGCACAGTGATGCTAAGGCATTGAGGGCTTGGCAGGGGTGGGAACATCTGGTCCTTGGTCATCAATCCACACAGATCTCTGGGCCATCCCTTGCTCTCATCCACAACGGTGCTCTTGGATGGTGTCTTGGTCTGTTCTGGCTGCTGTAACAAGATGCCATGGCTATTTCTCACAGTTTGGGGAAAACGGATCAAAACACCAGCAGATTCAGTGTCTCATGAGGGGCTATTCCTAATACATAGTGCCTTTTTGCCCCACAACGTGAGAGTGCCAGACAAGCTCCCTTGGCCATTTCTATAAGGCCACTAATCCCATTCACGAGGGCCATGCCCTCATGGTCTAATCATCTCCCAAAGGCCCCGATTCTTAATATCACCATGTTGGAGGTTAGGATTTCAACATATGAATTTGGTGGGGAACAGGGGGTGAGGAGAAGTGGCACAAACATTTGAGATCACAGCAGACAGCTAAATTGTCTACTCTAGTGCTCTTCTTGGGTGCATGGGAAATCACTCTTCTGTTTCTCATGAAGCATTTCAAGTCATTTCTCCTACACAATGAATTTCTATTACATAGGGAGTTCGGGGGTCAATGTAAGACTAGGACATAGGTTAGACTTGCTCTGAATCCCCTCAAACCCATGGGCGGGGTGGGCTTTAGTTATGTTGTCTCACTCATCCAAGGTTCAGTCTGGAAGAAGACTATGGTGCATGCCTCTTTTTCAGAGAAGTACACCAACTTCTCTCTGGCTTTCCTTCCAATTCTCCCTTATCACAGGCCTGGAGAATCTTTTCTGACCGAGGGAGTTCTGGCTCCTACATCATCCTGAATTTAATAAGGCTGGAGCCCTGAGTTCCCCAAGTCCTTAGGATTTTGCAATCGAAAACCCTAGGCTTTTGAATCTAAATTCAGGGGCCTTTTAGCTCCTATTCTGCAATATCATTTCTTCTCTAAGTCAATGCCACTGACTAAGTGGGAAGTTAATGGTAAGGGGTAAAAGAAAGCACAGAGTTGGAATATATGATCCCTGGCTAATATTTCAAAATTTTAACTCACTCTGCTGTTGAGAGTCTACTGCACGAAACCACACATAAAGCCTTAAGGGCTGAGTGGCATTAAGAATGGAAATAAAAGATTAGACAAGAAATATGGTGAAGGAAGAAATAACAAGATCTTGTTTGGGGAATAAACACAAGGCTGAAGCAGGGGGGAAATGAACGGGGGTGGGGGGAATTGAACTGGAGGCACTGAATGGAGGTGATGATGTCAGTTGTCCTTGGACATATTTTCTATGGTCCATATTCCCTCTTCTCCTTTCTCTTCACTCGCCCCAATTACCGGGTCCTGTTAATTAAAAGTTCTTCAAATCCATGTCCCTCCTTCCCATTTACCGTCACTGCCCTTGTTCATGCCAGTAACATTTTTCCTCTGAACCCTTGTTGCATCAGGCGCCTTAGTTCCCTCTGTCTCCTCAGCCCCTTCTAGTGTATTCTCTATTTAGCTACAAAATGAACTTTCTACAGCAAAACTCTCATCATGTCAGCCAAAATTCTTCTGACTCACAGTGCCGACACAGTGCTGTCCAGCTCCTAGGTTCATGAGTTTCATGATGGGGCCCACTCCTGCCCATCTACCTTTACCCCAAGTACTCTAAGGAAAGCTGTAGCGCTGGCTGAACAGAGAGGCAGCTCTGGCTGAACAGAGAGGTGGAGTAGCTCTGAGCCTGGATTCATTGCTAGACAGCTTGTTCATGCATGTCACTTCTGTGATTCTGTGTCTGGAATTTACTCCTTCTGGTGGGTTCTTGGTCTCACTGACTTCAAGAATGAAGCCGTGGACCCTCGTGGTGAGTGTTACAGTTCTTAAAGATGGTGTGTCCCGAGTTTGTTCCCTCAGATGTTCAGATGTGTCCAGAGTTTCTTCCTTCTGGTGGGTTCTTGGTCTCGCTGACTTCAGGGATGAAGCCGCAGACCTTTGCAGTGAGTGTTACAGCTCTTAAATGTAGTGCAGACCCAAAGAGTGAGCAGCAGCAAGATTTATTGTGAAGAGTGAAAGAACAAAGCTTCCACAGCGTGGAAGGGGACCCGAATGGGTTGCTGCTGCTGGCTGGGATGGCCAGCTTTTATTCCCTTATTTGGGCCCCCCACATCCTGCTGATTGGTCCATTTTACAGAGTGCAGATTGGTGTGTTTACAATCATTTAGTTAGACACAGAGCACTGATTGGTGCATTTTTACAGAGTGCTGATTGGTGCATTTACAATTCTTTAGCTAGACACAGAGCGCTGATTGGTGTGTTTTTACAGAGTGCTGATTGGTGCATTTACAATCCCCTAGCTAGACAGAAAAGTTCTCCAAGTCCCCACTTGACCCAGGAAGTCCAGCTGGCTTCACCTCTCAATTCGGTGTTCTCCTCTATGGAATGTCATTAGGAGGATTATATGAGAATATATTTTAAAGGTACACCTGGTACATAGTGAGAGCTATGGAAACATTCATTAAGTCCAAGAAAAATTGTACACTGGACTGTCAAAGTCTCTCCTACCCCAGTGAATTTGAACTGTGGTCTTTATTATTTACTTATTGAGACAGAGTCTCACTCTGTCACTAGGCTGGCGTGCAACAGCACGATCTGGGATCACTGCAACCTCTGCCTCCTGGTTTCAAGCTATTCTCCTGCCTTAGCCTCCCGAGTAGCTGGGATTACAGGGACACGCCACCATGCTTGGCTAATTTTTTGTATTTTTAGTAGTGACGAGATTTCACCGTGTTGACCAGGATGGTCTTAATCTCCTGACCTTGTGATCCGCCTGCCTTGGCCTCCCAAAGTGCTGAGATTACAGGTGTGAGGCACCATGCCCAGCCTATTTTTTATTTTTGAGACAGGGCTTAGCTCCATTGCCCAGGCTGCAGTGCAGTGGCATGATCAAAGCTCGCTGAAACCTCCACCTCCCAGGCTCAGGTGATCCTCCTTTCTCAGCCTCAGGTGATCCTCCTTTCTCAGCCTCCTGATTAGCTGGGAATACAGGTACATGCCACCATGCCCAGTTGTTGTTGTTGTAGAGATGGGGTTTCACCATTTTGCCCAGGCTGGTCTCAAACTCTTCGGCTTGAGTGATCCACCCACCTCAGCCTCCTAAACTGCTGGGATTATAGGTAGGAGCCACCATGCCAAGCCCTGCACTGTTAGTCTTAAGCCCATTTTGGGAGACTTGCTTTCCCTTGGTCAATCATTCCTCTTCCTTCTGGAAGCTAAAATGTCAGATTCTGTGAAGCCTTCCTACTGCACTTTGTTCAGCCCCCTATTAAAATTGTATTGGATTATAATTTTATTACCTCCCTGTGGCTGCTATGACAAATTACCACAAAACAGGTGGCTTAAAACAACAGAAATTTATTCTCTCACAGTTCTAGAGGCCAGAAGTCTGATATCAGATTAACAGGCTGAAACGAGGGTATTGGCAAGGCCACACTCTCTCCCGAGGCTCTAGGGGAAAGGTGTTCCTTGCCTCTTCCAGCTCTGGAGGCTGCCAGCGTTCCTTGACCCATCACTGTATCACTCTCATCGTTGCCTCCATAGTCACATTGCTGCCTCCTCTCCTGTCTGTGTCAAATTTCCTTCTGCCTCTCTCATACGAAAATTTGTGACAGGACAGAGGACCCACCTGGATATTCCAGGATACTCTCACTCTCTCAAGATCCTTAAAACACATTTGCAAGACCCTTCGAAGCCATTTGTAGGTTCCAGGGATTGGAATCTAGTATCTATGAGTGACAACATTCAGCACTTCATAACTGTTTACATGTATGTTGGTCTTTATACCTTGGTATGACTAGGGTCTATCACAGTGTAAGTACATAGTATGTCCTCAATAAGTGACACGTAGACGTAGACGCAGAGCTATACAGCATCTAGGCCCTTTGCTCACGTTCATTGGGATACCTTCTTTGCTAAGGCTTCATTTCCCTAGGCCAGAGCTATTTTTTTCATGTGCTAATCTGTGGTTGGAAGGATCTTTCACTCATAAATTACATTAACTTCTAGGTTAGAGAAATTAAGCAAAGGAGTTTTCATCCTTGTACCACTTCTCCTGAGTTTCGGTGAGGCAAAGTAACCAAAAAACTCCTTTCAAACTCCGTACCTCTTACGTCATGGAGCAGAGGGCATAGGAAAAGTGGATGGGCCCTGGATGCTCGAAGACTTCTTCACGGAATGTGAGATTAGAGTGGCAGAGTGACAAGTATGAGCTTCATGAAGAGCGCTGTCATCAGTCTCCCCGGGCTGGTTTATTGCCATTCTTTGGCTGTTTATTTTAAACACAGTTTTCTTCGTAATTTAAGCTTCTAAATTCATGGCTACTGCTTCAGTGACCATTTCCCCATCTCGAGTCATTTAAGATCATCGCAGGGATTTTTCTGAAATGAGGCGGCTTCTTTTCCAGTGTTCTCAAATCAGAGTCACCTCCACCCTCAAGAATAAGCCAGCATTCATCTGGAAAGACAATTCAGTAGCTGTGTAACTGCTTTTTTCTCAGCTGTGGAAATCTTTCCCAATTAAAGTGGAAAAAGTTTCTTGCAATAAAAAAAGAAAATAGGTAGATTACTTTGCACCATTAATCCTTGAAACAGTAAATTATCTACTGTATTGTAATTGTTTACTTCTATGTCAGTCTTTTCATCTTTTTGCTGGTTAGAGCCCTCAGAAATCAGAATGAGATTCCACGACATTTATTCAACCTTCAAATATTTTTTGCATTCTCTCTGTGTTCCAGGAGTAGTGGTAAGAGTTAGTGATGTAAGGGTAACAAAAACAGACTCATTCCCTGCCCTCATGGAGCTTGTACAGTCTGGTGGAGGATGTAAACACTAATCAGGTCATCACACAGACAAATGCAAACTGTCAGTGCTCTCACGTGCCAAGGCTATTTACATACATGTAAACAGTTATGAAGTGGTGAATGTTGGCACCCCAGCCAGCCCACAATGCTGCTCACAGATCAGTCTAAAACACTGGACTCAATGTGCCACCCCTCGCTTAAACACTTTCACTGGCTCTCCCATGGCCTCTGGAACAAAACTCACCTCTGGAGAAGATGCTCTTCAGCTGCTCCTGCCTCATTTCCTGTCTTCTTCCAGATGCTCAGGGGGCCCCAACTACAAGCTCTGTCCTTTCAGGGTCTTCTTTGTATGCAGTTCTCTCTGCCCAGAAAATTTTTCTCCCCACCTCCACTTGGAAAATCCTGTCCATCCTTCAGTCTTAGCTCTGTTACTTGAATGTGATGCCTGTCTTGACTAGTTAGTAGGCTCAATCTGTCACTCCCTGCCTCTACTACCACAGAACATTTTGTACAAGTCACCATAACTGCACTTATCCCAGTGAACTGTGTGTGTTTGCAGCAAAACACTGTGGTTAGGAGCATGGACCTTGAATTCAGACTGACTTGGAAACCAAATTCTGCAATTTATTGTGTGGCCTTGAAAATCATTCCTTCTGGGTCTTAGTTTCCTTCCTAATCTGGGGGATGAGGGGTATGATACCTAACTCATTAGGCTGTTGTAAAGATAAACGAGGTAATGTGTTTAATGATGGAGCATGATGCCTGGTCAACAATACTCAATAACTAATGGAGAGTATTATCAAACTTGAATGTGCAAATGCAAGGACCTAGGACTACGTTTTGTACATCTTTATTATTATTTTTTTTTTTTTGAGACAGAGTTTTGCTCTCGTTGCCCAGGCTGGAGTGCAATGGTGCGATCTTGGCTCACTGCAACCTCTGCCTCCCGAGTTCAAGTGATTCTCCTGCCTCAGCCTCCAGAGTAGCTGGGATTACAGGCATGCGCCACCACGCCTGGCTAATTTTTGTATTTTTAGTAGTGATGGGGTTCCTCCATGTTGGTCAGGCTGGTTTTAAACTCCCAACCTCAGGTGATCTGCCCACTTCCGCCTCCCAAAGTGCTGGGATTACAGGCGTGAGCCACTGCAGCTGGCCGATTTTGTCCATCTTTCTATCCCAGTGGCTGGTCATAGTCGATGTTTCTTAAAATGCATAAATAAAAATACTATCATAATGTCCTTTACTTGAAGAGGGGTTACAGGCTTATTGGCCACTAGTAAGGACTTTGTTGTTTTGAGACAAGGTCTTGCTCTGTCACCCAGCTGGAGTATGATGGAGTCATCACAGCTCACTGCAGCCTTGACATCTCAGGCTCAAGCAATCCTCCTATCTCAGCACCACTTGAGAGGTAGTTAATTTCCCATAGAGATGGGGTCTTTATGTTGCCCAAGCTGGTCTCCAACTCTCCAATTCCTGGGCTTAAGTGATCCTCCCACCTTGGCCTCCCACAGTGTTGGGATTACAGGGCTGAGCCACCACACCCAGCTGATAAAGCCATTTTACTGAAATGCCAAAAATTCCACTGATTTTACATCTCCAATCATATTCATCCTTTCCCCTTGCTAAACCAGTCCTGAACTTACAGAGGTAACTGTTTGAGGTTCTAGTTTGAAGTAGTGTTTTCTGCTAAATGATCTCGTCACAATTTTAGTCTTTACTGCATGTACATCAATTCCAGTCTTTACATAATCATGTGGAACACGGATTATATTTTCCTTTCTCATATGAAAAGTAATAGCGTGCATGTGTACAGGACTTACGTTTCAGGCTTTGTGTGCTTTAAATCCTCTCTTAACCCAAGTGACTTTTCTAAGGTCACAGTTGGTGGGTGGTCAAGCATATTAAAACCACTGCAAAATCTAGCGCAGTGTCCTGGCCACTGGCCACAGCATCGCATTATCCCCCAACAGCCTAAATTCCTTGAAGGCAAGGTTATCTCTGGCTTCCTCTGCATCGTTCGCAGCATGCAGCAACTCCGTGAGCTGGGCTGGCCAGTGCATTTCCTCTTCCGTCCATGTAATTCTACTAGAGGAGCAGAGGGCAAACTACGTTCTCATTAGAGCCACAAGGTTTAAAAACCTCTAACCTTGGAAAAGCACACGTCAACCCTCTGCACACCAAACTTCTCTACTGTGGTTTCCCCTCTGCCGCTTTCTCCTTGGCGTTCCCCGATCACTGCCTCTAGGGTCTTTACAAGGGCAAGTGAACGTAGGGTTTGGGAGTCGGCTTCGCCTCCTACTATTTACCGGGTGCTGGTCATCCTTCGGGCCAGGCTGACTGTCTAGGGGTGGCCCTCGGATACCTGCTCCGTGCAGGTGACCCCCCCTCCCACCGAGGAGGAGGGCGCGTCCCGCTTGCTCCGTGGAGACGCCGCGGAGGCGCACACGCCTCACGCCCTCCTCGCAGAAGCCACAGGGGCTGCGGCTCTTTGTCGCGGCCACACCGGAAACGGCCCGGAGCGCGCGCGGGGCGGCCGCCGAGGGTCCCGGCGCGGGGCGGGGCCGCGCGAGGCCCGGGCGGGGCCGCCGTCCCTTCCGGGGAGCGGGGAGCCGCCGCCGCGTCCGCCGGGCGGCTCCCACCCCGCCCCCCGCAGCTCTGGGTGACGCGTCTCCAGTAACAGCTCGCCAGGAGCCGCAGCTCGGGCACAGCCGGCGCCGGCGCCCCGCCGCCACCATGAGGGCCGAGGGCCTCGGCGGCCTGGAGCGCTTCTGCAGCCCGGGCAAGGGCCGGGGGCTGCGGGCTTTGCAGCCCTTCCAGGTGGGGGACTTGCTGTTCTCCTGCCCGGCCTATGCCTACGTGCTCACGGTCAACGAGCGGGGCAACCACTGCGAGTACTGCTTCGCCAGGTAGGGCGGCGGCGGCCGCGGCGGGCGGGAGCTGGGGGCTTGGATCGCGGCGCCAGGAAGTGCGTGCGGCTCGCGGGGTCCTAGCGCCGGCCTCTGGGGCGGGGTGGGGGGCGGGGAGGGAAGGAGGCCCCGCGCTGCAGCCTCACGCCAGGCACCACGTGCGAGGGGAACTAGGACCGGTGCCCGCTGCACGCCCTGCGCTGCACGTTTTCAGAGTTGCTCACGCAGGATGCGCAAACTCGGGAGTGCAGCTTCCTGCCTTCAAATGTGGGCTCCGAGCCAGGCTTGTTCCAAGCCTGGACACTCACTGCCCTCCCGGTGCATTGGCAGCGGAGCCCCAAATTTGGGCAGCCACGGGCTGTCACCTTTAACTTATGCTTCCTGCGGTGTGTTCTGTTCCCCACAGGCCAGCCCTGCCTGAAATTGGCCGTTTCTCCCAAGGAATTTAATGACTTAGTATATGTCTTGTAAAGTACGTTTACGTGTGAAAGTACGCTTACATGGGTGTTTGGAGGGACGCCCGTGAGCACTGACCACACGCCCTGGATTCTGAGGCGCTGCAAGGATGAGTTGCAGTGTCCAGTTTTGGTTTGGGATTAGGAAGACATGGTCGCAGTAAGGGATTGGGCAAGATGTGTGGTTGCTAATGGTATTTAATTGTAAGATACCATATGTATATATGTGTCTGTGTTTGTTTATATGATGCATATACATTTGCACACACCAACACATATAATTATATCCTCAACTCTTACGAGAGTTTCAGAACTGAAAGGCACATTAGAAATCACCAATTCGATCCTGTCTTTCACTTAATAGATGAGAAAACTAAAGCCCAGAGAGAAAGTCGGGTTACCTTTATGCATTCACACCAGTAGTGAAGGGAGTGAAATCTAGCCTCATTCACTTCTACCTATTTCTCACTGGTTAGGTGCTCAGTAAATTTACTAAGGCAGGAGGCATGGCTTTGGGGTTAAGTTTATATCAGGCCTTCCAGTACTCTGAGTAGAGACCATGTTTTGCTTTCTTTGAACCTCAGTTTCTTCATCTTTGAAATGGAGATTCCTGGGCTGGATTAAGCTGACCTGCAGTCCTGCAGGGACCTTTTGAGTACAGGTCTCAGGTCCAGCATACTCAATCTCTCAGACCTGTATGCCTTATTCTACAATAAGACGTAGCAAAAGAAGGGACAAAGGCTAAATATTGTAGTAATCTTGCCCAGACTCCCTGCCAGAACTGTCTTCCGCTTGGGGGGACCTGGAAAGGAACTAGACACGGAATCATGCCGTGGGCAGCTTAAGGGCTGTATGTGATGTGGCTCTTTGAATTGGTGAGCCAAGAGCTAAAGGGTCATGGCACCACTTTGCAACGTTTGAGTGAAGTGAGCATTGGGTTTTCCCAAAGTTAAAAAGGCTGCTGTGACTGGTCCCTTGATCTTCTGAGCCTTGCTGTGGCTCGGAGTCTGCAGCAGCGTGGGTGTCTGCAGTGGCAGGAGCAAAGCAGGTCAGGCAGCACAGAAGGAGCCTCCATCAGGGATCCTGGCAATTCCTGGAAGCCATCACCTAAGACCATGGATGCCAGGCACATAGTAGGTGCTTACTTTATATGGGTAGTTGCCATTCCTGGCCCCCAGTGAATGAAAGATCAAATCCCTCTGGGTTTAGAAGGGATTAGAAGAACTGAGAGATGCTTCTGTTTAGCCGTAAGTCTCCTAATTGTTTCTACTACGCATACTCCCAACCTTAGAACGTTAGTGGATGGTGAGATGCAACTTCACAAAGCATTCAGCCTGGATTATTCTGCCATATGTGACAGTTTGCTGCCTTTTTTGTTGCTGCATTTTTCTGATTGACATTTATTAGTGTTATTCACTGTTGCCTTGGGTCCCTCACCAGGGCTGCAACTTGCAATGGGGTGTTATTACGACTTGCAAACCCCTTCTCTGTTTGATTTCCCTGAACTTCTGTCAATACCTATAGTTTATTTCCTCTCTGTTTCCCCAAAGAATTTTTTGAAATCAATTAAAATAATACAAAAGAAACGATAGCCATGATACTTACACAATTAGAAATATCTTTGTACCCTACTTTATGATTTCTATGAAATGTGAATCGTTTAGTATTAGTGGTTAGATCATCTGATAGATTCAGCATCAGTTCCTCTGTCTACAATTCGTGTATGACCTAGGACAAATCAGTCTGTCCAGATGTATGAGGGGAACATGTATTTTCCTCCATAGGGCCTCAAAGTATTGGAGTAGAATTCTGCAAATGTTCATACATACAGGTCAAAATCTGCTGCCTGTCTCAGCCCCACACACCCCTTATCCTTTCTTTTGCCAGAAGTTTAACGTAAACAGTATTGCTTAAGATAAATGAACTACCCAAGAATTTCCATGTCATATTAATTGTATCAGGATCTAACTTTTTTTGAAGGAAAGAAAAGTTATTTCTTTAGGTAGGAATAAGTATATTCTACAAATTGAGAAATAATGGAAAATGTCTTAAGTCTCAACAGAATGGGATTCTTATGGTCAGGGCAATTCAGACAAAGGTTTGCTTTGAGGAGTTTTTAATTTGTATCACGTTTCTCAGTCTGGTGGGTGCCACTGGAGAAGATGCGTATCTTGCCTGAGCTGCTAGAAGGCAGCTCCTAATAATATTATATAAATTTCTTGCACTTGAAAGCTGTCCCTATCAGACTTCTCAGGTACACTTTATACACACATATACACATAAACGCACACATACATATTTTGGCCATTTATCACCGTTTTTTGGCGTTTTTTCCCCCCCCAGATATATAGATATGTTTGTTTGTTTTGAAGCAGAGTTTCGCTCTTGTTGCCCAGACTGGAGTGCAATGGCGCGATCTCAGCTCACCGCAACCTCCGCCTCCTGGGTTCAAGCAATTTTCCTGCCTCAGCCTCCCGAGTAGCTGGGATTACAGGAATGCGTCACTATGCCCGGCTAATTTTCTGTTTTTAGTAGAGATGGGGGTTTTCCATGTTGGTCAGGCTGGTCTCAAACTCCCAGCGTCCCAAACTGCTGGGGTTACAGACGTGAGCCCCCACACCCAGCCAAGTATGTTGTGTTTTAAACTGAGTTTTAGACTTTTTTTTTTTTTGAGACAGTCTCATCTCGCTCTGTTGCCCAAACTGGAGTGCAGTGGCACGATCTTGGCTCACTGCAACCTCCGCCTCCCGGGTTCAAGCAATTTCCGGCTAATTTTTGTATTTCTAGTAGAGACAGGGTTTCATCATGTTGGCCAGGCTGGTCTCGAACTCCTGACCTCAAGTGATCTGCCCGCCTCGGCCTCCCGAAGTGCTAGGGTTACAGGCATGAGCCACTGCACCCGGCTTAGACATGTTTTAACACCCAGTGTGATTTTTCTCAGAAAGAGACAGGGTTCCATTTAAATATTTGTTCTGTGTGCCGTTCCTCAGGTAGGCAGATGTATCCCTTTTGATATTTTGTTCTCTTGGCTCATGAGTTATTTAAGGGTGAGATTATTGTCATTTCCTTGTTTCTTCTGAGTGTAGGGGGGAACCAGGAAAGCCCATTTAGCCTCCTTGGAATAGAGCTGTTAGAACCCAGTTTCAGTGAATTTCGGTCATGTCTGGCTTAGATTAGTTGTTTTAAAAATTAAATTGTTTGCATGAGCCAAACTCTGTGATTAAGGTGTCCTGCTTCAGCAGTTATAAAGACTTTTTTCTCATGTCCCCCAGATTTATTCCCTAGTGTATTCATCTTAGCTTTCCTCTTGTTTTATCAAACCAGCAGAATAATTTTTAGTTGATCTTTATCAGTATTAAGGGCCATGAAATCCTAATGCTGCTTTCCTGACGTTCTCTGAACTAGCCCTGGTTCTGGCTGCCTGAAGCTGTGCATGAGAAGGGGACCTTGTCCCCAGGGCTGCTGTGACTCTGGCTCTCCTCAGAATGCTTTCAGAGTTGTCTCGGGGGAGAAGTGGCTTCAGATGGATTTAAATCATTATGTTTTCTGAATTTAAAAAAATTGAATGTGTGCTCTAATAAAGGGGTTCCCCTTCTTTTTTAGATGCAGTTTTATAAAATAGGTGGTAAGACTAAAACATACATACAACAGATTTCCTGTAAACAGTTCCATTAAAGAATACAAAATTCAGCAATCTGTATGTTAGGTAAGGAAATGCTGTTTTCACTTTCCGCCTTTCAGTATTTCAGGGTTTCCTGTACATTAATGCATAACTTAATGACAGGGATATAGTCCAAGAACTGCCTTAGTAAAGCAGTTTGGTCCTTGTGCCAGCATGCTAGAGCGTACTTACACAAAGCTACATAAGAGAGTCCTCTATTCACCTAGGCTGTATGGTGTAGCCTATTGCTCCTAGGTTACAAACCTGTACAGCATGTTACTGTACTGAATACTGTAGGCAATTGTAACACAATGGTAAGCATTTGTGTATCCAAACGTATCTAAACATAGAAAAGGCACAGTGAGAATATAGTATTACAATCTTATGGGATCACCTTTGTTCACGTGGTCTGTCATTGACTGAAATGTTGTTAGTGCATGACCTTATTTCAGTAGAAACCGCAAAGCAGGGACTTTGTGGCAGGTGGATTGGGTTTGAATTCTGGTTTCATTCTTTCCTGATGGTTTGTCTTTAGGCCAGTTATCACTTAACTTCTCTGAACTCCCAGGTTCCCTTATCTGTAAAATGTGCATGCTAATGCTAGTGCCATTAATCCCAGCACTTGGTAGGCTGAGGTGGGAGGATCCCTTGAAGCCAGGATTTTGAGACCTGCCTGGGCAATGTAGCAAGACCTCATTCTCTACAAAAAAAAAAAAAAAAAAGGATTTAGTTTAGCCAGCTGTGGTAGCCCAGGCCTGTAGTCCTAGCTACACTTGGGTAGGCTGAGGTGGGAAGATCCCCTGAGTCAGGAGGTTGACGCTACAGTGAGCCATATCACTTACTCCGGCCTGGGAGACAAAGTGAGACCCTGTCTCTTAAAAAAATAAAAATAAAAAAGTGCGGGCTGGGCATGGTGGCTCACGCCTGTAATGCCAACACTTTGGGAAGCTGAGGCGGATGGATCACTCGAGGTCAGGAGTTTGAGACCAGCCTAGCCAACACAGTGAAACCCTGTCTCCACTGAAAATACAAAAATTAGCTGGGTGTGATATAGTCCCAACTACTTGGGAGGCTGAGGCATGAGAATGGCTTGAACTTAGGAACCCAGGAGGCAGAGGTTGCAGTGAGCTGAGATCACGCCACTGCACTCTTGCCTCCATCTCAAAAAAATACAAGCATACGGGCCGGGCGCGGTGGCTCAAGCCTGTAATCCCAGCACTTTGGGAGGCCGAGATGGGTGGATCACGAGGTCAGGAGATCGAGACCATCCTGGCTAACACAGTGAAACCCCATCTCTACTAAAAAATACAAAAAACGAGCTGGGCGAGGTGGCGAGCGTCTGTAGTCCCAGATACTTGGGAGGCTGAGGCAGGAGAATGGCGTAAACCCGGGAGGCGGAGCTTGCGGTGAGCTGAGATCCGGCCACTGCACTCCGGCCTGGGCGACCGAGTGAGACTCCGTCTCAAAAAATAAATAAATAAATAAATAAATAAATAAATAAATAAATAAATAAATAAATAAAAGCATATGAACACCCACCCTACCAAGCTCAGCTTGAGAATTAAATGACAGAGTGAAGAAAGTTAGGTACTCGGTACAACCCTAGCACACAGTGAGCCATCAGAATCACACCCTGATTTCTTTTTTTTTTTTTTGAGATAGAGTCTCACTCTGTCACCCAGGCTAGAGTGCAATGGCACAGTCTCCGCCTCTCAGGTTCAAGTGAGTAGCTGGGATTACAGGCGTGTACCACCATGCATGGCTAATTTTTGTATTTTTAGTAGAAATGGTGTTTCACCATGTTGGCCAGGCTGGTCTTGAACTCCTGACCTCAGGTGATCTGCCTGCCTCGGCCTCCCAAAGTGCTGGGATTACAGGCATGAGCCACCACGCCTGGCCTGATCTCTTACTTATACTTATTTGATGAACTCTGCTGGCTAAATGTTTCTAACTTAATTAAATTGTGTGATAAAATATTACAATTTTAGGGGCATTTTTATGGAGTTATGGGGAGAGGTGGATACTGGGAAGGAAATACTGGAAATTGTTGACCAGTGGAATCACCATTAAACTGGGTTATTGGCTGGGCGCAGTGACTCACACCTCTAATCCCAGCACTTTGGGAAACCGAGGTGGGCAGATCACCTGAGGTCAGGAGTTTGAGAGCAGCCTGGCCAATGTGGTAAAACCTCATCTCTACTAAAAATACAAAAATTAACTGGGCATAGTGGCGGGCGCCTATAATCTCAGTTCCTCGGGAGGCTGAGGCAGGAGAATCGCTTGAACCCTGGAGGTGGAGGTTGTGGCGAGCTGAGATTTTGCCACTGTACTCCAGCCTGGGCGACAGTTAGACTATGTCTCAAAAAAAAAAAAGATGGCCTGTTGACCCATAGCCACAACCAGCACTTCTCAACCTTGGGTTCCCCAGAATTAATGATGGACGTCTGGGGTCAGTTTTCAGGATTTTTCAAAACCTAATGGAAATAATATAACATACCTACACAGGTAAACCTTCAAAAAAGAGCCTTTTCTCACTCCAAAGTGCTTAGGCACTTTAATATTATTTTAATAAGATTAAACAAATATTTATAGAGAGAAATGGAAGGAAACAGAATTTTCCACATTGCAAGGATATCAGGGCTCCTTTCTGCCTTTTACTTTCAGCACAATTGTTTCAGCTGCAGCAAGGAGCCGGCCTTTAAGACTTCAAATGTGCCAGGTGCTGTAACTCACGTTATTTTTCATATGCGGGGAACATAATTTCTGTTATAGCTTATAGGGACTCAGTGACCAAGCTGCACGTTTGGAACCGATTTCAGATGAAAGAGACAGAATAACAGCAGGATATCCTGAAGTGAAATTCAAACCCTGGTGAGTTAAAACCACCATCTAACACCTTTCCCTCCCCAAAGCAATTGCACAGAATCCTCTCAATCAAAAAAAATCTGAAGAACCTGTAGAAAATGGCATTTCTTTAAATCATATTGCTCTTTGCAGCCCACAAAGCATTTCCAGATACATTCTTATTTTGATCCTTCTAAGGATGGCTGGGATACACAGGGCCTTATTCCATTTTACATAGAAACTGAGTGTTAGGAAGTTAAGCAGTTTCTCTGAATTTCATACTTTTTTGTCAAATATTTATTGAGTGCCTTTTAAAGGCTGGACTCCGTAACCTTCAAGGATGGAGCCAAATCCCCATGTTCCTTGTATGATCTTCCTGTGCCCCCTTTGGCCTGAACCTACTGTGTGGTTCACCTGGGCACTTAACCCTACTTTACTACTGTGTGGTTCCCTGGAGACTGGGGACTTAATCCATCTCTGATATCTCCTTGATTGAACACAATTTGTAATTGCCCAACAATTTAACAAACGAATGCAGTGTTTAAATAATTGTTTTAAGTTTTAAAAAATGATTCAGCCACTTTAGATCTATATCTTATGCTGATATGGGCTTAGATTATAATGCTTTGAAATTTGCATAAGAGCTACACATATTCTTTTATATGTATGAATTATTATGTAATAAAACATAAAAAGAACACGAGGCTTTGGTCCTTTTGTGGGCTTGGAATATTTTTAATATTACGCTAGGACTAAATCAGTTAGTCATCTCAGCCTTTATACCTACGTATAAAGAGTTTCGTTGTGCACATGTACCCTAGAACTTAGAGTATAATAAAAAAAAGAAAGAGGTTGTTTCTGTGCCGTGTGATAGGGCAGCATCAGCCAATAGCCTTTTTTTTTTCTTTTCCTCCTTAAGCAAATCCATTCTTCAGGCTCACTCTCTACAGAAGTTACATCGCTGAGTTGTGGAAATGGAATTTATGGTGCAGTGATAGGAGGAGGCCCCTGGTTGGTACTCCTGTAGAACAGGCAAGTTGCACACCACCTGTAAGAAGGTTCTTATAAAACTATGTTAAATTTCTTTGAGAAGATCCAGGGCTCACTGCTATAGTTTGGCAGGAACCTGGTCTTGAGGAGAGCTCAGAATTCGTGAGAATTCAGGACAGCAAAATTGTCTCTTTTAGGATTTGATATAGTGAGAGAATTGCAAAGGAAGTTTCTACTGTATTTGGGTGTTTTAGGCTTACTGCTTTGAACTTAGGTTAATATTCCCTCCTCTTTTCCCTGTCAGTCTAAAAATATGAAATAATTACTATTTTATGCCACTTTATTTCTGTCCTTGAAGGAAGCCATCAATAATTACAAGCATGCTTTATCTTCCTGGAGTCATGAATAACTAAATTCACTCCCCCCATCCATACACATCTTTTTTTGGACCTCAGATGTACAGTTGAGGTAATCATACTTCTGAGTTCAAGGCATGCTTTTATCTGGTATGTGCAAGGCAAGTTTGGTTTTTCAGAATGTCCCCTCTCATTTCTGGCTCTTCTCACAGGCAGCTCCTCTATGGGTTTGGTGGTGTATCTTTGAATACATGTGTATGTGTGTCCTGATGATCACTCGGGAACTAGACACACCTAGAACAAGGCACCCTGATTGTACTTGGCAGATTCAGACCTTGAGCTCTCTTCTGATCCTCCTGCTCATTCAGCGTTTTTCTGTAGCTGTGTCAGGGCAGGGGCCCCTGCACTGGCCCCTTCCTCCTGATGAGTGGCCTGTTCTGACATTGGGGGAGGCAGGGCATTTTGAGGTCTCCTTTGCCTCTCAGGAACTTGCATTGTTAGCCCACCCACATCCCCAACGTTCACTTCTTTGGATTTCTAGGAAATCTGCAGTAGTTTAGGGGTGCAGTCCTTTGGCAGGGAATTAACTGAAGTACCTGCCTTTTCAGGGGTTGAACCCATGACCTTGGCCTCATTAGAGCTCTAACCAGTCACAAAGCACACACCTCACTTTGTGTAACTTCTGCTGACTTGTTCCTGCCACCCTCCGCGGCTTCCTATTCAATTGCAAAGGCGTTCACACCAACACAATAGAACAGAAGGAAATCAGATCCCTTCAAGACTTCTCTGAAGGACAGAAATATGCAATTTAGCAGGAAAATAATACAAAAAAGTCTTGAAGGTTCAGGAAACAACTTATCTTTCTAGTCCATACATTCACTGAAAATCCAGCTGTGTCTCTCAGATTCTTCTTCAATCAAAAATTTAAAAATAGTATGGGACTCCTTGTGTCAATTTATTAACATAAAATCTAGTGACTCTTGTACATGAAGTGGAAGGTTTCGGATGACTAGGTAGAAATATTGCATGTATATTATTAAAATGGATTGGGTTAGCTTTTATAGAAAAAGTGGATCTGAGAATTCATAAGTGCTTGTCTTTGGCAAGTTTATAGTCCCTAGAGATAAAAATGAATGCATGCTGTAACAACAAAGACACAGTTGTGTCTTAGCGAGTGCTCTGTGATGCACAGGGTGTGTTGGTGCCCAGGGGACACAGAGTCACCATGGAGGAGAAGAGAAACAAGGACAATCTGCTAGAGAAGTGAAGTTCACACAGGGCTTGAAGACCTGAACGTATATTGGGGGAGGGACATGATAAGATAATCTGGCTGTCCAAAAAGATACAGGTTTTTATTAGAGCCAGATAAAAATCTCAAGGATTTTATGTCTTGGCACTTGGAAGGAGTTATGTTGAAATCTGGGTTCTCTTTAATCTGTGGATACCAAGAAAGACTCTTCAGGGATGTAGGTACTGACTCATATTTTTGATGAGATGGTGATTTTTCTTACTCTGGTGATGTTTGGGTAGGAAACATTTGCTCATTTGCCACCTGAAAAATCTCTTCTCTGTCAATTCCATGAATCTGTGGTACAGTGACAGTTGCTGTTCACAGCGATAACCTCATATGTTCTTAAAACCTCAACAATAAGACACATTTAAGTATGAGCCAATAGTATACTCCCTAAGGGTAGGAATTCTATTTTTTAACTCATTCAAAAACGTTTGTATTTATGGATACTTAGTGGGTTCTATAGTTCTGGAAAACAACTCCAAAGAAAAGGAACGAAAATCCCTACCACCATGGAGCTTATTTTCCAGCAGCTTTTGTTCATCTTTATTTTACCCCCAGTTCCTGGACTTTGTAAGGCTTCAGCAGATGCTATATAAAAGGCAGGAAGGTTTGCGGGTTATGTTCTTTTTATTTCTTCTGGTCATCCATATATGTCATGAAGAACATTCTGTTAACCAGAATGTTTAACCATGTTGGGACTCAGAAAATGATACCCCAAAGTTTGGCCCTTTGGCATACAGAGCACTCTCCACTGAAGGGGGTTGGAAGGGCCTCAGAAGCAAAGACTCTGTGACCTTCCCTGCCCGTCAGTCTATTACCATTATTAGCTCATACCCTTTTGTCCATTCTTCATTGAACCTAAGCATAAACAGGCAGTGTTTCTTGAGTTCTTGAGTTATTGGGCTCTCATTCTGAAGGATCTTGTGTCACGTAAAAACTTCGACTAAATCAGTTTGTTATGTTTTTATCTTGTTAATCTGTCTTTTCTTCCAGGGGTGTTGGCCATGACCCTTGTGATGGATGAGGAAGGACATCACATGCTTCCACCCCTACAACTACAACACCCTGTCTCATGACTGGCACAAACTAAGAGAGAGCTTTGATAAGATAATACTTAGGTCCAATGAATTGGCAACATCCCTATGTTGGTTAAAATAGCAGCAGCTCTGGGTAGATATATTTTAGAAGTTAATGAAATATGGCCTATCCATACACCTGAGTAAATATTTTATTTTATTTTTTTTGAGACAGAGTTTTGCTCTGTCGCCCAGGCTAGAGTGCTCAATCTTGGCTCACTGCAAGCTCCACCTCCCAGGTTCATGCCATTCTCCTGCCTCAGCCTCCTGAGTAGCTGGGACTACAGGTGCCCGCCACCAGGCCTGGCTAATTTTTTTGTATTTTTAGTAGAGACGGCATTTCACTGTGTTAGCAGCAGGATGGTCTCGATCTCCTGACCTCGTGATCCACCCGCCTTGGCCTCCCAAAGTGCTGGGATTACAGGTGTGAGCCACCACGCCCGGCCACCTGAGTAGATATTTTAAACAGTAATCTAAAAAAACGTTTAGAGTTTTGTTTTTTGTTTTCTTTTTTAACTTTAAAACATTCAAGTTAACAAGGAAGTAGGGATTTAGGAAAAACCTATTTCATCCAATATTTAATTGATTTCTGCAGATTTCTGCACATGTTCCAACTTTACAAGATACTCAGCTACTAAATATTTTCTAGGTGCAGAGAGAGAGAGAGAAGCCCACCTTTCCTGATCTACTCTGTCTGTGAATCTGAGGATTGCCCCTGATAGAACTCCATGGTAGAGTAAGGGCTTCCTGATGGACACCCTCAGGCCAAGCCTCAGGAGCCATATCTGAGTCTAGCTTGCTCTGCTGTGTTATTTTCACTCTGGTCATCCTAAATTGCTTATAGTAATGAATACACACATGCACACACATATATGCACCTTGCTGATTCTCCTGTCTGTGTCCCTCTTTGCCTGGCTCACTCCTTTGGTTCTGAGAAATCTGTCTTGATTTCTGCAGGCTGGATTAGTTCCCTTCATCTTTGCTCCCACAGCACCTCATACAAACTTCCTTTATCACACTTACTCTTTGTATGCATGAATTAGGTCTTACTCATCTTTGTAACCCCAGGATTTAGCAAGAAGACTGGCCTCTGTTCCTGCAGTAAATATTTGTGAAATGTATTAGTCTCATTTCTACATCTTATCTTACTAGTGGCCCTTTGCATAGGCCTCATCACCTCTCTTAATCTGCAACTGTTCATTCTTGGAAATGACTCCTTGTAAACACTCTCAGAACTCTTCATTGATTCCCTGCTTTCTTCAGGACAGATTCTTTGCTAAGTGCCCCTCCCATCGTATCCAGCATTATCCCTCACTGCATTTTGACTTAGACTCTAAGTTCGATTTGGATGGTCTTTGCAAAGCTGAGGAATGTCATTCTTCATTCTTCCTATTGTCCATTTGTCATCTAGAATATTGTTCTCTGTAATATTTCCTTCCTTATCTTCTGCCTTCTTCCTAGGTAAGGCCTTAGAGCCTCCGTTTGTTTATACTCAAGAAAGATTCAGATCAAATTGCATCTCTTTCCAAAGCTTTTTCTGTTTCTGTTTTTTTGTTTTGTTTTGTTTTGTTTTGCTTTTTTATTTTTTTGAGACAGAGTCTCTCTCTGTCACCCAGGCTGGAGCACAATAGCACGATCTTGGCTCATTGCAACCTCCGCCTCCCAGGTCCAAGTGATTCTCCCGCCTCAGCCTACTTAGTAGCTGGGATTACAGGTGCATGCCATCATGCCTGGCTAAGTTTTATATTTTTTCATAGAGATGGGGTTTCACCATGTTGGCCAGGCTAGTCTCGAACTCCCAACCTGAGGTGATCCACCCCTTGGCCTACCAAAGTGCTGGGATTATAGGCATGAGCCACCGTGCCTGGTCCAAAGCTTTTTCTTGACTACTTCAGCCCACACATCTTTCATTTTATTTATCGACTTGTTTGTATTTTGCAATAATTTACTATTTATATTTATTGAACATCATACTCTTTCAAGCATTGTGCTCTCACTGTGGAGTTTCAGAGATGAGTAAGACAACATGCTCAGTAGGTGCTATTTCCCTAACTTCTGTGTCTTCAAAGAGCTCAGTCCTAGGGGTAGCTTTCTGCTCTCAATTCCAGGTCATGTGGGCCATTTGGATGCCGAATCATTTTGCCTGATATTTATATTTATTTACCACTCTCATGTAGGCAGGGCAGATTTCCCCAAATAGCTCTTTTTTTGGGGGCGACAGAATTTTGCTCTTGTTGCCCAGGCTGGAATGCAATTGTGCGATCTTGGCTCACTGCAACCTCCGCCTCCTGAGTTCAAGCTATTCTCCTGCCTCAGCCTCCCGAGTAGCTGGGATTACAGGCATGCGCCACCATGCCTGGCTAATTTTGTAATTTTAGTAGTGACAGAGTTTTTCCATGTTGGTCAGGCTGGTCTTTAACTCCCGACCTCAGGTGATCCGCCCACCTCAGCCTCCCAAAGTGCTGGGATTTACAGGCATGAGCCACAGAGCCCAGCCGCTCAAATTTTTTTTTTTTTTAACAACAATATTATTTCCCAGTATGGCTGTAGCACAGTACTTTTGTACCTAGAAAATAACACTTTTGCATATAAATTACTTAACTATGATAGATTAACATGTCTTCTTACTGCCTCATGTGCAAGGTTTTATAGTATAAAAAATGTTCTTCATTCAGAGAAATACAAATGGAATCAATAAGGATTGAAAGAAAAACGTCTGCTAAATCTGTTCAGATGGTATCTGATCAGTTTAAGTTTTCAAGGTAAAGTCCACAATTGGGGGTAATTCACCTAAACAAATTGGTAATTCAATTTTTTATATTTTGTTTGCAGGAAAATAAAACTGAGGGGATGAGAGAATGTCGGCTCTTAAAATTCTTTTGTAGGCAATTAAAAAGAACATTTTCCAGGCCAGGCGCGGTGGCTTATGCCTGTAATCCCAGCGCTTGGGGAGGCCAAGACGGGCGGATGGCTTGAGGACAGGAGTTCAAGACCAGCCTGGCCAACATGATGAAACCCTCTCTCTACTAAAAATACAGAAATTAGCTGGGCGTGGTGGTTCATGGCTGTAATTAATCCCAGCTACTTGGAGGCTGAGGCTGGAGAATCTCTTGAACCCGGGGGCAGAGGTTGTAGTGAGCCAAGATTGTGCCACTGCACTCCAGCCTAGGCGACAGAGCAAGACCCTCTCTCAAACAAACAGACAAAAAACACACATTTTCCTGTAAGTAAGATTCAGAACAGGTCTGTCTGGACAGGTAGTTAACACTCATGTTTTGCTGCAGCAGACCTGACCATGTTCTGGGAACTCACAATTAGCATTAGACTGTAAAGGAATTTTTACCATGGTTTATTTCTGTTTTATGTACAGAATGTTGAAGTGAGGAATACTGTTAGGAGTATTTTAAGTTTTCAAGTAGTTAAATTTATATTACTTTGGTGTTGTCATTTTCCTTGATATTTAATCACGTGAGTTTTACGCAACAGCAAGCATAGGGGACTCTAATAATATTGGTATTCATTACAAGGTACTAATAGTAACATCTGTCATTTAACTGGAAGAAATGGTCGATATTATTTTATTATCAGTTCCTTTATGAGAGAACTGAGTTAGAAAGGCATTCGTTGTTTTTTTGCTTTTGACTTTTCAATCAGAAGGCATTAGAGAAGTAAAGATAAAAGTAGCAAGGAAGTGTCATTCTGACCTTGCACGAAAGTTAAGACCAAGCATTTCCAGAGGAAAATGTGAAATTTTAAAAGTGCGTACATTCATTCTTTGGACGAGCTTTAACTATTAGAGATTGTGCAGGGCCTACAAGAGGAGATTCGGATATAGGTGTCCAGGGGCTGAAACGAAAATGTAATGTTCACTGTTTCACAGGCTAAATATTTCTCTCCTATATTCATAAGCTTTGTGAATTTTTTTTTCTTTCTAAGGCAAAGGTAAATTTTGTCTGGGCCAGAGCCTGCATGAAAACAAATCCGTGTTATTTTGTAACTAGGTCAGCCATCACCCTGACCACTAAACCCAGCTTCCTCCTTGTAAATTACCGCTCCAGTTCCAATAGTTGGGAAAACCTATTAGTTGCCACCTTACTGCCCTAAATATTTCCTGCCTCCCCAAGAGGATGCAGGTTCTAACTTTTAACAAGCCTCAGAACAAAGCCTGGTGCTGAGCGAAGGTTCAGCACAGCCCTGGGAAGAAGCCCCCTGCTGCACGTGGGTCCCGTTCACTGTTACATTGTGGATTAAAGTGATGTGTGGAGCACCTTTCACTATTACACAAAAACCTGTAGCCTGAGTATTATCTATCCTTGTCCCCTGACCAGGGTTATAATAGGGTTCTGCCACAATTCCTCCAATTTTTATTTCTCTTAAACAAGATTGGAGGCCTTGCTAGTATAACCACCCTTGCTGGGTGGGAGGCTAACTTTGTTTCTGATTGTCTTATTTCAACCTATGGTGAAGTTATATTGCGCTGCTGGGCTTTTTTCCCTTTCTCTTTTTCATTTGGCTGGGGCTGCCTCTGTTGAACAGAGCAGACTTGTCACTTCTTCTGTCATCATTAGTTAAAAGTAATTGTTATTGCAAACCCCGTCTATGCCAGTATCATTTTCTTTCATGGTGAAACCCACTAAGCATTCATTTCAGTAGCAGAAAGTAGGGAGCTTACAGAATCAAATCCTTTTTATCTAGACCGACAGCACCTGCGGCAACGCGTTAACTAGCGGGAGTTGTTAATTACATTTCTAACTTGTTGATCTTCATGGTTTCCGATTTTTAAAAGCAAGGAAATTAATCACTGTGTGTGTCTCCTCCAGTCGGAAATGACAGGAGCGTGTCTTCTAAGTTCTGTTCCAGTCAGTAATAATCAAATACTTGCATTTTCCTGTAACATTTCTTTTCTTCCTTTGTGGATGGAACTATTTCTTACGTTCAAAGAACCCTTCTGTTCACAGCAGGGTAGATATTTGCCCATAAAACAAAAGCTTTAGAAACATAGATCCTCTAGCTATGAGTCTGAGTGAGACTATGCTGATGATATTTCAATAGTTGACATCACTTAAAAAAAAAGCACAAAGGCTAATTATAAGTGTCGTAGTACCCAGCATTTATTGAACGTTTACAGTGTTCTAAGCGATGTGTTAAATGTTTTGCTTGCATTTTCTCATCTAACTTTCATAGCAAACCTATGAGGGGGAAATGATATCTTTATTTGACAGTGAAGGAAACTGAAGTTCAGAAAGGACTAATAACTTGCCCCAGATCACATAGCACATCAAGTACCAGAAAGAAAAAAGGATTTGAGAGAGGGAAGTGGGAAGAGTAACTCATCATATTCATCCTAAATTGTGAGACAGGAATCAAGAAGCAGCAGAACAAAAGCTGAGGATTTTTTTCCTAAAACTTGCACCTGCTTCTAGGATACGTCTTCATCACAGGTTAGAAAAAGACAGGGTCAGCTACTTTATTCTTACGTAAACGTTCATCATCAAGGTAGTTAAACAATCTGATCCATCCTGTGATTCATTCTTAAGAATATCAGAAAAATCTAAACAATCTGCCTTGCAGAGTGCTTCAACTGTATACAGCAATTTCCACATGAAAAAGCCACTCCACCCAAATGTGTTACCATAGGCCTGTGGCTCCACATTCTAGAAGCACATTGGAATCTCCTGGGAGCTTTCTAAAAGTCCTAGTGCCTGGGCCCAACACATACCAACTGAATGAGAACTGATGAGCCCTGCCCCAGACAGCCAAGGTTGAGAACCACTGTGAGAGGTTATTAGTGATTCACTCTACACTTTCCTTTTTGTTCCACTCCTTTGGGGTTCAGTTCTTTTTTTTTTTTTAGGGAAATTTTGTTTTCTTTATTTTGCGCAGTCTTTTCCCAAACTTCCTGAACAATTCAGATCACATTACATTGCAAACGAAAAATTTACGACTGGTCTTTTGTAGAAACAGAGTTTATTCCAACTGCTTTGTATATTCCTACAACGAAAATGGATAGCCCATATGAAGTTTCTCTCTGGCTGTAACTCTTCAGTCAGCAATAGTCGAACACTCACAGGATCTCTCTCCTTCTCTCTCAAGCACATGTACTACACACACACAGTACAGGTACCAGCTCAGCAAGTTTTAGTTTGAATTTCAGCCATGGGACTTATGAAGAGTTTAAATTTCTCGCTAGCTGTGGAAAGAACTGAAGCACACGTCTGAATAATTTAAACAGTGCTTCCTCCCTGCCCCCACCCCACCTCATCTAGAATTGCTTAAACCAAAATAGATCAAAGCCGATTCTTATGTTAGTCACTATCAGTAACAGTAGCTATCAAAAATTGTTAGCTTTTCTTCTCTACTCTGAAGGCAAGCTGGCCCAAGACGACCTATGTTAAGAAAATTCACACTGCTGAAGTAAATTAGAGATGACACAAACAAATGGAAAAACATTCCATGCTCATGGATTGGAAGAGCCAATATTGTTAAAATGTCCATACTGCCCAAAGCAATCTACAGATTCAACCCTATTCCTACCAAACTGTCGAAGTCATTTTTCACAGAATAAGAAAAAAAACTTTCTAAAATCCGTGTAGAACCAAAAGAGAGCCCAAATAGCCAAAGCAATCCTAAGCAAAAAGAACAAAACCAGAGGCATCACATTACCCAACTTCAAATAATACTGTAAGGCTATGCTAACCAAAACAGCATGGTATGGGTACAAAACAGAGACAGACCAGCAGAATAGAGTAGAGAACCCAGAAATAAAGCTGCACACTACAGTCATCTGATCTTTGACAAAGTCAACAGAAATAAGCAATGGGGAAAGGACTCCCTATTCAATAAATGGTGCTGGGATGACTGGCTAGCCATATGCAGAAGAATGAAACTGGACCCCTACATTTTACCATATACAAAAATTAACTCAAGATGGATTAAAGATTTAAATATAAGACCTCAAACTGTAAAAATCCTAGAGCATCTAGGAAATACCATTCTGAACATTGGCCTTGGTAAAGGACTATGACTAAGTCCTCAAATGCAGTTGAAACAATGATTGACAAGTGGGACCTAATTAAGCTAAAGAGCTTCTGCACAGCAAAAAAACTATCAACAGAGTAAATAGACACCCTACAGAGTAGAAGAAAATATTCACAAACTATGTGTCTGACCAAGGTCTAATATCCAGAACCTGTGAAGAAGTTAATTAAATAAACAGAACACAAGTAACCCCATTAAAAAGTGGGCAAAGAACACATACAAGTGGCCAATAAACATGAAAAGATGTTCAACATCACTAATCATCGGAGAAATCCACATCAAAACTACAATGAGAAGCCATCTCACATCAGTTAAAATGGCTGTTATTAAACAGTGAAAAAATAACAGATGTGGCTGTGCATAGTGGCTCACACCTGTAATCCCAGCACTTTGGGAGGCTGAGACAGGAGGATCACTTGAGACCAGGAGTTTAAGACCAGCCTGGGCAACATAATGAGACCCCCATCTCTACAAAATAGACAACAAATTAGCCAGACATGGTAGTATGTCCCTGTAGTCCCAGCTACTTGGGAGGCTGAGGTGAGAGAATCTCTTGAGCACAGGAGTTTGAGGCTACAGCCATAATTACAAGCCATGATCATGCCATTGCACTCCAGCCTGGGCAACAGATTGAGACCCTGTCTCCAGAAAAATAAAAAAATAACAGGTGCTGGTGAGGCTGTGGAGTAAAAGGAATGCTTATACACTGTTGGTGGGAATGTAAATTTGTTCAGCCACTGTAGAAAGCAGTTTGGAGATTTCTCAAAGGACTTAGAACTACCATTCGACCCAGCAAACCCTTTACTGGGTATATACCAAAAGGAAAATAAATTGTTCTACTGAAAAGACACTCAGATGTTCATTGTAGCACTGTTCACATTGGCAAAGACACAGAATCAACCTAGGTGCCCATCAACAGTGAATTGGATAAAGAAAACATGGTACATATATACCATAGAATACTATGCAGTCATAAAAAAGAATGAAATTATGTCTTTTGCAGCAACATAGTTGCAGCTGGAGGCCCTTATCCTGAGCAAATGCAGAAACAGAAAACCAAATACCTCATGTCCTCACTTTTTTTTTTTTTTTTTTTTTTTTTTTTTTGAGATGGAGTCTCTGTCACCCAAGCTGGAGTGCAGTGGCGCTGTCCCGGCTCACTGCAACCTCTGCCTCCCGAGTTCAAGCAATTCTCCTGCCTCAGCCTCCCGAGTAGCTGGGACTATAGGCATGTGCCACCATGCCCAGCTCATTTTTTGTATTTTTAGTAGAGACGGGGTTTCACCATGCTAGCCAGGATGGTCTTGATCTGCTGACCTCATAATCCGCCCGCTTCGGACTCCTGAAGTGCTGAGATTACAGACGTGAGCCACCACACCCAGCCGTGTTCTCACTTTGAAGTGGAAGCTAAACATTGGGTATTCATGGACGTAAAGATGGCACTGAGATTACTAGGAAGGAGAGATGGAAGGGAGCAAGGGCTAAAAAACTACGTATTGGGCACTATGCTCACTACCTGGGTGATGGGATCATTTATATTCCAAACCTCAGCATCATGCAAAATCCCTGTGCAGAAACCTGAACTAGGAAGGAGAGAGGGGAGGGAGCAAGGGCTTAAAAACTACGTATTGGGCACTATGCTCACTACCTGGGTGATGGGATTGTTTATATTCCAAACCTCAGCATCATGCAAAATCCGTGTGCAGCAAACCTGAACATGTACCCACAGACTCTAAAATAAAAGTTGAAATTATTATTTTAAAAAAGGAAAATTTGCATATAACCAGATATTTGGTTCACTGAGCATATGTGTGGTAAAGTCTTCCCTAGAGCCAGGCAGAGCTTTTCAGTTTTTAGTGAGGAGTGCAGTGTTCTCTCACCAGGTTCCTAGAGGACATGATCCAGCTTGGACTCTCCCAGGATCTGTTGGAGAAACAAGTAGGCTCACCATACTGAATGAGAGGAGGGACTTATGTACACAATAAATACGTCAATCCTTGCTTTCTTACAATCTGTTTCAAGTGAAATGGGTTCCCGGAGCACAGTGGGTTGAGAGACGCTGTTGTACGGATGTTCCCTCCCCATATCTCATTTTGAAAAATGATCCTGGATCCCCTCCCCATTGTATCTTTAAAGCAAAGTGACATTAATGGGATACCACTGGAGCCCGGGCATTATGCAGACTAGAGTAAAGCATGCCTCTCCCATGTGTGTTGTTACTATTAGCTTATCCACTCATGTAGAAAGACTGTTTTTGCTGCATGGAGTCTCCCCTCCTGAACCATTGTCGCAGTACTCAAGGAAGGATGCTCTGGCATGATGGAAACAAGATGTGTGAATTCCAATTCTGCCACCTACTTGCAGAATGACCATGTTGGATTCATTGTTTCACGTCTAAGATCCTCATTATCTTCATTTGAAAAATAGGAATAATAATAGCTTCTTCTTAGACCTGATGAGATTACTAAAATAGATCAGCAGTTTTCAAACTTTTTGGTTTCAGGGTCCCTCTGTACTCTTAAAGGTTATTGAGAATCGCAGAGAGCTTTTGTTTATATGAGTTATATCTATCATTATGTATCATATGTCAAGTTAAACAGAAAATTTTGAAGGTTTATTCGTTTTGAAATAACAACTATTCTAACATTTTTCTGTGAGAAATATCTTCCAAAACAAAAGAATTACTGAGAATAGTGTTTGTGTTTTAAATTTTTGTTAAGTCTCTTTAATGTCTGGATTTATAGAAGACAACTGGATTCTCAAATATGCTTCTGAATTCAGTCTGTCATGTTTTAGCTGGATTATGTAGTAAAAATAAAGCTTCACATAGATATGTAATTGGTAAGAGAAGGGTATTTCGATACCTTTCTCAGTTACATGTGATGTTCTTATTTGATTCATCACTAAACTTTGATAATTGATGTTGTCTTAAAAGTTGTGATGTGCATTCGGAAACCATATTGTGAACTTTATGTACTCAGTGACATAGAATCTATTGGCTTCCCTTACACTTGGAACGACTTTTTTGCCATGCATAACTTTTGAAACAGTGTCATTGGCCATTTGGAAAATATTACTTACCTAGATTGTACAAATCTCCTGAAAATTGACTCATTTTATGAAACCATATCAAAAAATCATATTTCTTAATATTGCCACTAGTCTCATCAGATAAGTCTTCAGTATTGAGAAGCTGTCAGGCTCAGGATGGCAGATCTGTGTTTCCCAAAATTCTAATTTTTCCTTGAAAACTCAAATTTTATCATTGGCAGCAAGTGTTGTTTTCCAGGAAGTGACAGGCTCACTTCATTCATCTCAGTAATATATCTGCCAAATGCTCAAGTCTGAATAACCACAGTTTATCTAAAACTGTTCTTTCAAGTTAAAAAAAAAAAAAAAAAGAAAGAAAGAAAGAAAAAAAAGGCCAGCAATGTTTCCAAGAAGAAAGTGGCTAGTTCAGTTTACATCGCCAGTGATTGCACCAGTACTCTTTCGTGACATAGCCACTGGACTTCAGTACGAAGCAGAAATACTTTTTGCATTCTTCCTGCTTCACTATACAATGCCAAAGAGATATATACTTAAGAATCGAAATTTAGTAAAGTTAATATTCATTTAGTAAAGTTAATTTCATGAATGTCGGGGACGTTCATGAAACTGGCTTTCCCCCTCTTACTAACAGTGTGGCAGTAAAGAGTACAGTGTTTCTGACCAGGCGCGGTGGCTCATTCCTGTAATCCCAGCACTTTGGAAGGCTGAGGTGGGTGGATCAGCTGAGGTCAGGAGTTCGAGACCACCCTGGCCAACATGGTGAATCCCTGTCTCTACTAATACAAAAATTAGCTGGGCGTCATCACACCTGGCCATCATCCCAGCTACTCAAGAGGTTGAGGGAGGAGAATTGCTTGAACCCAAGAGGTGGAGGTTGCAGTGAGCCAAGATTGCACCATTGCACTCCAGCCTGGGCAATAGAGCAAGACTCTGTCTAAAAAAAAAAGAATACAGTGTTTCCTGGGCTTTGATTTACGCTCAGGTATCTGAAGGTTTACTACCCTCCAGGAACCTTTATGCCTTACACCTTCTGCATCACAAATGTTAAGACAGTGAGAAAAAAAGCAAATAATCTGAATTCTGTCTCTCACCAACTCCCTGAAATGGTGTCCAGGACCCCAGCAGTCTGCAGACCTTCTTGAGAACCACTGGGATAGAGTGTAGAAATGATGTATATATCATATTTCAGCCAACACTGAAAAGTTAGCCTTTACTTCCTGCTCTTTATTGTTTGTGGCTGTGGACTTGGTGACAAGCTGGTTCGAATGAAGGCCAGCCTTTGGGAGAGGTATTATTTTGATGAAATCTAGAGTTCTTTCCTAGTTCCCTAGAGCTTAGTTGCCTACTCTCTCCTTGGGATGTTACGTGGAGGCTGCAAACAAGTATTGGTTTCAGGTTAACTTTACTACTGGTTTCTGTGCAGGAAAACCTGTATTAATCCTTGTTTTTTTTTTTGTATGTTGTGGAGCTAATAAATATCTTTTTAACCATGATAATTTTCTAATCTCTTACATCAGGGGTTCTTAACGCTGGTGTCAGAGGCTCTTTGCTGGTCCTACATATGGGCTTTTAAGTGGCCCCTGAGCCTGTTCATTTTTTTGTTGTTCAGCATTTAACAACAAGTTAAGTGCTGTTTAACTTATTCATGTTGAATGAATTTCAAAAAGCCCTTGAAATTTTACAGACTTCTTTTGTTCATTAGGGTTGGGGGAGAAGGTGGGTTATTAGAGAAAGTTAAAAGCTTCAACCAAGTTCTCAGAGGTCTCTAACCTGCCCCCTATAAAAACAAACATTAAAGATGACTTTTCGGATGGACATTTTTAAAGGGTAGCATCTCCCACCGTTATCTATTTTCTGATACACCTCTCCGTGGAAAGAAGTTTGCAAGCTTCCTCCCTGGCTCTGCTGTCTTTGTTTTTCCTCCCCTGGGCATTTCTGCACAGCGCATGTCACCCAGTGCTTGCTGACGAGTCACTTCACCGTGATTTTTTTAGTGCATTTCCCGAGAGGGCAAGGGTCTGTGCATCTTGTTTCTTTTATATTCCAAAATGCAAAGTCAGTTCAGTCCCTTCAGATATACCCTGGGGGTTAGGGGGAGTATTTTAGACCAGAGAATACATCAGTTAAATTATCAGGTTCCTTTTTGAACTATTGAGGTGTGCAAACTTGGAATATTTATTTATGCCTCAACCCCAAGATGTGTGTTTCTCCCACATTCTTCAGTCTGCTTCTTGGAATCCAAGTGCTGTCATGAAAGCTGCAAGGCAGTCTGTTTAGTTCCAACAGCAGAATTTTTGGAAGACTTCCTTGATGCTGTAGGAGGAGTGTGGTGACTACCACTTGCTGACGAGAAGCAGCAGAGGATTCTGCAGCGTGACAATATGTATATCCGTATTATAAGATGTCAGCCCCACCGTGCACGCTTCCGCCCCCGCCCCCGTCAGCTCTGCTGGGCTGCAGAGGAGGTGGGACGAGGTGGCACAGGGTGGCTCTGCGGCAGCGTAGCCGCTTCATGGTGTCGGTATCTCCACAAGTCCAGAAGCTGGCTTCACCGGGATGGGAAAGAGTTAGACAGCAGGTTTTACCGATTGCGCTCTGACTTAAACAATGTAATTGTTCCCTACTTCAGAAAAAAAGTAAAGAGTTTTGTAGTATGTGGCTTAATTCAGTGGCTTTTCAGCTTTTGAAAAAGCTTTGGTTCATCTCACACAATACACACGCTAGCACCTAACAGTTGGGAAGCAACAATGTCCCCGTCCTTTATGGGAAGCAGGAAAATGATATAACAATGAATAAGTTGAATTGACCCCATTATGAAGAGGCAGAAGAATAGCTAAATAGTACACTGACAAAATGGGCATGTGTAGCAATCAGATCCCATAATACCGTATTCAAGAATCTGTCTCTTGGCAGGGGCACGGTGGCTCATGCCTATAATACCAGCACTTTGGGAGGCTGAGGCAGGTGGATGGCTTGAGCCCAGGAGTTGGGGATCAGCCTGGGCAACATGATGAAACCCCGTCTCTACAAAAAATACAAAAATTAGCCAGGCATGGTGGCACATGCCCTGAAGTTCCGGTTACTTGGGAACTGGTGTGGGAGAATGGCCTAAGCCTGGGAAGTCGAGGCTGTAGTGAGCCAGAATCACGTCACTGCACTCCAGCCTGGGTGACAGAGTGAGACCCTGTCTTAAAAAAAAAAATCTGTCTCCACTTGCTAGGTTGCACTTTGAAACTTAGCTTTCTGGACAACATTCGCATAGTCCTAGCATACTAAATTCCATCTTTGCATTACTTGCAGTTTCTAAATAATGAGAGTTGTCACTCACATGGGATTTTCACTAGAGCAGCTGCACCCCAATACTCCATCTTCATGGGGTCAAACCTACAACATGGTTTTGTTTATTTCTGTGCCTCTTTAGCAGGTGAGAAAATCAGGACATAAGAACCTTGACTTGCCCTGAACTACTGACCAGTAGTACAGATGATGTTCATAGCCTTGGTGATTTTGGCCAGGTCACCGGTCAGTCAGAGCCATTGTCCCTCATCTCTTTGGACAGCACCCTTCATACTGGTGGGCTCGGTAAATGTGAGTGCGTGCACTGTTTGACTCACTCACTCCTCAAAGGCTAAATCTGGTCAAACTCTCGTTAAGGAACATGCGCCTTCTTGGTGGGAGAGTAAGGTAAGGTGAACCTTGGCTCTGCTTTCCAACCAGGTGGCTTTTGTTATTGCATGATAAAATGTACAGCTTCACGTTTCTGTGCCTCTCACCACTACAGTGCCCTTTCTGTTTTTAAGGAAAGAAGGATTGTCCAAATGTGGAAGATGCAAGCAGGCATTTTACTGCAATGTGGAGTGTCAGGTAGGTGCTGGGCCATTGGCAGGGAGGGCCTAATTTCCTCTGAAGTCCTCTTCCTTGTCATGGCATTCCTCAGCGCCCCCCTGTAGCCAGAGCTGGAAAGCATAGGATGTGGCTGGCTATCCTTGGATGTATGCTGACCCCAACCTCACAGGCAGCCAGTGATAGGCAGTAACAGTTTGAGGCCGCATGCAGCACCAAAATTGAGGTGCAGAAGAAGAGAAGACCATGTTAGATACAGGCAAGTGTGCTAGCAAGTTTGCCCCAAGGACTGCAGCCACAGATGGAAAATGCAGAGATGACAAATAAACAATGTTAAAATGCTGTCTTTAAGTTTTTAAATTTTTTATTGTTGTATTTTTATAAATTCCTCCATAGCAGGCTACATCTTACCCTTGGGCTGTTTGAATCCAACCTGCTTACAGCGAGACTCAGATGAGCCCCTGGTCCAGCCTCTGTGTAGCCAGAGGGGGGCTATTCTGAACTCGTAATTGGAGCCAGCGCCTCAGGAGCAGGCAGGACTGAGGGGTTCAGGATGGATGAGTCTCAAATGAATCCTGAAATGTAGGAATGGGATAATAAGGAGGATGTTGGAGGAATTCTTGGTAGACTCTTTGAGGGCCTAAGAGTGGTATTTCCCAAACTGTTAAAGTAAACACTGGTTCCACAAAATGTTCGGAGATATTTCACAGAAAATGCATTTCATGTTCAAACAATTTAGGGGAACGTGGTCTCTTTACTTCAGAACTTGTTATAGTCTTTGATACACTAGTATGGCATTGTGAATTTCTAAGCCTTCTTGTTCGATCTCTCTATACCCCCGCCCCGGCATTTATTTTTAAAGGGAACCTATTAATATACCTTGGGAAATGGCGATGCTGTTAAAGGGTGGTTCTATGGTACAGGGAAGATTTTCTCCCTATCTGCATCTCTTTTTGTTGTTCCAAATACCTGGTGTTGTCCTTCTCCCCTCCCCACCCTCCAGCCCCATCCCCAGTCTACTTTGGCTTACCCACTATTTTTTTTTTTTACTTTCTCACCTCCCTACACTGTTGGCCTCTGAAAGGCCTCAAAGAGCATTATTTAGCAGCGGGAGAGATTGCTAAGCCCTGATGTCTCATCTGACTGTAGCGCCCCAGGGACAGCGGCCCCTCTCCATAATGGAGCACAGGCTGAGACCTTGGCTTGGGAATCTCAGACTCTGCCTTGGCTCTGAAGACCATATGCACCGTCCCCTTCCCTGTGTTTCCCACAGCAGGCTCCTAGAGGCTGTCAGCCTGTGTGGCAGTGAGAATATAAATGGAGCTCGTAGTTGAGTTTTCGGGGAGGGTGCCTTCTTTTGAAGAGGAAAGATCATACTTTGCTCCTACCAATTGTAGATAGAGTAGTGCATTGGTATTGTAGAGATCAGCAGGCCCTGCGACATATACAGTTTGATTCTAGGCCTGCCAGATGAGTTAGCTGTTTCTATATGTAAGTTAAACACTTCTAAAAAGTTAACTCATTCCATTCTGGTTCTGTAGCAAAGCAAGCATAGGGAGTCACATGTAGTTCAGATCATATAGCATAGAGTAGCAGGAGGCTGTGGTCCTAGGAGCAGGTCCTGGCTCTGCTACTTGTATGAAATTGGCAAGTTATGGCCGGGCGCGGTGGCTCACGCCTGTAATCCCAGTACTTTGGGAGGCCAAGGCGGACGGATCACCTGAGGTCAGGAGTTCAAGACCAGCCTTGCCAACATGGTGAAACCCCGTCTCTACTAAAAATAGGAAAAAATTAGCCAGGCATGGTGGCGGGTGCCTGTAATCCCAGCTACTCTGGAGGCTGGGGCCAGAGAAGCGCTTGAACGTGGGAGGCGGAGGTTGCAGTGAGCGGAGATCGCCCTTTTGTACTCCAGCCTGGGTGACAAGAGTGAAATTCTGTTTCAAAAGAAAGACAGAAATTGGCAAGTTACAAAACATCCCCGAGGCTCAGTTCCTTTAAATCTGAACTGAGGACAGTGGTGCCCACCTTGATGAGTTAGGGACCACGTGATGTGATAGATATTAAAGTTTTATATAAGCTGTTACCCTATATACAGGTGTGAGGAGTTAGTATAAATCATATTACAGTCCACAGGAAAATCGAATTTGTGTAATTCAGGCTAGACTAAAGCTTAGCTTTATGCAAAGAAATAAACAGCACAGTTTTGATTTAAGGGGCTTGGTTTTTCAGCCTGAGAGAATGAGTGGATTCTAAGAACTTGAGGGTACTGATGGTGTACGTTGTGTGAACAATGCTTATTACAAAATGAGTCTTAACTCCGTTAAGTAGCTGTGAACAGTGTATTAATGAGTACCATCAGAGTGTGTGGCATGTGGAGTTAGCTGCGAGTCTTGAGTCTCCTAAGCACGCTGCTAAACTGTCTTCTGTTAGGCCTTACGGCGTGGCAGTATTTTGATGAATCGTCATGGCCCACGTTGGGATTTGAGATGCCCATTTATGGTTTCCCTGTCCCCAGGACCTAGAATCCCAGATGTGCAGATTCAGAGACCTCATTTGTAAGCGTGCAATGAGGGGTGTCCTCCCTTGGGGGAGGCTCACATTAACCAATATCCCAACCTCTATGTGCCACAATGCCAGTTTATTACTCTACAATAAGAAGTTGAACAGTCTAGATGTCCTGCCCTTGAACAAAACTATACAGGTGGTCACTTCATAATAAGACAATTGCTTAGGGGAGCAAGGAACTCCAGGATGGAGGAAACAGTTATGGGATTCTACTGTTGCGAGGCTGCAGGCCAAGAGAGCCTGCTGTGTTCAGCCTCATGATGGAGTTTCCCCTGCTGCTTACTCAGTTCCCGGGCAGGGGACCCTGAGCACTGGGGATTACTTCTGCAATTCTGCTTTCCTGTGCTTCTGTTAAGTATCTGGTGACCAAAGCACCCTTGTAGGAGGTGAGTGGTACCGCAGCTCCTGAAGCCTCTTGTTTCTAGAGGTGGCAGGTTGGATCTGACCTGTAAGTTTCATTTTTGTTTCATCTCTCTCCCACTGCTGAAGGAAGAGGCTAATGACCATTAAGGTTTTTCATCCTTTGGTACTGAAGAACTAAATAAGTATGGGCAGTGTATTATAAAGAGATAGAGCAGACATAAAGGTTTAATAAAAGTAAGTGCCTAGAAATAAAGGGTAGTGCAAGGGCTTCGTAAAGGAAATCATTAGGGAGGAATCTGGGGCATCTGCTCCAGATAAAAATGTGTTCAGGGTTTGGCTTAAGGGAGCGCTTGCATGGGATCAAAGTAGAGGCTCTGCTTAAAGGATAAAACGTGGCACAAAACAAGAGCGCGATGAGGAAGGTAATTGAGTGATTCTCCACCTAAGAAAGCATGGCCCTCAGTTGCCAGTAATTAACTGGTCCTTTCTCAAAGGTAGGCCCTACCCCCCTGGAGTCATCAGGTGGTCGGTGCCACACAGCAGATGGTGGAGTTGGGATAGAGGTTATCGAGTTCAATGTGTCAATAGATAAGAAAGCATAGTCCCAACTGGTTGGGTGATCCAAGATCACCCAAGGTCAAACAGTGGCAGAATGAAGATGAGACTTTACACACTACTTGGGGAGGGCTTTCACCCCTTTACAGTAGTGTGCTTGGGAGAAGTGAGGGCCCTCTAGAAAAGGAGGTGCTGTGGGAATGTCAGAGAAAGAGAAGTGGCCTTCAGTGGATGTGAAAGGAGAGAGCTGCGTCCGTTGTTGCCTTGGCCAGAAACCTCTCCAAGAGTCCTAAAGGCTCACATTGCTTCCTGGGGGTTTCCTCTTTACACAGAGTAAAGCTTCTTAGGGGATCCTAGCCATGGTGTATGTTCTCCCCAAGCCCTCTTCTGTCTGCATGCTGTGCTTTCGGATTTTGCTTTATTTGATACAGTTTTGTTCTATCTTGTCCTGTTACTTTCCTCTTAGTTCACTTGACTCAGTGTGATGGTGCCAGAGGAAAGATTTTAATTGCTAATGCATGAAAGGATAATGGGAGGAAATACAAAAGAAACAAATTCCTTTTTATTTCGGCGTGTTATTTTGTAACTTGTGTGTTTTAATGAACTGTATTTATTTTTCTAAATACACCTGGGAAGCAAAGTATATTATTCATTCACCCATTCACCCATAAATTGTACCAGGATATTTTCAAGAGAAGAGTTTTAGAAAGTTATTATATAGAATAAATCATTGGGCAGTAGAACTTTCTAGGGAATATTTCTTGACTGTAATGACTATAAAGAAGAAAACCTTTGTGTTTTAGAGCTGAGGGGGTTATGAGTAAGCTTTGAAAGTAGGAAGGGATTTTTTTTAAGTGTGTATGAGGAGCATGTGAGAAAATAGTAGGCCCTTATCATTAACTAGAAAATAACTGAAGTATAGAACATGTCTAATAAATGCTATTGTTATGGGTGATTCGTGTAATGGGGCCACAGTCGTAGGTTCAATCCTGGATCAGTTCTCTCCTGTGAGCCATAGGAAGCATCTTAAATTTGGGCCACTCTTTTTGTCTAAATCTTTAATATCACCAGTAGGAAGAAATGCATGTGAATGACTGAGTATGTCTCATCGCTTATATTGGGAAAACGCAAAGCGTATGTCCTGGTGATGGTAGCTCAGCAGCATGGGCCATCTTTGTATAAGGTGGTCAGGTGTCCACCTGATTGCTTTTGTACTCTTCTTCTCAAGGATCATGCTAGTGGAAAGCAGAAATCCTGTGACATTTTTTCCCTGTTCCACATTTTAAGAAATCACATGTGAATGTGTACAGGTAGACTGTGTTTGTTGTTAGAAGAATAGAAACACCAAATGCTAGAGGCAGAAAAGGGACTTCATGATGAAAATCCAGTCTCCTTATCGAGGAAGGCAACATATTTGCTCAGCAGGAAACTAGATGCCGTAGTAATCACTCTTTTCTTCCAGTGTTGGACATGCTGGTGCACCATGAGACAATTTTGCAACTCTTTATGCATCTTTAAGCATTTTTGACTATGCGCAAAAGTGAAAGTCATGCACAGTAGTTATTATCTTAGTTGAAAATGAATGGGAAGTTTTAAAAGAGGACCATCAGTATGAGAAATTCCATATCTCACCTTTTTTATAGATTTGATTAAGTTGCACAATCTGTCCTCATTATGGGAGAATCAGAAAGTGCAGACTAATAGAACAGAATAAGTATTCATAATCTTATTCCTTGAGAGAATACTTTGGTATATATCTTCCTGAATCCCTTCTGTGCTTATATGTGTATTTTATTATTTTAGGAAAATAAGATCCAGGTTTACAGAAAATTTTATAAGGATTGCAATCAGGGCAGGAGCACTATCTTGAATTTTGAAGAATAGTGGGAAAACTTTTAGAAGAATTGATAACATTTAAAAAAGCATAAAGAGTTGCAAAATCACTCTGTATACAGCAGTACTGCCAGTATTCAAAAATAATTTATAACATTCGTTCCTATTCATCAGGTTAGCCTAATTTTTTTTTTCAATTTTGTCCAGTCTGGTTGCTTATAATTTCTTACAGGCAAAACTAGGGTAGTTGCCTCTGTCAGGTTCTTTAAAGTATGTGGACCATCTCTGTGATAGAAGAGAATGTATCGAAATATGCTTAAAACCTGACATTTTTACTAGATACTATCACATCTTCCTTTTTTAAGAATTAAAACTGTGCAGTGCCATCATGGTATATCTCTGCCCTTCCTCCATTAATCCAAAGCCTTCAAAAAAGAAAGTGAAACAGTATTACTATGGTAAATTTTCTTTAATGAAATTTAACCTGATTCTGCATTTTCTTGGTTATCCAGCTACCTGATTTTAACTGCTATGAGTGGGACTGTATCTAATTGTAGGTGCTCTTTTATCTTGGTTCTGACATTGCCATAAACTGCTTAAAGTCAAAGACTTCATCTCCCATCCCTGCCTCTAGGGTCAGTTGCAGGACTTGCTGAACGAATGAATGAATGAATGAACAATTACCAACGTTTCAGAGCGCAGCCTGGGCCAGGCATTGTTCTGAGTGCTTCTTGTGGATCTGCTGATGGGATCCTTTGCATCTGCATGAATGCGTGATGATCCGTATTTGGCCCACATTTGTTGGTAGTCTTCAAGCTTGATATCTGATTATCACTGTTGGAAGGTGTAAACTCATAGACTCAGAATTCTGGACTTGCTAAGTAACTTAAGGATCATGTTATTTACAGCCAAGGAGACAGATGCAAAGGGATTAAGAGACCTGCGTAGTCACACAGCTGTTTCGCTGCAGAGTGGGAATAAATGGCAGGTTTCTTGAGTGCCAGGTCAGTAGCCCTCCTGCTTGACAGCACTCTGCTTTCCTCCCAAAGCTTTCCTTATGTTTGATTCCCTTCCTTTTGAGGACATTTATATCAATAAATGGCACCATTATGTAATATTTACAGTAACATTAATTTTAAATCAACTACATTAATAAATAGATTGTATTTTGTAAATAGTTATATTAATAAATGTTCATATTTAACTTCCCAGGAATTCATTGTAGTTGCTAAACACCAAAGCCCCACCTGCAGTTCAGAAAACAACAGCTTGCAGGCCCATTAGGGACAGAGTTCATGTCTTGGAGCTTTCTTGGAGTTCCTGGAGTCAGAGTGGGCATTTGTCTATAGTTGTTAATGATCCATCTGTCCCCAGCTGGTAGGTCCCCTTATCCCCTCAGATATCCCGAGGGTCATCGCTGTCTTTTCCTCTTTGCTCTGCAGCTGAGGAGGGAGCTGATTAGTCTGCAGGGAGCCAGACCCACCTGTTCCCACCTCTTTGCCTCATCACCATGCTCTCATTTTAGGCTTTGGCTAAAAACAGATTCTCTTCTCCCTTGTGCATATCTTGTCATTTCTTTTCCTCCCTGCTCTTAGTTATATTTGGCGCGGCGTTATTTAACTCTGCAGAACATCTTGGCCCAGAACTTGAGCTAAGGGGCTGTACCACAGACTGCATTAAATCATTAAGTGACAGTATGTGCGTCCTTCTTGGGGGATCAGGGTGGAGGGAAGGGGGTGAGGGGACATCTTCATTCCTTCAGCAATTATATTGAGTGCCTAGTAAATGCCAGGCACTGTTGTCAGTTCTGGGGTTACAGCTATGAACAAAATAAAGTTTCTTTATTTTCCTGGGGAGAGACAGACACTAAACCAAACAACTAATCAATATGTAATATGCTCAGGTGGTGAGAAGTACTAAGAAGCTGCAGAAAACGAGGAAAGGGAGAATGATGGGGAGGTGCTGTTTCTGACAGGGTGATGGTGGCAGGTATCTTGAGAAGGTGACATTCCAGCAGCGGCTGGAGAGGCGGAGGGAGGGAGCCACATAGATACCCAGGGGAGGAGAGTGCTAGCCACAAAACAGAGCAAGTGCAAAGGGCCTTGAGACAGGTGCATGGCTCCAGGCACAGCCAGGACACTGCTGTGGCCAAGTGCAGTGAGGCAGGCGAGAGTGCGGTGGGAGATGATGGGCTAGGGGTGGTACAGGGGCACTCCCATCATGTATGGCCTCCTAGGTTACCTTTAGCGCTTGGCCTTTTGCCTGGATGAGAAAAGCCGTTAGGTTTTGAGCTGAGGACTGGCCTGATCTGAGTTTTGTCAACAGGATCCCTCAGGCTGCTCTCTGGAACCTAGTCCCTGGGAGCAAGGACAGAAGCGGGCATCCAGTTAGAAGGCAGTGGCAGGACATTAGTCATGAGAGACGTTGGGGCTGCAGCCGGGTAGAAAGGTTGGGGTACTAAGAAGGGATCAGATTCCGGGCAGAGACAGAGGATTTGCTAGAACTGACTAAATGTGGAGCGTGAGTGAGAGAGCAGCATCAAGGATAACTCTAGCTTTCTGGCCTGAGCATATATTTTTATTTTTGAGACAGAATCTCACACTGTTGCCCAGGCTGGAGCTCAGTGGTGCAGTCTCAGCTCACTGCGACCTCCGCCTCCTGGGTTCAAGCGATTCTCCTGCCTCAGCCTCCCGAGTAGCTGGGACTACAGGCACACGCCACCACACTCGGCTAATTCTTTTATTTTTAGTAGAGATGGGGTTTTACCACGTTGGCCAGGCCAGTCACAAACTCTTGACCTCAGGTGATCCACCCATTCAGCCTCCCTGCCCTGAGGATTTATGGCCATTTTCTGAGCTAGGGAAGGTCAAGGACAGAGAGGATAGTACCCCACCATGGTGAAAGAGACAGTTTGTAAGGGCTCCCATCAGTATACAACGTGCTCTGACATTTCCCACCTAAAAAAAAAAAAATCCCCCGCAACTTTCCACACTACTCTAAGCTGTGTCTCCTTTCATTCTCTCTTGAATTTGCTCCCAGTCGTTTCTTACCCCATCATCCCACCAAAACAGGTTTTTATGAAAACCAGCAAGCTTCCATGATTCCAGATCACATTCTCCGTCATCTCACACTAAACCTATATCCAGCACTGGCATCATCGTTTACTCTCTAATCCTCAAAGTACTTTCCTCCCTTGGCCTCCAAAACGCCATGGTGTCCTTCTCTCAGTGCCTTCCCCATGTCAAGTGATGACGCCTCCACCCTTCCAGCAGCAAGTGTCCCTACCTTCATCCCCCTACCTGGGGCAGGAAAACTTCAGGGCATATGATAGAAAGAATACTACTGTTAGGCCAGGCATGGTGGCTCAAGCCTGTAATCCCTGCACTTTGGGAGGCCTGAGCAGATGGATCATGAGGTCAAGAGATCAAGACTATCCTGGCCAACATGGTGAAACCCCATCTCTACTAAAAATACAAAAATTAGCTGGGCATGGTGGCGGGCACCTGTAATCCCAGCTACTCAGGAGGCTGAGGCAGGAGAATCGCTTGAACACAGGAGGCAGAGGTTGCAGTGAGCCAGGATCCTGCCACTGTGCTCCAGCCTGGCGACAGAGCGAGACTCCATCTCAAAAACAGAAAGAAAGAAAGAATACTACTGTTTTATCCAGTGCATCTTTGGGAAGTCCTAAATATTCCTAAATTTCTTCCAGTATTGCCCTTCATGGAACCCTCATTTGTGCTTTTTAAAAAGTCACCTGTAAAAGGGACTCATTGCTGTGTAAGTCAACTCTCCATTATTTGCCCTGACGTGAGAACAAAACCAGAGCGGAACTGTGAGGCAACAGAGCCAAATCAATGGCTGATACTCAAATCGCTCCCTCTGCAATTTGACAGCTTGAACAGATGATGGAAAAATGTATGTGTTGTTTGGAATAATGAGGAGCTGCAGAAAGCCATGAGGTGCTTGAGGAAAAAACACAAAGTAGATCTTCTCATCCCAACAACCTTGACCAGGCCCGAGTCGAGGTCATACAATCCTGTCTATCTTAAAGGATGTTTTAATCTCTAGCTTTTGTGAGCATCCTCGTGTTTTCCAAAAGGAAACATATTTTACTTGACCTTTACTAGGGGGACTCATTGCATCCTCTTCTCTCACACTTTATTCCAGTGTATGTGCTGTTCTTTAATAATGTTTTTTTCAATCTTCCCAGAAAGAAGATTGGCCCATGCACAAGCTGGAATGTTCTCCCATGGTTGTTTTTGGGGAAAACTGGAATCCCTCGGAGACTGTAAGACTAACAGCAAGGATTCTGGCCAAACAGGTGAGGAAATGGGACAGCGTTCAAATGCATTTTATTTTATTTTATTTTTAAAGGTCAGAAAGATGAGTAACTGACCTTTGGTAACCATCTCTCGTTAAACATCCTTAGACTCCATTTCGTACCATATCCATATGGACAAGGGTGGGGAAAATACTCCAGGCATAATCTGGTTCGTTGTGTGCCCTGTGCAATTAGGTTTTTGCTCACCCCAGACCAGGAGCATAGCCACAGCTCTGAAATTCTGAGCTGTTTTCATGACAGGTTTACATAGAAGTACATGACATGAAAAGCCTGACCCCAAATAATTAGAGCTTCCTAGGGAAGCAGATTGGTCTGAGCAGCTTTGAGATTTTCCCCTCTTTCCATTCTGACATAAAGAGTGTACTCTGTTCCCCTGTCCTGTGCAATATTCTGCTGTTTCTTGGCTCCTTTCTTGCCTGTGCATAGGCAGGCAAAGAATTGGATGGAACAGCCATGACTATGACATGTGCAAAGAAGAGAAAGAATGGAAAAGTAGAAATAGAGGCAAGGGAGAGGGGAAGAGAGTTAAAAAAAAAAAAAAAGTGAAGAAGAAGGAAAGAAAGAGGCGCCCTTGATGGAAACAGATGATAGTCATCAATGGCTTTCTCCAGAGGTGATACCAACTCTGACTATTCAGAGTCAGAATAGTCAGACTATTGGTCTGGTGGGCACAGGCTTGGTGGGCAGGCCTATGCAAACTTACCCTCAAAGACTAAGGAAGCTGAGAGACAGAATAAAGAAGCTGACAAATCCAGCTTATTAGAAACATTTACTAGGACTTATGAACTGAAGCCATGTCTATGTCTTGGGCGGCAGCAAGACAAGATGGTGGATCCCTGCACCATTACCCGCCAGACCCAGGGCTTATATACCATGGGGAAGAAATGTGTACAGCAGTTGAAAGGAAATGTAAGGATGCTATGCGAATCTGCCTGAGAGCAAGATTTGTGCTCAAGATTGTTTTGACCTAAGGCAGGATTTAAGGTAACTGTAGATAAAGTAGAAATCTTAGAAGCATTCCCAGAGCAGGAGTTAACCAGAAGTCAACATGGTGCATCAACATCCAGGATGAAATTGCTTTAGCCACCACACTGACTGTTCTCCCCCTGATCTGGTTCATTCTTGCTGATTGCATGATAATTAGACACCCAATCTTGGAAGGGCCAAACTAAAAAGAGGACAGGAAAATGCCATAGGACTTGTCCTTGTGATCCAATGAAATAGGCAGTGTGGGGCTTAGAAGGCCTGTGTCCAGGCTGTGGAGGTCTTGCTCCTCAGTGTTGTCAGAGAAGTTGGTGGCAGGGCCTCTGGACTATAAATCTTTTAAAGCTGAAATTTCGTCTGGGCAGGCATAGTGGCTCATACCTGTAATCTTAGCACTTTGGGAGGCTAAGGCAGCAGGATTGTTTGAATCCAGGAGTTGGAGACCAGCCTTGGCAACAAAGTGAGACCCATTCTCTGTAATAAATTTTAAAAATTAAAAAAATTTCCCAGGAGTGGTGGTATACACCTGTGGTCCCAGCTATTCTGGAGGCTGAGGCAGGAGAATTGCTTGAACCCGGAACTTCAAGGCGCAGTGAGCTGTGATTGTGCCACTGTACTCCAACCTGAGCAACAAAGTAAATGAGACCCTGTCTTTAAAAATGAAAAAAAACAAAACTGAAATTTCATCTACCTCTTCCATATACCTACCAGCCCTCCTCTGCCCTTAAAGTTTTTCTATTTTTTAATCTAAGCCAAATGTGATGGAAATGATTAGCATGTATCTGTCCCCAGACCAAGTCAGGATCCTGGGCTGTGTAAACAGAAGTAGAACATTTCCAAACTCTGAGGTCATCTTTCCACTATGTTCAGCTTAGGTCAGGTGCTTGCTGAAATGCTACCTCACCAGCTGAGAGTATCCAAAGCCATTCATGGGTTGCCTGTAGAGTGAGACTAAAGCATCAGAATTCTTTCCCTGCAGGAGGTTAACTTTCGGATCCTTAATAACAGTTATCTTTAAATGTATGCAGAGTATTTGGGCTGAATGAGTCAGAGGGAATAGGATGACTGGGTGAGGCATCAGAGCCAGTAAGTCATCAGATGGGATCTCTGCGCATTTTGGGAGGATTGGGTGGCCAAGCCGGTGTTTTATTATTTTCTTCCCCTGAATTATTGATGATATTTATAGTAATATTTTAAGAATTCAGAAGAGGCTGGTAGACTTTCCTGAATGAAAAGCTTTCCCGAGAGAGATGACTTATAAATCTTATAAAAATGCATTCCGTGAATGGAAGATTTCTGCTCTAAAAAAGAACTATTGAGATATTTTGGCACCAGGAGGGTAGTCTGAATGCAAAGATGAGTTTATACAAGCTTCATTCAACTTTTATTATAATTACTACTACTACTAATAGTGTATTAAATGAAAGTTACCTGCCCATCTTTTCATCTCTATAGGACTTGATGATTAAAAAAACAGACCATTTGTATTCTAGTAGCTTGCAAAGGATTAGGGGAGACAGGCTACCAAACTACCAAGGGGAGGCTTAACATGTTAACTAGGGAGGTGAGCGTGCCCTGCTAGACCACCTGTATCCCCAAATTGAATAGCCAGATTACAAAGACACGGCCTTGGGCCAGCTCCTGAGCTCTGCCTTTGAACTCTTGTCAACACCAAGTTTATTCATGTTCTCAAAGCCTAGCGGGTTTACTATTGTTAGCTCCTCTTGGGGTGTCTAGAACAAAGCCAGCAACACGTTTAAAGTGAATCTGGGCTCACAGATACAACCAAAAGTGTTCTTTTTGAAACACAGAATTTGAGATCATTTTAGCCTATGCTTAAAGAAAGTGTAAAATGGATGGGGGGTTTGATTTTGTTCCTTTTTAGAAGGCGAAATAATAAATAGGATGGTTTGTCTGTAGACCCAGTCCTTTTAAGTAAAGACCCTAAAAAGTTGTTGTCCGGCCCTGTTCTTTCCCATAACAGGCATTTCTGAGCCTACTATGTGGATAGTATTATCAGGGTATTAGATACGCAGTAGACATTTTAAAAAGCACTTTAGAAGAGTCTTTGGATTTGGTTGTTGGAGAGCCCTAGTGGTGGAGTCCTTGGGTGCCCGTTTTACTTCCTTAAGAATTGTTACTTTTTCTTTATGTTGATGTAAAAGTGAAAGTGCCACTTTCTACACTGGTTGTTAAAAAATCTATATCTGTATGATGTCTTCCCCAATTGCTAGAAAATCCACCCAGAGAGAACACCTTCGGAAAAATTGTTAGCCGTGAAGGAGTTTGAATCACGTAAGTCTTTCTGTGACCAGCCATGCAGTTCTCTCAGCCACAGATATCACATGGGTTCGGCAGGATTGAAGCGAGGACGGGCTAGCCTGTGCTCAGAGGAGTAGTGATTTCTTTCATTACTAGTTTTTATTTTGACTTTTGTGCTGTTTTGAAAAGCACTTTTAGCTTTTTCCTTCTGAGTTGACAGGATTGTTAGGAAATAATTAAAGGAGGTAGGAGCTCCCAAGATGAATTACTGCACCCTGAGCTACTTCCTGCTGGCCCTCTTGGCATGCTGAATATTTTTGGATCTTTGCTGAATTGCAGTCCTGTAAATAGCTGATGTTTTTACTGAAAGCCATGAAATCAGGGGTTGTCCAGTTGTTTGACCATGGCCCAGATTCCTGGGCCAATTGGGGGGCCCTTGACTAGGCTGAAGCTGTTTATGAGTCATGGCTACTCATCCCTGACCTCGTCACTAACAGTCAGTTGAAATCTCATGTCCTGAGTGACTTCTAGTCATCAGAGGGAGAGGAAGAAGAAATGGCATGCTTTCTTTCCCTAGGGTTTGTCAGTTAAACCAAGTGATGGGGAAGAAAGTTCTCTGGGGGTTCAACATGTTAGTTTTGGGGTTTTTTTTCGCCCTTTCCTTTCCTCTATATCATTTACAGCAACAAAAGATGTAGCTAGAAATCCTGTGTTTTCTACCAGGTGAGAATAATGGATTATTTATCCACAGATCTAGATAAGTTAGACAATGAGAAGAAGGATTTGATTCAGAGTGACATTGCTGCTCTCCATCACTTTTACTCCAAGCATCTCGAATTCCCTGACAATGATAGCCTCGTAGTACTCTTTGCACAGGTAAGGATGCCGACAGCAGGTAACACTCAGTCTGGCCTTTCCCTCTCCAAGCCCCTGTCCCCAGCACGCACTCAGTGAAGATGAATGCCAATAGAACGATGACATCTTCCTGACAACGAAGCTCTGAGCCAATTGGACCCTGTGTTGCCATAGCCTTGCTTGGTGACCTTGAGCAGATCAAGGTCCTCTCTGCTGGCCCTCATTGATGGGTGGAGTGTAGGAAATTCGCCTCTGCCTCTGCCTCACAAAGAGTTCGTGAAAACAAAGGAGTTATCAGTGCCCTGGTACTCTGGCATACTTTAAGCTCTTTGCAAAGAAAAGATCATTTGAAGTTCCTACATTAAATTTAACTTTTACTCTCTTGAACCTTCTGTTCTATCTGTAGTGTTTTTTCACTCTAACCAAGGCTGCACTGTTAGAGCGGAGGCAAAGACAGGTGCCCCGACAGGAGGGCCCTTTGTGATGGCCCGAGGAAGGGCAGTCACTGCTGAGAGAAGCCCAAGTGGGTCTAGGTGTGGGAAGTCTTTCCTGATAGTGGCTAAGAAATCTTGTTTAGAGAAGCCTAAGTTTACCGAAATCAGATCTAAGGAAAACTTAGGTTTCTAAGCAAGAGCAATTTGAAAGTGATTACAGCTTTGGAAACTAGGCCACTGGCAAGGTGAAGACTTGGGCATTGTTAGGAGGAGAGAAGAAAGGGTGCAGCGGCCATGCCTTGGGGAGCGTACAGCCTTCCTGTTATTGTGAGGGTGGTTCTTCCTGGCCTGACTTACTAGATTGGATTTCTCTCTCCCGTGTGCCTTTGCAATTTCCTCTACAAACTGGGCATCTAGTTGAAAGTGACCTTCCCAGAGAAATACTAGAATTCTGCTCCACGGGAGCAAGAAGCTACATCAATCTCCGGATGTGTAAAAGAGATGAAGTGGACACTTCCACGGTTTTATCTTAGAATAGAATAAGCGTTACCTAATGCACCCTTTGCCCAGTGACTCTATTTGCAGGAATCTGTCCTAAGGATATAATCAGAAATCATGGACAGAGATGTACATACAAATTGTTCATTGTAGGATTCTTTTAAAAGCCAAAGGCAGAAAAGAAAGAACGAATGAGGGAAGGAGGGGAGGAAGGGAAGAAGAAAAGAAAAGAGGAAAAGGAAATACTATAAATGGCCAATAGTGGGAGTTTGGTTACATAAATAATGGCATCTCCACGTGATGGAGGGTTACATAACCTTTATAAGTTACGTTTCACAGACTGTCAAAAGCTGTGAGAAACGCTGATGACATAACATTAAGTATCAAAGCAGTATGAAAAAAGGGTATAATACGAAAACACACATACATAACTTAAAGATTAAGTGGAAGTTCACAGTTGTCTTCTGAGTTGGGGAAAAGTTTAGGCTTTTTACTGGGTGACTTTCTGGATTTTCTACCATGAGCATGTATAACTTACAAAAAGCATGCTAAGAAGGAGAAAAAGTCAAAAAGCACACACTTTAAAAATTGCACACGTAAAGAAAGTGGCCAGGCACCATGGCGTGTGTCTGTAGTCCCAGCTACTCAGGAGCCTGAGGTAGGAGGATTGCTTGAGCCCAACAGTTCGAGGCTGCAGTGAGCTATGATCACATCACTGCACTTCAGACTGAGCAACAGAGTGAGACCCTGTCTATAAAGAGAAAAAAAAAATAAAAAGGAAGTGAGTCATTCATCACTTCTGCCCACCTCAGCTTCCCACAACTGTGAACCACTATTAACAATTTATTGAATTCTTTTATAAACTTAGTGTTTATTTAGATATATTTCAGTTATGTGACTGTCATAATCAGAAAAATATGCTATTCCTTGTAGGTAAAAAAGTGGCTTCAAGTTTTGAGTGTTAAGGTAGAAGGAATAAAAGACCTTTCTAATTTTCTTATTATCCTGGGTTTATATTGTACTTTCCTAAGTATCCTGAGACAGTAGATTTGGCTGACAATGGGAAGTGAGGAATGGACTTCTCTTACATTTTCTGAAAAATTGAATACATAATTTTTTTCTGGATTAGATGAAGTATGGTTATATGAGAAAGCATAGAGATGAAGTACACATAAAGTATCTACTTTTCTGGCTATGGAAAAAGATAGCTTTTCCTCTAACGCAGTGATGCATGCTGATAGGATTTCTCAATGTTGACGCAGTAGTTATAGGACCACATTTTCATAACCAAAAATCAAGTCACTCGATCTCACAAGTAGAAGTATATTTGTGGTGAAAGTGACTGACTCTTTGAAATATGGACTGACTCAGAAAATTCAGAACATTTGTATACCTTAAAAATGTGTATATACACACATATACATACACATGTATACACACATGTGACTACAGAGAATTAATTCCTTTACTGACTTTATCAAATATATGTGTTCACACAAATATACACACATATACTTTTTTCATATGTAAATTTGAAAGGGGACATTTACTATCCCCAAAGAAAACTCCAAAGCAAAAATGCAAAGTGCTGCTGTAGCCACATGCCACTGTCCCACCTCTCAGCCAGCAGCTACGTGTCTGCTGTTCCAACCCCTGAACCCTTTCCACCGTCTGGTCCACGGGAGGCTGTTGTGGGTTACCTGGAGACCTGGCAGCAGCTGGCAGCAGAAGGTGACCACACATCTTTGACAGCATCGAGGTGTGTTCTGATCACTGGGAACATATGCATGATTGGGAAGTGTATTTTTGGTGTGCAGCCGACATCTAGTCTAAATGCTAATTATGAGAATAGCTTTAGCAAGGTTCTTATGCCTGATTTGACTTCAGCAAAAGGACCATGGACCATGCATTTTTTCTTAACACACAAGTTCACTTTTTTTCTCTAGGGTTATTTCAGAAGGGAGGGAAAGCTGGCAGGAAAATTGCTATGTAAGTAGGCTTAAACACCATCACGAAAGAAAAAGTAATGACTCTTAGGCTCGTGGAAGCCTTCGCTTATGAAGAAACACACACAGTCTTCCACAGTAAGAGGAGCGGGGGAGGGAATAAAGGGACTGATGGTCATAAAGTGATTGAATCTGAAGGAATCTGGAGTCATCAACTGGTCTAAGTGGGCTTGCTGCAGAGGAGGAACTGAAAAAGCAGTGAAATAAGAATCTCATCTCCCAAAGTAGTCAGAAGCTGTCCCTAGCTCAGTTTTGAAAACTGTTGCAAACTTGTCTGATTCATTGTTACATTCTGAAAACATTTGTACCAGACACTGCTGAGGCGTGCTAGTATTCAGTCTGAGATGATACACAGATCCTTTAGAAGCCAGTGTAATACAGGATACAGGTCATGCTCTGGTAATTTTGTTGAATGAATGAAAACTTTAATTTACTCTTACCTAGTGTTGGTTGATGGTCATTGGTTAATGGTTGTTAAGTCAATGTCTGTATGACAGAATTGGTCAAGGTACTTGGAGTTGGCACAAAAAATAGTATGCGAAGTCTTCTACTGACAAATGCCCAACCCCTCAGGATTTCAAAGGCTGTGTATTATTTTACTAACCCACAGTACCCTCCCATTTTCTGCTTTTTATGTTGAACTGTGAATACTGCAAGTCATACCCATCATACAGCTCTTAATCGCTTTGTATGCCAAGGTTTTCAAGCCCCTGCGTTTGGCCCTTTAACGTGAAGCAGACTAACCACGTTAGCCTTTAGTAGATCTGACCAGTTTTAGAAGGAACGTGGTACAGTGTGAAGAAACCAGAGTTGCTGTTAGAATTGAATTCTGACTCCTGTTCTGCCACTTATTTACATGTCCTTGAGCAAGTAAGTCACTTAATCATTGAACCTTCCTGAGCCTCAATTTTCACATCTGTAAAATGAATTGCTGTAGTAATGCTATAGTGATGTTACAGATTTATGAGATGGTAAATCTGAAGTACCTAGCACAGTGCCTGGCCCATAGTGAGTGCTTGGAGGATGCTAGTTTTACAAACCCCATCTGCTGACCTGAATTGTAACAGTTCAGTGTCTCCAAGTGCAGTTGGAATTGTTCAGTGTGAGTGCCTCACGGACAGAGACTTCATAGCAGCATGGGACAAGCAGAGGTCTCAGCCTTTGTCACTAAGTAGCTTTGTGACTGTGGACAAATCATTGTTCCTCTCTGACTTCAGTTTCATCCTCTAAAAAGTAGACTCTGAGTTTTCTTCCAGCAATGAAATTTTAGAAACATATGAAGATCACCTACCGAATTGTCTTCTAATAGTCTGGTTTTCTTTGATGCCACAAATTTTCAACCTGTTTGTGTTTCTGTTTGTCTTTCTGTGCCCAGTGCCCAGGATGTGAGGGCTCCCAGGACATATCTGTGGAAAGAATGAGTTTATAGAACAGTACATAAGTTAGGCATGTATAGTCCTCATTTTCAGCCTGCTTGCTCTAAGTTAGGCTTCCAGAATGGTGAAAGTTGCCCTTGGTATTTTTCTATGCAACATTTCTTTTTTTTTCTTTTTTCTTTTTTTGAGATAGAGTCTCACACTGTCGTCCAGGCTGGAGTGCAGTGGTGCAATCTCAGCTCACTGCAATCTCCACCTCCCAGGTTCAAGTGATCCTCCTGCCTTAGCCTCCCAAGTAGTTGGAGCAGTTGGGATTACAGGTGTATGCCACTAGGCCCGGCTAATTTTTGTATTTTTAGTAGAGACAGGCCTTCACCATGTTGGTCAGACTGGTCTCGGACTCCTGACCTCAGGTGATCTACCCACCTTGGCCTCCCAAAGTGCTGGGATTACAGGCGTGAGCCAGCTGTTCCGCACATATCTTTTAAAGGGTGAGAAGGTGGCCTGTAGTTGATTCGGCTGAGACTTGAAAGGCAAGGTCTCAGTGCCTTTGCTTTAAGCCCTCAATCCCTCTGCCTTCCCTAACAGAGAGAGGGATAGCAATTAGATTAGATGAATAAGGGCTTCATATTACCACCTCACCTTATGAAATGAGCATTGGATTGATTCCTTTTTTTTTTGAGACAGATTTTTGCTGTTGTTGCTGAGGCTGGAGTACAATGATGCGATCTTGGCTCACCGCAACCTCTGCCTCCTGGGTTCAAATGATTCTCCTGCCTCAGCCTCCCAAGTAGCTGGGATACAGGCATGCACCACCACGTCCGGCTAATCCTTGTTTTTTTTTTTTTTTTTAGTAGAGATGGGGTTTCTCCATGTTGGTCAGGCTGATCTCGAACTCCCGACCTCAGGTGATCTGCCTGCCTCAGCCTCCCAAAGTGCTGGGATTACAGGCGTGAGCTACCGTGCCCAGCCAGATTGATTCTTTTCTTTAAAGACACAGTGATTCAGTGATAGGCTCACGATCATACAAAAGAGCTGTAGCAGAATTGAGATTAGACTCCAGGTATCTTAACTCCCATGCAAGTATGCAAACATCAGTCCTCAGAGTCTTGGGGGTCTTTGGCATGAGTAGGCCACTGTATTCACATGGTAGGTAGGCTACGCTAAGGGATGCGTCACAGTTCTGCTTGTTTGTTTATGCATGGAACTGAAAAGTAAATTTTGTTTGAACAATAACATGGGCAAAAGAAAGGTTTTAAAACCACTACACCAAAACATCTTCCTAATTTGTTAAAGGTCAAAATTTTAAAAAATGATTTCTACCCAGAGAGAAGAAGCTCCAGCTCATTTTTTTTCTTTCTCTCTTTTTCTCGCCACAGGTTAACTGTAATGGCTTCACAATTGAAGATGAAGAACTTTCTCATTTGGGATCAGCGATATTTCCTGAGTAGGCTGAGTTTGACTTCATTTCTTTCCTCTTTACTTACTTAACACTAATTTGATTTTTTTTCATTTTTAAATAACCCACCTAACTGCATGTGGCAGACATGAAACTCCAAGTGAATTAAAACAGCTTTTTAATCTGCCAGGTTTCAAAATATTTCCCCTACACTTAAGGATCCAAAGGTAGTAGTTAAGAGAACAGTTGCTTGTTAAGTCCTGCTAGGCAGAGAGCTGTTATTAAAGAATATTTTATAGTGTGCATAGAAGGAACAGCCCATGCCCTGCTGAGAAATTTGCTTTCTGCCTATCTGTGGTTCTGGAAATCTTTGCATTTCTTATGCTCAAAGTGAAACATTAATTGCCAACCAAGACTTGGCCACAGGCTTGAGTACAGAATATATGAGCTTCTTCTCCATCTGTTCTTTTTGATAAATACCAGTACATAAACAGCACAATTTGGAGGGAGAATATGCTGAAGTAGTAGTGGGCCGGAAAAAATTTCAAAGAACTATAGGATTTTCTCTCGACTTGAAGAATACTTGAGTAATTCAACAAAGGCTAGCCAGTTGACAAATGGAGATCTTTGTAGATCTGACTTTAATGGATTGCCCAGAATGATTTTGTCTTTGTCTGTCTCATGGAATTAGTATTTCCAAAATGCTTCAGTCCCTGAAATCAAACCTTTGCTTCACAGATAGAGCCAAGGAATTCATCATGCATGCCCCTACCCTCCAAATTAATCCACGTTGTAGATGAGTTCTATCTAGAGGGAGGTTGCTTAACATATGCTGCAGGGGTCTTTGGCTGTAGGTTGCCACATACGTGGGAGACCCTTAACACTCATGCATTTGCCCTGTGTGATGTGCCTGCCCTTAGCTCTGTGCGCCTCTGCCAGACGTTGTGCACTGTGTAGGTCAGAAACAGAAGAATACGTACGGTCTGTGTCTCATGAGCAGCTGTCACAGGCTTACTTGAACCAGAGAGAATAAAAGTTTGTTCATGTAATATTTGTCCTTGGGGCCAAAATGGCATCATCTGCAGTTGGAATTCTGGTAGTGAAGAAAGAAGCTTTTTTTTTTTTTTTAACTTCAGCCCCTGGAAAAAGGCAGGAGAAAAAGTGGGCATTGGACCCACTGAAGAAGGTGCATATTGACACCTGTAGAACTGAAATGAACTATGGAATGTCTCTGTTCTCAATATCTTAAAAGACTAAAAGATTAAAAGTGAGGTGCTGCCAGGCGCGGTGGCTCACACCTGTAATCCCAGCACTTGCGGAGGCCGAAGTGGGTAGATCACGAGGTCAGGAGTTGGAGACCAGTCAGACCAACATGGTGAAACCCCGTTTCTACTAAAAATACAAAAATTAGCTGGGCATGGTGGCACACACCTGTAATCCCAGCTACCCAGGAGGTTGAGGCAGCAGAATCACTTGAACCCGGGAGGTGGAGGTTGCAGGGAGGTGGAGGTTGCAGTGAGCTGAGATTGCACCACTACACTCTAGCCTGGATGACAGAGCGAGACTCCATCTCAAAAAAAAAAAAAAAAAGAGTGAGGTGCTTTGAGGATTCACACCTGTCAGTGGTTGCCAACAGAATTGTGATACCAAGAACACACATTGTTTTAGGGTCTTTGCCTTAGTGCATTTCCCCCACCTTCATTAAAAAGATACCTGAGTCTGCCTTGAACGATTTAATACTTCCGCAAAATGGTTTTAGAAATGTGCTTTTATTTTAATACAACTACCCTTTGATGCATTTGTGTATTTGATTTCCTAGGGCCTGATTCCTTGGGCATCACTTGCTAGGAAGCCAAGTGGGCCTTGGTGAAGTGCAGAGGGGGCCCTCCCCAAGGTCAAGACCAGGAAGTTGCTACCTGTTTATCTCAGGCACCAGGCCAACCACATACTTTGCTGAGGCCTTTAGCAACCAGGAGGTGGGGGAGTGCCCTTGGCCATAACCAGCCTGAGGCAGTTCATCCTCATCAGGCTTCGAAACCCCTTTCCCTTTTTGTATTCTTGGAGCACACAGGAGAGGGGCTGTGGTCTCTGGAGGGTCAGGGAGGTGACATAGGCCACCAGAGCAATGACACGCATGGCTGTGAGTGCCCGTAGGAGCATGAGCCCCAGTTTCTGGGCAGTTTTAATTGGGGGAAGAAATCCCTTTGGGCTGAAATCATATCGGCATTGTGATTTCAAAGGCAACATTTTCAGAGATCAAGCACTTTTTCCCTGTAGTTTAGAAATTTCTGTTCTCAGAACTTTGACCTTGATATAATCAGAAAGCTCAAAGCACGTCGCATAGGCGAATCTCTCTCTCTCCTTCTCGCTGTCCCTGAAAAGCAGACAGTGAGCAGCAGGAGCAGTAATGTCCCAATTTTCCAGATGAGGAAATTGAGGTGCAGAGAAACTCAGACGGGTGTCTCCGGGTCTCTGAGGGGATCACACACCCTTCCTCCCTTAGGAAGCTGGCATTTCTCAACATCTGAAAAAAAAAACGTGAGAAATAATCCACTAATACAAAAAACTGCTTGAAAACGACAACACACCTGTCTTTGACAATGTATAGTGGAGTAGCAGTTAGCTGTGGGTATTGGGCTCTGAGAGCTGCCTTCTATCAGGAAGGAATATTTGTGGCATTTATTGTTTTTGCTGTTGTGTGTTTTTTGGTTTTGACTTAGATAGTACGTGAATTGTGGATTTCAGTTTTTAATATGGTGAAAGTCTTAGATGGTAGATAGGATTATCAGTGCACGCAGAACAACCTCTTAGAATATGATAGCCAACTATTAGATTTTTAAAAAAATGTCTTGCAAAGATTCAGTTCCTCTGACTTAGCAAGTAAGTAGCGAAGGAGACTAAACAGTCTGCCTATCTCATTTTAAAAACTGGGTTTTCTCTTCTGACTAACAGCGTTGCATTGATGAATCATAGCTGTTGCCCCAATGTCATTGTGACCTACAAAGGGACCCTGGCAGAAGTCAGAGCTGTACAGGAAATCAAGCCGGGAGAGGAGGTGAGTTCATGGCTATGGGTGGCTGCAGCAGGGGGCTTGAGACTACTCTTTTAAAAGGCAGTGTGGACAGATCCGTGCAGTGTCACTTGACTGAATGAGCTGTGAATGCCTCCAGCAGTTTAGCTGCGTCCGCCCCCAGGCTCTCCAGGAGTCGGTGATCAGGTTTGTGACCTGTAGCTTAGATTCCCACACTTTGGGGCTTCTGTTTGGTGCTCACCATTTCCATCTCTGGTCAAGAAAAACAGGAAATAATAAATTTGAGTCAGATTTCTCACAAAGCTTTATAGGGATTTACAGAGAAAGAAGACATTTACTACCAAAATGACCTCAGTCAAACTTTTGATTCTCTTCAGAGTTTCTGTATCCCGATTGCCAAACAGCTGAGCTTGAGCTTTATTGTATTTTATTTTTTTCGTGAATTCTTGCTTGTTTCCCACCGTCCCTAAAAGGTCCGAAGCAAAAGAAAGCCAGCAACGCAGCAATAGCTGAAGAGCTGGCACTGCAAGTGACACATCAGCATTTCATGTTCTATCAGTTCTCCATCTGAACTTCAGGTCGCAGCTCACTTTTTAGGAATCTAATTCGAATGCCCAGGTATATGCAGTAATAGGAGAAGTCAAGGCAGCCTGTGGCCGAGGGGCACCTTAGCTTCCCTCCCCAGCTTCAGGACGAGGAGAGAACCAGCTTTCCATCACCTGCTCAGCGATTCCCTGTTCCCTTTCCATGTGTGATTCCTGACTACCTCATGAGACGTCTCACCCAGGAAGGGCCGGCCTGGTGGATTGCTCTAGTATGCTCTGTGTTCTTAAGTAAATTCCCAGCAAGACACGTGAGTTTTTAGGAACTTTGTAATCACACACTTAGGTTAAATGTCAGTTTAGCAATTTGTAACGCTATTTTATGGTACACGCCTGGGTATTTGAAGTGTGAAGTGTAACTGTCAGTGTGCTGAATGAGAAGTGCTTTGCCTTCTCTGGAAGGCGCTCACTAATCCACAGCTGCCTGGGAGCTGAAGCCCAAGGTGCAGGTTGGCCCTTCTACCTTCAGCTAAATCCATCATGATGAGGGCGTGTCCCTTTTCGGCTGGGGTGTCTGAGTTTCCAAAGGTCTTGCGGAGACTGCCCTGAAGCCTTTCTTTAAACAGGTTAATTGCAGCCAGTCAGAATGCAATCACCCGGCTCCAGTGTGCCTGTGGGCTGACTGCAGAGATGAACTGGTTGTCAGCTAGGCTGGCACAGTCTGGCTGTGAGCAGTGGTACTGGAGTGGCCTTTGTCGCCATCTTCTGGAAGCTTCCATATGTTGCACTGTGTGTCAGTCATTTCAGAGATAATCGGCAGGCTCTTGCAGTGTGCGGCAGGCCAGGGGTGGCTGCAGTTTCCTTTTGCCCTCATGTTCTCCTGGATCTGAAACGCAGTAACCTAATTTTGGGGAATTCAGTGCTTTGGGGATTACTTATTCTTCAGAGAAGGAGAAACCCCATTCCCCAGGGTTTCGGGGTGAGCTGCAACGTGTCCAGTACTGCCCCGTGGGCTGGGGAGAGCTTGGCTGCCCCTGCAGCACCCAGCCCTGTGCGTGTCCTCCCCTGCCTGCCTGGTGGTGCCTGCGGTCACTGGCACGCTAGCGGCTTTGTGAGATCCATCTGTTCAGTCAGACATTTGCCTGATTGTGTGGGATGAGCAGCCAGTGAGTAGATAATGGACATCTAAATGCTGGTCTCCTCCATATGCTCCAAGTCTTAGTTACAGACCCCATTAGGAAAAGGCAAGGACGGTGGAGCCCCATGAATGAAAGGTAAGGGCTTTCCAAGCTCCCTGCTCTGCAGGATCAGGAGCTTCCTGCCGGGCCAGGCTGCAGCATTCTGGTGTCCTAGAAGTTGTGTTCACCCTCCACTGGCTTCCTGGCCACCCAGAGATGTGGGTCCCAGCCCACCGAGTGGAGCCTCTTGCTCCATTGCCAGGTGATGTGAGGAGGAGGGGAACTTAGCTGCGTGTGCGTGGTGTGTGCGTGCTCATACCCTCCCCTGTCCGCAGCACCCAGTGATGGCGGCAATGAAGCATTTGCGCCGTCCCAGGTAGTGAAATACGAAACTACGTGAAGTCCAGGCAGAGGCAGCTGAGGGAGGCAGGGATTCTCTGAACCCTCAAGGTCACTGTTTTAAGGACTCCTTGATTCTACAGACTTTTTCCACTAACCTGCACTTTGGCTTCAGCTCCCAGTTCAGCTGTGGACTAATGAACACCTTCCAGAGAAAGCCAATGTCAGGTGGCTGCTCAGTTCAGGAATTCAGTGCCTTAAAGTAAACAGCGCATTCCGCCCCTGCAACCCACCTTATCCTCCGCCCCTGCATGGATACCACCGCAGGTGACTGCAAAGGCACGGGAATGACGAGGATTGAGTTTACCTGTAGCAGACTGAAGTTTTATCTTTTTGGACCCCATAGGTTTTTACCAGCTATATTGATCTCCTGTACCCAACAGAAGATAGGAATGACCGGTTAAGAGATTCTTATTTCTTTACCTGTGAGTGCCAGGAGTGCACCACCAAGGACAAGGTAAGGTTGTTCATTGGGCAAGAGCGCTGACTGCACTCTGATCTCAGGACCTCTCTGCCGAAGAGCTTGTCTGACTTGGTGGATCTCCTCTAGGATCTTTTTGACCCTTTAAACCCTCCTTACAAAGACAGCCAGAGGGAATCCAGTTAGACCAGGTCTCTGTTCAAACCTGCTCCTAGTAGCTCAAGAAAACATTTCCATTACACTGTACAAATAGGAGAAGGGTCTGCCAAACTGTTCTTTCTTGAAAAGAAACAACTGCTCAAAGGAGGAGAGAGGAAAAGCGCATGAGTATAATCTTTAGGCTTTCCAGCCTGTTTGCGGGAATATGTGGATGTTTCCCTGGCATTTTCCAAATTGTTCCGTCAGTGCCATCCTTCCTTGTTCTAGTCTCTTGATTTGTAAATGTGTGAACATGTATATCTGCCCATAGCCAACACATTTTAGATAAGGAGTATCTAGAAAATTAATCTATTTGTTTTGTTTCTGTAAAAAGGTAATGGAGTACTGAATTTCTTTAGATACATTGCCTGATTTCCTTTCATTCTTTTGTAACGTTGGAAGGGGCCAGTGTCTCTCTCTGTATGGGAATGTGTATTATATGAGAGGTTTCCCTATCAGTGTGGTTTCCATGGGCGGTAACGCATTGCCCTTGTGGATATTTCCTTCAGGATAAGGCCAAGGTGGAAATCCGGAAGCTCAGCGATCCCCCAAAGGCAGAAGCCATCCGAGACATGGTCAGATATGCACGCAACGTCATTGAAGAGTTCCGGAGGGCCAAGCACTATAAATATATCCTTTACAACTGTGCTGATGGTGTATTATCCCTTGCCAACAAGGCAAGGTGGGAAGTTGGAAAGAGAGCAGGAGAAGGATGAATTTAAGATTCTGAAAACCAAAGGAGGAATGTCTCCTGGTAAATGTGTAAAGACGTACTGACTACCCCGATGTGGTGTCCATCCTATCGGAGTTGTATGATCTTATTTCCCCTTATTTGGCTAGTTTGGCTGGGAGCTCCATGTGGTGGAGGACCGTGAAGGACAGAGCCTTGATGGCTTTGTGCGTTGGGTATTTTACTTTGGGCAGGGCACAGTGCCAAGGGCCTTGCTTATTTCAGCTCTCCTCACTGGCACAATCTGAGCAGGGACTTTGCTCATTCCCATGCAGCAGATGAGGAAACAGCCTGATAGATATTAAGTAATTTGCCCAAAGGACACAGCCGATGGTGGTAGGATCTAGGATTGTTTCTCAGCTCTAACTATCAGAATCCATATTCTTAACCATAATTGTAGCATTTTCTTGGGAGCTGAAAAGGGATTCGATTTGTACTCTAAATGGTAGAATTTAAAAGCAGTGAGAGGAAATTAGAGAAGGGCACATTGTTTCTCAGCATAAGAAAGAACTTTGCCACTGTGGGAGTAGTGCTCAGGGTTCCAACTTGGGTGAGGATTTGAATTTGATTAATGGGGATTCTAATCAGCATTGTTTACATCAGAACTAAGGGTCTGGACCCTGCGGCTAAAATTCTTTAGTTGAGCGGTTTGGATCTTCAGGTTTTCTTCTTGAGAAATATAATTCCTTTCACTTTTGCTTGGCTTTCTGTAAGTTACTTTTTCATAAGGTGAGGGTGAGAGTGGAGTGGACGAAAGAACTCCTTGCACCTAGCCTGGGGAAGTCTCCAGGCAGCATGGGCCCGGCGGCCGTTTCCTTGACTCCACAGCACCCCCTAGTGAACTGCTGGAGATCTGCGAGCTCAGCCAGGAGAAGATGAGCTCCGTGTTTGAGGACAGTAATGTGTACATGTTGCACATGATGTACCAGGCCATGGGTGTCTGCTTGTACATGCAGGACTGGGAAGGAGCCCTGCAATATGGACAGAAAATCATTAAGCCCTACAGGTGATTGCAGAAGCTGTTCTAATCATCCACAGAGTGGAAATTGGTTGTTTAGAATGTATACGATAGTGTCGTCTTCCTGCCCATTGCTCAGACTTGCGTAGCGCAGGTACCTCTTTTCTGCACCCACATCTGGAGGTGCCGGTGCAGGGCACTGTTCCTGAGTCAGGCCCGTTCTCACCACCATCCCGAGGAGACAGGTTGAGGTTATACAGCGGATACTGGGGCAAGATCCCTCCCAGGTCCATCCAGGCTCATATCCATAGTAGTTAACCCAGGCTAATTTTGAGAAGCCACTAGTTTGCTTCTTTTCCCACCCACCAACTAGCAATTAAACTTGGAAGTTTACCTGCTTTTCATCGTTACTCACACCATCCCCTTCTTTTGCTTTTTCAAATTACAGCCCCAGTTTGCAAATGGGGAAGCTCTGGGACCCGTGGGTTGACTGTGGTTATCTAATCTCCCCACCCCAGGTTTGAAAAAAAAAAAAGGCTTTTTAATTTGCACTAATAATATTAGCCATGGAGAGATGTCCTGCCTGAGAGGGTTACTAAACCTAAAAGTGGGTGACAGACAGAAGTTGTGGCTTTGTCTTCTGCCTCTGACTAGACACTTCAGGGCTGGGGTGGCCTAGATGGGATCACTGGAGCTCTTTTTAAAGGCATTGATGTTATGCATTTACAGGGTACGTCCAACTAACCAAGTGGGCCAAGTGAATCAGGGTCACTGGGCATTAGACCCAGAAATCTGTGTTCTGGAAGCATCTCAGGTGTTTCTCAGGAGTTGGAGAAGCCCTCAGTCCCCTTCCACTTCCGAGTTTAAGGTCTGTGAAGGTTGTGTCTGGTCTGAATGTCCACTGCCCACTTCACCCTCTACTTACCCCACTGTGCCCTGATCAGCCAGCAGGGGGAGCCCAAAGGAAGCCAGCTCTGAAAATCGGCTCTTGGAAACAGAATTTGTTAAATTGGGGATAAACTCAGACTTTCCCTTTCTCCTGGAGTGGGTGAGGAAGTCCACTGGCCTCATGCACAGTTCTCTCTGTGAGATCTGTAGGGAGAGAGGGGCAGACAGACAGCATCCCAGCCCTGTAGTTCTCCCAGCAGGGCCTTGCTGCGCTAGACCCATCTTCATCTGCATGAGCCCCTCCCAGAAGCCCAGCTCTGGTCCTCTGTGGGGCCACGGGTCCCAGGGCTGCCTCCTGCCCAGGAATACAGCTAGAACATGTCTTTTTGGACTGACTTTCAGGAGACACAGGGTGGAACAGCCTAGTCTTTACCATCACCTCTTACACACATGTAAGCACACACACTGGCTTACCCACCAGCTGCCTCTGGGCCCTGTTCTTAGGGAAATGGCTGTTTCTCAGACAGACCCCATCAGTCAGCCTTTAGGTACAGCCAGAGAGAACACCTGCTGTATCTAAAGCCCCTGCTGGACAACGGGGAAAGAACATCCAGAAGACATAGGAAGTGTTGTGACTTCAGAGCACTTACAGTTTTGCTAAACAACTCATATCATAGTGTGACAGAAAGCTGGGGTCTTAAGACACATTGGTGTGGGTGTGTGTGGGGGTAGGGGATTGGGTGGGTGGGTGTGACTGAGTACCTAAGGTGATAGGCCTAATTGCTGCCTTCATAAATGGGACATTTACTTCACAAGGTGTTTTCCCAGGGTCTTCCTCTGGGTATATTTGAAATAGAAAAATCTGGATTGGGATTGAAGGTTGTATTTACAAATGCTTTTGAATAGGATTTCTTCTGCAGTTGTTATGTAACTTTTCAGAAACACACAAGCTACCAATAATGAACAACGTCTGCAATGATTCAGCAGGGTGGCAGCATCCACACTCTCCACCCAAACCCTGGTGGGATTTGGAGAGGCCACTGGTGGGGAGAGGTTGGCCCTGAGCATGGCAGCCTCCGGGCTTACTGCACCCAGCCTGTGGGCGGCTCAGCAGTCTCTGACATAGTGGCCTGTTGTCTCTTCTCTTGTTCTAGTAAGCACTATCCTTTGTACTCCCTCAACGTGGCCTCCATGTGGTTGAAGCTAGGGAGACTCTACATGGGCCTGGAACACAAAGCCGCAGGGGAGAAAGCCCTGAAGAAGGTATGTCTGTAACTCGGCCTTAGGATTCCCAGTGGCCAGACGGCCTCCTTAGCGCACCCCCTTCATGCCTCACTAGGCTGAATGGCTGAAGCAGTGGAGGGTGAGCAGCTCTCACCCGCCCTCTGGCCGTGGGAGCAGCCGGGGTGGGTCCTGCAGGTGAGGGTGGAGTGAGGAAGTGCACCTCTGCTGTGCCTGGAGGAATTCTCCATTTGTTTGCCCTTTAGGATTTTCAGAATGATGATCCCCAATTGTGGTGAAATCAAGGAGGTAGAGAGAGTTAGGGTTAGGATGTTAGAATTACGCATTTGCTGTTTCTAAAATGCACGTAATCATCCTCTCAGTTCATTGAGGACCAGTTACATACTAAGACCCTTGTGTGCTTTGGCTTTGAATTCTCACAAAAATGAGAGGCTTTCCTGATGAAGAAAAATGAGGTTGAAGCAGGTGAGGTGAGTAATAGCCTAGGGTACATAGCGGGGCCTTCATTCAAATGAAGGTCTAAGTTGAAAGCTTCAGCTCCTCTCACTCAGGCTGCGGTGAAGCTGGTGGGGAGCTAGGCCCCTGGGCAGCATTTGCCTTCAGTTCGATGGCTGCCCTGTGCTGCCCAGGAGCCAGGCCCTGACCCTCACATCACGGGAGGTCAGAGTCATCCTCCTGAGTATTGATTCTCATTGTTTGTGATGTGGAATTCACAGTCAATACAGTGTAATTTAGGGGATAGTCCATTTACTCCTGTAAAAGACTTTATAAAATGTTGGGGCCATGGACAGGGCCTGCAGGCGTAATCCTTCACCTTCTCCAAAGTTTCCCAATAGACTATTTGGGAAGACGGAGGAAGGCCCGCATCCCAAATAAAAGGGTCATGGCACAGCCAGGCTGGAAGGGAGCGTGAAACAAAATTTTCTGTTTTAAACTATGGAATTTGTCTTCTGAGAATTAGCCATTTAGGTCACAACTGTAAAGTGTGTCAGGTGATTAAGTAATAGATCAATGAAGGCTGGAGCAGATCTGAGCAAGGAACATGAGTCTTGAAAAGAATGCCCAGGCAGGGTCGACACCTGAAACAGGTGATTTCCAAAGGCTTGCATTGTTACTTGGCCTGCCTCCTCTTGGCTTGAGATCTAGGAGGAGAATAAATAATAGATAGGAATGCCTGTCTTAGTCACAAGCCATCAAAAATTCTCTGGGGGAATACTTTTTTCTCTGAGTAATTTGGCTGAATACAAAAGAGCAAATATATTCTTAGAGATGACATTGGATGTAAACTTCCTATATGCCAGGCACTGTTCGAAACACTGTATCTGAATTAACAACCCTGAGGGGTAGGTATTTTTCCAGTTTTACAGTTGGGGAAAATGAGGCACAGAGTGGTTAAGTAAATTACCCAAGGCCACACAGCTAGGAAATGATTAAACCACTGGAAACCTGACCATTTTACATTGCCTTACTATAAAGAAACCTTAAGTACATTCTCTCTAGCATCCCCCAATGAAACCTGCTACATTTCTTTAAGTTTTTAGAATATATATTAAACGGAAAGAGTGTGCTTTTCGAAAGGGAAAAATAGTTTAACTTGGTCTTGTAGATTAGTAATGTCAACTAAAAATCAAAATAGCTTTGATGTAAAACTCACTATAGACTTTTCTGTACCAGCATCACCTATTTTCTGGGTTGAACGTAATCAAAAAAATTAGTCCTTAAAGCATGTTTTACTGAAATTTCTAGAATCTTGGGGCAAGAGAATATCATGAAATCAGTTTCATGACATCATTTCTCCAGCTGCTACCTGGATATTTTTGCAGAATATTTTACCTAGCAGGAGGCACTGGATGAGTTGGCTACCAGATAGTCTTGTCCCCTTTTTTTTCAAAAAAAAAGCCAGGTTCTGGTGGAGAACATAGGCCCTAAAGGCCAGTTTGCATCCTGTGCCTTAAAGCAGAGAGATCCGACTTAAAGTTACCCTGGGTGGAGGTGTGAGGGGATTGGCTTCTAGGCTGTTATTGTTTGTCTCGCTCTTTCCTAGGCCATTGCAATCATGGAAGTAGCTCACGGCAAAGATCATCCATATATTTCTGAGATCAAACAGGAAATCGAAAGTCACTGAAACTATGCAGCATTTCAGTTTTCATTTAAACACTTAGTTCAGAAACCTTAAAGGATTTGACTATTCCAAATTGCACACGTCACTCCAGCATCTCTGTAAAATAATTGGAATGAAAATACTTCTTGCACTTAAACATTGCACATGCCATACTTTGAGGTTAGTCTGAATCTTGAACTTTTAATACCAAATGAATTTTGAATGCTTTTGTTTCCTGAGAGATAATGGCATGGTTTCATATGCTATACTTTGGACAGAGTTTTAAAAATGCAATTATTTTTTCTTTCATGCCTCTTGTAATGTTCTGAACAAACTTGAATGATGAAAGAAAATAAAAGAGATATCAGTATTTGAGGTTTGTGTTTTCTTCTGTTTGTGGGGAGGATTTCTCAGTGGTGGTGGGAGCCCAGGCTTGGAGTGGAGGTGACACGTGCTGTCCAAAATTCAGCAAGCTCAAGTCTTCTTCCTTGGTACTGGGGTCAGGCAGCCTTTTTATTCTGCAGTAGCTTTCATGGGGCTGTGCCTGTGGAGGAAGAAAATGGGAAGAAAGAGAAAAAGGTACAAGAAGGAAAGAAAAGTATCTGTGGTGGAGGAACAGTCCAGTGACCCGAGCGCCCTCCAGCAGGCGAGATTTCGAATCTGTTCTCTGGTGCCTGGTATTCCTTCAGTGTGTAAAGGTGCTTAGTGCATGCTTTGCTTTCTTGGCTTTTCTGTCCCCATCTGTCTGACAGCAGACTTGCCATCTCTCATTCTGTTGATTGTTCTGTGCAGTACTCTCCTTTTTTGGAAAGACTCCAGGGTATGCTTGGGAAGGAAAAAAATTTTTTTTCCTTACCAACCAACCCTGTGTTGTTGAGTAAACACTGATCTCTACCCACACAGACAACCGGAATCCAGCTTTCTGCAGCCCCACAGCCTAGACAGCAGCAACCTGGGGAGTTGTTTGTTAGCAACCATTGTACAGAAGGACCCAGCACACGTTCCTGAATGCAGTGTCTTGTAGTCCAAAGAGAGGAATTTCCCCACTGGTTAATAAGTAAAGCCTGTTGAAATTTACACGTCAATTACCTTTCATAGTCATGGTCTGAAAACAGCTAGAACAGCTATAAATCTGCTACATTTTCCTTCCCTGCTCATCTACACGCACCTGCATCTTCACACACACTCATGCCCCTCTTTCACACGCAGTTTACTGCACACAGTGGGATTTAGCAGATAGAATGCTTTCCTTTGTCCTGTGTAGTCCAGTAAGACATTTATTGAACACTTGGTACTATCTATGCAAAATGCTCTGAATAGCTCTCTAGGTGCAAAGAGAAGAGTAAGGCATGGTCCCGGATCAGTGGAACTTAGTGGTTTTTTTTTTTTTTTCTTGAGACAGAGCTATCTCGGCTCACTGCAAGTTCCGCCTCCTGGGTTCACGCCATTCTCCTGCCTCAGCCTCCCAAGTAGCTGGGACTACAGGCGCCCGCCACCACACTCGGCTCATTTTTTTGTATTTGTTTAGTAGAGACGGGGTTTCACCATGTTAGCCAGCATGGTCTTGATCTCCTGACCTCGTGATCCTCCCTCCTCGGCCTCCCAAAGTGCTGGGATTACAGGCGTGAGCCACTGTGCCTGGCCCATAACTTAGTGTTTTAAGAATGTTCATTTACTGTATATTCAGTGACGAAGCCTAAAATAAACTTAGCCTACTGTCTCTACAGGTTTTATAAAATTTGCAAAAGTAATCCTTTCTCAGTAAATTCAAGTAATGGAAAGGTATATGAGAAAAGTAAACTTCTTTGTTCCTCACCAGTCCCACTGCCTAGAGCTAACTACCATAAACAGTTTGCTTTATGGTCCCAGGTTTTTCCATTCCTGGATGATGCATCTATATAAATAGATTTAGAAGAGCAAAGACAGGATGGTACTGACATAGGATTTTGTAACCTGTTTACCCAAATGAACAAAATGGATCTCTTTGCATTTCAGCACTTACAGATTTGCCTCATTCTATTTAGAGAGAGAATATTGCATTGGATGCATGTCATTGTGGACTCAGTACTTCTCCTATTTATGGACAGGAGATTTTTTCCCAGTTCGCTGCTGTTACAAACAATGCCACAATGAATGATCTGAAACATAAATCTTTGCTGTCATGTGGTAGCATTTTGGGGAATAGATCCCTGAAAGTGCAATTTCAAGATCTAATAGTGGGAATATTTTTAAAATTTGAATAAATATAGCTACATTTCCTTTTGTAAGAAAAAACTGCATCAGATACAAATAAGATATAATAGTATTTGCTTTCCTCTCCCTCATAACATTGTATTATCATGAAAATGTTTTTGGCAATCTAATGTGTGAAATATTTTGTTTTATGTGCATTTATTAGTGAGATTGGACTCACTAAGGATTTATTTTATTTCTTTGGTGAATTGACATTCATGGCTGAGCTGTTTTTAGCACAACACTTTCTGACACCAAATGTTTGAGGTTTTATCTCTCACCAGCTATTCTCTAACTCTTTGACACCAACTGTGTGTCCTACAATTCAGTTCTATTCTGATACTACCCTGGAGTTAGCGTCAGACTCCATAGGTTTAAAGACTGCATCCCACAAGACTTCCCTCACTTCAGATGCCAGTTGGAAGGATCTCACTTGGTTACCCAGGCTGGAGTGCAGTGGAGTCAATTTTTTGTTTGTTTGTTTTTAGAGGTGGGGTCTTGCTGTCTTGCCCAGGCTGGTCTCCAACTCCTGGCCTAAAGAGATCCTCCCACCTCGGCTTCCCAAAGTGCTGGAATTACAGGCATGAACCACCTTTCCTGGCTCCCAGGTTACCCAGTTTCTATCTGACGTGGAGGGGGTTCCCACAATCCCCTCACCTCCATGTTCAGTGATTTATTAGAATGGCTTATCAGAGTCCGGAAAACATTTTACTTCCTATTATTGGCTTATCATAAAGGATACAAGTGAACAGGCAAATGAAAGGGACATAGGGCAAGGTCTGGAAGGGTCTTGGGTACAGGAGCTTCCATCCTCATGGAGCTGGGATGTGACATCTTCCTGGCACGTGGACGTGTACACCAACTCGGAAGCCCTCCAGACCCCATTGTGTGGGGTTTAAATCATTGATTATTTAATGACTTAAATGATCATTAGTCATTTAATGAAATCATTAGCCATTGATGATTAACGCAGTCTCCAGCCCTTCTATCTTCCCCACAGGTTGGGGATTTGAGGCTGAACATTCCAAGCTTCTAATTTAAGGCTTGATCTTTCTGGAGGTCAACCCTTATCCTGAAGCTACCTAGAGGCCCACCAAGAGTTGCCATATTAGAACAAAAGAGACTCCTGTCACTTAGGAAATTCTAAGGGTTTTAGGAGCTGTGTCCCAGGAACTGAGGACAATGACCAAATATCTTTCTGTGTCACTAAAGGACACCCTTTGGTCTCTGACCACAGATTCCTCATAAAAAAGGATGATATTTACTGGCACATTTCTAGCTTCCCATGTAGTCACTGATAATCCATTCTGTCATCCTATTGCATGAAAATGTCTCCCTAGCTGAGGCCACTCAGGCGTGCAGGCTTCCAGTTGAGCTTGTCACGTTCCACAGGTAAGAGTGATCTTGGCAGTATGCCTTCACCCTTCCAGGCCTCTGGTATAATTGAGCTAAGAGACAATACCATCTCTTGTTCTGAGCCTTTTTCAAGATGTCAGCATGATACTGGATTTCCCCTATTACATAACTCATTTACTCATTCCTTTGCCCTCAGCTGCTATTTCTCCTCTCCATTTATCCCCTAACTTTGTTCATTCACCGTTAGGGGATATGGAACCTAAGTAGCTTCCACCTTTGTGCTCGTCTAGGTTGCAGACAGCAATGCCAGTCTAACGAATGCCTCCTCTTCAGTCCACTCCCTTTGGGTAGGGTAGGATTCCATAGGTAGAGAACTAGTGGGCTATTTCTGACACTAGGCAATAGAGCTGCAGTCACTGGTAACCCCGATTTTGCCAGATAGGATGAAGACCTAACTTGCCCCATCAAGCCCTTAGGAATTCTGACATAAAGGTTTAGAAACATGGTTCCAGTTTCTTGCTTAGAAATCATTCTTGCTTCCAGCACTGGTAGTTGCAGCCCTGGTCCTGGGACCACTGCATCAGATAGGAAAAAGAAAGGTGAGATGATGTAGGGAAGGAAAAAAAAAAAAAAAAGTATGGTCATACCAGAATCTTTTCCTTGGGAAGAATGGTGGTCATACCAGCACCCTTTCCCAACCCCTCTGCCCCAGGTTCACCAGGAAAACAGAACTCTCTCCAGTGGGGACACTCCCTTAGGCCCCCCTTATTTTATGTGAGCACACACTTGTGAAGGCATGGAAGCCAGCTCTTCCTGCCTCTATCTCCCCCAATTTTAGACAGTAAATATTTCAACTGCCTGTTACAATTCTCTATTAAATCATTTATCTGAGGGTAATATGCAACATTACGCCCATTTGCTGAGATACCTCTTCCCACTGGAGGACATGGTGGGCTGCAAAGTGTGTCCCTTGGTCTGGAATAGGTGCACTATCTTCTGGGTCTTTTGTAGCATTCTGAGCATACTTGCATCTACCACTGGGTAAGCAAATCCCAGTCCAGAGTCAGTGTTGATTTCTCTCAGGACCCAGTTGTAGCCTCCTGGGCCTACTGGCATTAGCCTGACTTGTGAGCTAAGTGCAGGGCCCCCACCCCACCCAAAACAGCCCTTACTAGCATTTTGTTTCTCAGAGGGTGCAACAGGAATATGTCTAGATTGAGTGCATCTCTGCATTGTTGCAGCCTGTCCCTGCTATGTCCACTCATTTCATGGACCTCGGTGGCCACCTAGGTGAGCACATGAGGGTATCTGCTGTTGATTCCATTTATCTTCTGATGCTCCAAGGGTTTTCTTTTGATGGGCATCGATACATCCTACTTCAATGCACTCTTCAAATTCCCTTGGTGGTTCCCATCTGGGCTAAGTCCCACAAGACTGCCCTCACTTCAGATGCCAGTTACAAGTATCAGGTTCCCAGGTTAACCATACTTCTGTCTGACTTGGTTACAAAGTCAAGGGGTTCCCACAACCTCCTCCCTTATTTTATGTTCATTAATTTGCTAGAATGGCTCACAAAACTCTAGAAAACACTTTACTTTCTATTACTGGTTTATCATAAAAAAGACAAATGAATAGGCCAATGAAGAGGTAGATAGGGTGAAGTTCGGAAGGATCCTGAGCACAGAAGCTTCTGGTCCCATGGAGTTGTGGTATGCCACCCTCCTGGCATGTAGATGTATTCACCAACTCAGAAGCTCTCTGAACACTATTGGTCAGGGGGTTTTATGGCAGTTCCATTACATAGGCATGATTGATTGATGAACCATTGAAACTGACTCAATCTCTAGGATCTCTTTCTTTCCAGAGGTTGGGGATAGGGCTGAAAGTTTTAAGCTCCTAATCAAGTCTTAGTCTTTCGGAAGACCCGCCCCAATCCTGAAGCTATCTAGGGGCCCACTAACAATTGTCTCACTACGGCCTGGCACGGTGGCTCACGCCTGTAATCCCAGCACTTTGGGAGGCTGAGGCGGGTGGATCACAAGGTCAGGAGATCGAGACCATCCTGGCTAACACGGTGAAACCCCGTCTCTACTAAAAATACAAAAAATTAGCCGGGTGTGGTGGCGGGTGCCTACAGCCCCAGCTACTTGGGAGGCTGAGGCAAGAGAATGGCCTGAACCCAGGAGGTGGAGCTTGCAGTGAGCAGAGATCACGCCACTTCACTCTAGCCTGGGTGACAGAGCGAGACTCTGCCTCAAAAATAAAAAAAGGATTGTTTCACTAAAACAAAAGAGGCTCCTATCACCCTTGATATGAAATTCCAAATTTTTCTGTGATACCACATGGCCATTGATTGTTTTGCTATTTGTTAATGTCTTTCATAATAACTTCTGAGCTTGGTATATATTAGGGTATTAGCTCCTTGTCATATGTTAAAAATATTTTTACTTTAGTTGTCCATTAACTTTATTTTTCATGACACTTGCTGTACAAAGGCAGATTGTTTTCATCTTTAAGTGAAGAAAACTATTACTGGTTTATTATAAAAAGTAATATTAATTTGTATTTAAATCTTTGATCTAGCTAGACATTTTTTTTTCTTTTTTTCTTTTTAGACTGAGTCTCGCTCTGTCGCCGAGGCTGGAGTGCAATGGCTCAATCTCGGCTCACTGCAACCTCCGTCTCCCGGGTTCAAGCGATTCTCCTGCCTCAGCCTCCTGAGTAGCTGGGGTTACAGGCACACACCACCATGCCTGGCTAATTTTTATATTTTTAGTAGAGACGGGGTTTCACCATGTTGGTCAGGCTGGTCAAACTCCTGACCTCGTGATCCACCCGCCTTGGCCTTGCAAAGTGCTGGGATTATAGGCATCAGTCACCGCGCCTGGCAGAATTGTTTAATAAGATATACAGGCCAAGCACAGGGGCTCATGCCCGTAATCCCAGCACTTTGGGAGTCCGAGGTGGGCTGATCACTTGAGCCCAGGAGTTCAGGATGAGCCTGTGCAACATGACAAAATCCCATCTCTATAAAAAATACAAAAATTAGCTGGGCATGGTGGTGCACGCCTGTAGTCCCAGCTACTCTGGAGGCTGAGGTGGGAGGATCACCTGCACCCAGGAGGCACAGGGTTCAGTAAGCCAAGATCATGCCACTGCACTCCAGCGTGGGCAACAGAGGGAGACCCAGTCTCAAATAAACAAAAACAATAAAACATCCCATGGTACTCCTTAATACATTTTAATTTTCATTTATTGAATTACTTGTTGAATTATTTATTTTCTCATGCTGATTTTGAAGGGTACCATGATCATTTCTCTAAAACTTTGGTTTATTTCTGCAGTATTTCATTCTATTGATCTATTCTTGTGCCAGTAAAATACTCTTTTATATTGTTGCGCTGCAAAGCTTTTAGTATATACTAAGGCTAATCCTTCTGGGTTCCCCTGAATTGTTCTGGTGTTGTGATTTTTTATTGGACTTGCACTGGAGTCAGTGATATACAGAGAACTAGCCTCTTCATGAATCTTCCTATTCAAGAATGTGGTAAGTTTATTAATTCATATAAGTTTTGCCTCAGAAGTAGTTTTGCTGTGTTTATACAAGTTTCATTTATTCTTTTTGTTAGATGTTTGTTTTCTTTAGCTGAGTTTTTTTCCCCTCATTATGTTTCTTAACTAGTAAATCTGGCAAGTTTTTCCCATTTATTTTCATTAAAGAAAATAAGAGGTAAAATCACATAAAATAGCCATATTTGGTTCTGGTATTGTAATCTTATTGCATATTTGTGTGTGCGCGTTGCTGTTTCTAGTATTTATCTTTAGTTTTGAGGGGAATTATTCTGTTTCTTTCTTTTTAAAAATTTTCTTCCCCAGCTCTGCTAACAGTATATTTGGAGACAGATACGTCTACTAGGTTACTGTTTTATCTCTCAATTATATAATAAACTTCTACTTTTTCTGTTTATCAACCAAAGAAAAGAAACTGGTTCTATTTGCTCAGCTCACAAAAGAGAAAACGAATTAGTGTATCTGTTCTCCTGCCATTCTACCCGATTTACTTCCATTTTCATTGGCCTATTTTATCGATTATCATCTTTTTTAACATTATGTAGCCTTTCTTTCAATAATTGTAATTGCTTTGTTGCCACAGTCACCATAGAGAATTAAGTGTATGTTTAATGAGATTTGCTTGCCATATCCTTTCACCCCAGAGTGGCTTACAGTATTCTCATTTTTTTGATGTCAAACTAGTTGGGATCTCTGGTAGTTCAATGACTGCTTGTATAGTCATGGGGGTTGTCAATGCGTTACTGGGAGAAGTTGTTATATTTTTCTGTTACTTAACAAGGATACAGAAAGCATCTACCCACATACGAGGGGTTCACCGTGTATGTGCTATGGCAGTTATTGGCTGAAAGTCTGGACAGGACAGCCACCTTTAAACCTAGAGACAAGTTGAGCTGTTATAAAACTGAAAGGCAAAAGTAAGAATTTGGATTTTCTACAGCAGCCTGGTTGGTGCCTGCCTTTTCCACATCAACAGTTTGGTACCTGAGTAAATGACAGTGGAGGAGGAGTAAGGAGGGGCTTGGAACTTAACAAGGCTTATTGCTGCATTTGTGAGAAAGACCTATTTCTATGTATTCTTCACTCCACTTGCCTAGTGATCACCCCTTTCAGGTTTCTTCTAACAGCGACAACCTTGGGAATTTCAAACTAAATCTTCAGTATGATAAGGTTATACAGGACTAAAAAGTGGGTAGCAATAAATGGGCTTTAGAAAACAAAGCATGCAGGTTTTCCCAGGCACTTTGAACTAATGCAAACATATACAGTACAGAAAAGAGAAGGTGTAACTGTTTTCTCTGAAAAAAGGTTTATTGCATATGGAAATCAATAGATATCTTTTACAAAAAAAGGTTAGAACAAAGATCTCACATTTGTAAAGGCACATATGAAACATTTTATAGCAAGCACAAGGGCAGTGAGAACATCAACAAGGTTCAGTATCTAAATAAGACTTTATAAAAACAGATAGGAAACAGTGCAAAAAATACTGTCAAAGTCAGTTCGATACACTTCATAACTGTGTATACAACTGGCAAGCATAAGCTTATTTACTGATATAAAATAGCACATAGAATAGCATGCATAGTTTTATTTTAGGCTTTTCATATTATTAAATTGATAGGAAGTCTATGCCAAAGTACAGTTGACATGAATATTGATAAAAATCACTCCCCAGCTTAGGGAATGTCCTATAAACATCTCACCCCTCTCTCTGCTTACAACTACACTTTGGTAGTAAGGAGACTGGGCTTCCATCTTGCGAGGTGGCAAGCGGCCACCATAGGGGGAGAATGTGCTCTCAGGGTCCCAAGTCCCAACCTGGAATGCATTTCTTACGGCAACAACAGAAAAGATGGTGATTAAATGTCTGGGTCAGCCCACAAAAGCCAACTAGATCTGACTGACACAGCCCTCCATTTGGGCTGTGGTGGAGGTCAGTGGGCTCCTGTGGGCTGGCCCAAGAACCGTAAGAACAAACCGGTTTCTAAGTTGGGGACTTGCCTGTACATTGTTTCAAAATGAAACCCAATAAATGTCATTTGTTTTGAATGACATTGTTTGATAGCAAAATTCACAATATTTTGTGAAACAAAGAGCAAGGAAAGCATCAAAATACTGAAGTAGGGAGCACAAGCCTAGTCCAGTGAAACAAACTAGATTAGCTTGTTATTTGATGTAACACAAGTTACATACGGTTACATGTTTATTAGCAATCTGCATATTTAGACCTTTTTTCCACTGAAGTATCCCCAAGCACATTAATTAGCTATTGAAGGAACAAAGGACATACACAGGAACTCATCTCTGATGAAGTGTAACTTTATGTCAGAAAGGAGAAGGCTAATGAATTTTTAAGATTCCAAACAGTGGCAAGAAAGTTCAAAGGAAATTGCAGTAAAATTGTACAATGTTCAAGTTGAAAAAAAAAAATGGCTCTGAATTACAGCATTCAGTTCTATGCTCAAGGTATATATTAGCTAACACTGCAGTTGTGAGAGGTGGGAGGCCCCTGAGAAATGCTGAGAACGCCAGGCACTCCAGCTCTGAGAGTCACCCTAGCTAAACTCAAAGCAGCATTCTTGAGATTTTAGCAAAAGGTTCCGCCCCAAGCCACAAAAAGATCCCAATCCAATCTTTTCAGCTTTATCCTCTAAAACCTTTTGTCAGATGAGATGGCATTTGTGTTTCCCAGGAGGAGAAGGTTGGGGAAGAAAATGAAGATAGCTTACATACAGATTTTACATGACCAGCTAATCTTACCCCTTCCTAGATAAGTGAAAACAGATAAAATGTTTCTGGGCAGGTTTAGCACCTGTTTCACTAGAATGGCCAGTCTGTGTGAAGAGGCTATAGTGAAGAAAACATTCTCCTTGCAGGGAGAAGCTGGAAACAAATGGGTCTTCCTGCACATCACTCTGCCAAATGTAGCCTCTCTCACTCTATATAAGTTCACCCTGAAATAAATATTAAGTACTGCTGTCATCATTGTTTTAAACAGAGCTTCTTTCATTTCTTCTAACAGTAAGTGACTGATTCTATCAGCAAGGGAGCAAAAGGGTGAGAAAGGAAGCTTCCTGCTTGCTGAGTTTTCCAGCTATTTTCATTCTGGTTATTTTCATCTGCCAGATCTTTTTTTTTTTTTTTTTTTTTATGAGACAAAGTCTCACTCTATTGCCCAGGCTGGAGTGCAGTGGCGCGATCTCAGCTCACTGCAACCTCCACCCCCGGGTTCAAGCGATTCTCCTGGCTCAGCCTCCTGAGTAGCTGAGACTACAGGCATGTGCCACCATGCCTGGCTATTTTATTTTTTTATTTTTAGTAAAGACAGGGTTTCACCATGTTGGCCAGGCTGGTCTTGAACTCCTGACCTCAGGTGATCTGCCTGCCTCAGCCTCCCAAAATGCTGATTTGATTACAGGTGTGAGCCACCACATCTGGTCATTTGCCAGATCTTATTCTTTGAAACTATACAAGCAATTTTTAAAAAATTACAGTAAGAGTCCCTAATTACATATTTTAGAGAGGTTTAAGGCAATGATTCTCCAACAAGGTTTAACTCTTTCATCTGGGTTGCACTCATAGGGTAGGTAAAGAAAAGAAAAAGTGTACTGTTGAGAGTTGATCCATAAAGCAGATGGGGAAATATGAAAAGGTAGCAGAGACTGGGTGCGGTGGCTCACGCTTGTAATCCCAGCACTTTGGGAGGCCAAGGGGGGTCTTCTCGAGGTCTGGAGTTTGAGACCAGCCTGGCCAACATGGCAAAACCTTGTCTCTACTAAAAATACAAAAATTAGCCCGGTGTGGTGGCACACACCTGTAATCCCAGCTACTTAGGAGGCTGTACTCCAGCCTGCGCAACAGGAGCGAGACTCTATCTCAAAAAGAAAAAAAAAAAAGAAAAGGCAGCAGACCCTAAGTGAACAAGGTGCTCATGGAATGAAGAGGGTGACAACACACAACAAGCCCACCCGTTCCCCTGAACAAGACAAGGAACACCAAAGTCACTGCATGTACATCCCAGTTTTGTGGCCTGAATATAAACATGACCTGCTGTAAAGGGGAGTGTGCTCTGCAGCACCTCTGAGATCACAGGGGAGAAGAATCAAGAAATGCAGGAGCCACATGGGTAGCAGAATGCTCTGCTAACAAGCAAGGCAAGGAAAGGCTGCCAGTGGCAGGTGAGGGAAGATGGTGCTTTTGAGCAGCAAATCCAGGCAAATATGATAAATCACGCATCACAATCCATGACATTCATCAAGCTCTACCTCAACAGTGAAGACAGTTTAAAACTATGAGCTAGGGTGAAAGAGACTCCAACACGGCCGCAGGGTTTCCCTAGCACGCCGCTCGGTGGTTCCCATCACGCTGACATTACAGAAAGGGAGGTAGGGAGTAGCAGAGGCATGACAGAGTTCCGAAAATTATTTGTGAAACAGAGAACTTTTAGATAGCAACTTCAGGACTGATCCAAAAATCCTTCCTCTCCCTCTCCTCATTTATAGAAATTCTTGGGCAAGTTTATGGCATTTTTGGGAAATAATGATCCTGATGGCCCAAAGTATGGCAGAAGGAGCAATGACTTTCTATACAAATGCCGGTCACACTCAGGCTGCCCAGTAGCTCCAGCCCTTCTGCCTTGTAACTCAATGTCCTTGAATTTATTTTTAAAATGGGAAGGCTAAACAAAGCTCCAAAACAGTAGGAACTGATACACATCCTCCTCTTTACTGCACCAAACAATCATTTTCCAGTCTATGAAACTGATGGATGCCAGATACTCAATGCTAGGCTCATGGACATTTTAATAGGGAATATCTCAGTTTGGCCTTGAGAAAGAAGATGCAGCTATATTAAGCTGGAGAGATTAAGAAAGGTAGTCTACTGAATAAAAATACTTACCTATCTGAGTTTCTAACAGTAACACAAAAGCTGAGAGCAGGTAGGATAAAGGCTGAGTGTTGACGGGGCAAGCTGGTGGTCAAGTTTCACAGGGCCCCCTGAATAACACTGACTTCTGGACGACACATTTGAGATAGCAGAATTTGATGAGATTTCCCCCATGTTTCTCCCTGAAATGTTGCTGTTACTTTCAACAGATGCCATCTGTAAGGTCCTTTGCCCCAAAATGTCTTGGAAGCTTAAGTAAAGACAAGAACTATTTTGCTTCCTTGCTCAGCATTCAAGAGAAGTAGCAAATGCAGTTTAACATCTTACAGCTTTATTGCCACCCTAGAGGGCCAACTAGTTTGCCAACCATAAAGCTGTAGGCCATTGGAAAATCTGTGCGGTTTCTATGAAAGACCTGAATTTCTCCATTTGGAAACCGTGCTGGATGAGCTGTTGCTCTGCTCATGAAAAGAAATCACTAAATAAGAGCATGATGAGTGTCTCAAAACCCACTGGCAAAACAATAAAACACAGCAGCAGAATACTTGTTGGTAAAACATGGAAACGCTAAATTCCCAAAAATGGCTACCCTAAGAGCCCAACAGTAATTACGTGGTGCTTCCAGAAATGTCTTATTCTAGGAGCTCCATAGAGTTATTTCTGATACTGAGGAAGAACACAGGTCTGACCCAATCCCATCCCTTGAATACGTGCTCCCTGGCACACATCCTAGAATGCCCTGTACCCTCCACCCCCCAACCCCCACACCTCAAGGGATTGACAGATCTTCCCCAAATGAAAATCAGTAATGAAACAGTTATCCTTTACCAAAGGGGGCAATCAAGGACCCTCTGCGAATACCAGAATATCATGGATGCTCAAGTCTTTTATATAAAATGGTGTAGTATTTGCATATAACGTATGCACATCTCTTGTAAATCATCTCTAGATTACTTACAGTACCTAACTCGATGCCTACACGTCACTTCATTTGCGCGAATTCAATGTAGTATTCAGCATGTGGCAAATTCAACTTTTGCATTTTGGAACTTTGTGGGTTTCCCCTCTTCCCCAAATATTTTTCAATCTGTACTTGGTTGAATATAGGGATGTGGAATCCACAGATAGAGGTGGTCAACTGTACTCATCTTCACCATCAAATGTACCATTAGATGGGGAAAGAGAGACTAGAAAGCACATTCTGCTTTTTGACAAAGGACACTTTTGGGACCCATACGTCATGTAACAAGTAGGCTGAGGTCAGTTAATACAGACTGCTCATAGGGAAAGGACAGCAGCTAAAAACTCCAAGGTGATGTGCCTCATGGCCAATCCGGCTTAAGAGAAACTGCAGTGCACTATCTACCTCTGCGACTTCCGTGTCCCAGGAGATGGCCCATTCACCAAGTGATGCAAGGATCACTATGAGCAGGGCAGCAGGTTCACGAAAAAAGCCGGCCCACCCAGGGTACACCTTTTGTGTTCATTAGCACTGCTCTGGAGAGATGACATCTGGTGTTGGGATCTACACTGTATCGGGGGAAGATATAGGTGATCCATGCGAACACTGTCTGTTCACAGAAAATATGGTCCATTATTGGAAATTCATATGAGTCAATCTATATTAAGCTGGAAAAATAATCAGCCAGATGAAAAGGCCAGCCTGCTGTACCCACTGGAGTTTATAACTGAAAAGCACAAGCTGAAAGAAGGCAGGATAAAGGTTAAGTAGGTGTAAGCTGTGGTCAAGTCCTACAAGGCCCACAGCAGTCTACAAAGACCCTCTCTTCAGGCTGATGAAAGAGGGGGCCAGAGATAGCCAAGTGACTCTTGGGAAAACAATGGCAGTTTCGTTATAATTTTAAAAAGTGGTTCCTCTCTTCAATCTGCAAAATTAAAAGTAAAATTCTCTCAATTTAAGCTCCTCAAAAGCTTATGATTCAAAATATTCCATAGAGGTGTTTTTACCTTTCCTGATCTTATTGGTTAGCTCCGACTGAATAGAGCAGCTCATTCATCTTTACTCCTGTGTAATCAATGTTTAACATCCTCTTTTCATGCAACTAAATCCTCCTTTACTTCCTATCTGGGGAAAGAAGTGCATACTAATGTCTATGCTATCTGTAAATGCTACCAGAGACTCTTGCTAAAAGGTGGTATATCCAGTATATCCTTAGAACCCAAGGAAACCAAAGAAACCTCAGCAGGACATTCCTCAGCTGAGCCAGCAGGCTCATCTCATCTCAAGGATGAAGACATCAGATTCAGCCCCCATGATTCAGGGACCACAGTAAACAAGGATGAATACCTCGGGTCAATGTATCCAAATGAGTACGGATGAAAGAAACCAAACAGTTCCATTGGAAAACCTCGAACACAGTGGCTGGAAAATGTTTGATGGCTTTGTTGTGAGATGGTAACTTTTTTTTCCTCCATTTTTAATTTTCTCCCTTCAAATCCAAACTGCAGCAATAGACACTGACAGCTCTAGCTTTAGACTTGATACATCATCAGGAAATCATTCCAAAAGCTCTAACTAGATAACTAATTTAATACTTTGCTTCAAGGTTTATTCCTTGGCTTGCTTCCCAGATATAAAGCATCTCTGGGCAATTATTATGCAGATGCCACTGAAAGGACTTTAAATGGCTGCTGCTAATTTAACAGGAGATATGCTGGCATTTACTGGAGATGTGAAAAGGAATGCAAAATGTGCTAAAGAACCAAAGGCATTTGTTTTTAAAAGTGAAATATGTGGAACAACTCTTAAATGTTTTCTTTTGGGTTTCAATATAAACTTTGGCTAGAAAGTTGAATATTAAACCTACTTCCTCCCTGCATTTTGTACACTAATGAATATTCCCGTAGCACAGGGCAGGGACAGTGGATGAATTTCAAGGAAGCCCATGAGCTCTGATGTCCTCAAAGACACACCAGATCTATATGCTGTCCACATGAGACATTCTAACAGTGCCCACCTTGGGGCTTAGAGATAAAAGATAAATACTGATGTTGTTCATCATGCAGTAAACCAGTAACTGAGACCACTTGCTACAACATCCCTAACAGTAGAATATCCCAAGGATGGAAAAACCTCCAAGGAAAGGGCACAAAAACCTTTTTGCTTATTGATGAGCTTCTTATAATAAGGGTTATAAGCTCTGTTCCACTGAAAATACATGTAATACTAATGGTTTTCTTCCCAGGATATACGATGAAACTCCAGAATCTACAAAGATCAGCAGGTTATAGTCCTTCACCGAGTCTTCAGACCTTGAAGCAGAAGACAGAGGGGAAGCCCTCCATCCCCAGATATTCTGAGCCTAACTACAGAGTACAGCCACCACAACACCTGGCCAGGCTGAAAAAGAGGATTCGTATTCCAAAGAACTTAATGGGGGAATATGCAACCTGTTGGCATGTGGTGATGGGATGTCACAAAAGTCTACTTTTTCTGGTTGATTTGATGCCACTCCTTCATCTTTTTAGCTCGGGGGGACAAAAGCAGCAATGAAGAAAGGCATATGGAACTCCGACAGCAGTCAACTCTAAGAAAAAAAAAAACCCTGCAATTAAATTTTCCTTTCTACTATATGTAGTTTTTCTTGACAACCTTTTTTCCTTTTTTTTGGAGGCAGGGTCTCTCTGTAGCCCAGGCTGGACTGCAGTGGCAAGATCATGGCTCACTGCAGTCTCAAATTCTTAGAATGAGGTGATCCCCCCGCCTCAGCCTCCTGAGCAGCTGGGACTACAGGGGCAAACTACCACGCCTGGCTAATTTTTGTACTTTTTGTAGCGATGGGGTTTCATCATGTTGCTCAGGCTGGTCTTGAACTCCTTAGCTCAAGCAATCTGCCCGCCTTGGCCTTTCAAAGTGCTGGGATTACAGGTGTGAACCACCGTGCCTAGTTGACTACATTTTTTAAATTGCAGGTTTGTTCTCTGAACTGACCACTGTGGGCGTTCCATATGCCTTCCTCCACTGCTGCCTTTTCCCCGAGCTGAAAAGACAAGGAAGATGTGGTATCAAATCAACCGGGAAGAGAACGCCCTCTGACTTCCTATCACCACGTAACAACATATCAAAGTTGTACTCAAGAAAAAGGTGCATATCAAAGTTGTACTCAAGAAAAAGTAGACATAGAATGATAAATCCCCCAAAATGCAGTAAGAGGAAAAATGTACAAAACATGATTTATTGTGTACCAACCTTGGAAATTCAGAAGGACACTGACCAATGAAGCCACAGGAAGAAACTAAGAACTGGGCTTCCAAGTGAAGATAACTGACCAGAGAGTGGATTTTATGAAGAAAAGGAAAGAAGCACAAGGCTTTGCCAATGACAATTCTACCATCGTTCATCAAGTGGCCCCAAGTTTGGACTATGGGGTCCTGAGTAGGATTAATTCTGATCTTGCAGGCCAAAGCCTGAAGATGATACCAGCACAGTGGGGGTCAAATTTGATGTTTCCTGGCCAGGACCCCTGTCACGTAGCTAAATGCCATATAGCTCCCATAAATCAGCTTCCCCATCTGTTTCCTTGATGACCTTTCCAATGACTTAGTGACCTCAACTTTCGGGTCTCTGTCCAGCACACACATCTTATGTAAATAAAAAACAATGATCATCAAGGCTCTGCCTGAACAACACAATTGTCAAAGGCCCTGCCCAACTGCTTTCTCTTTCTAGGTCTGCTATTCTCTCTCAATCAGGGTAGAGCCTTAACTGCACAGATGGCCTGGTCCAGAGCCTCAATGCCACCAGACAGGGTCCTACTGAGCAAACGGGAGAGGTAGTAACAAATACCCAGGGTACAGTCCCCAGCAGGGAAACACAAGCTCCAGAGCCCAGAATAAGGGGTGGTCAAGAAAAGTGCAACACGGAGCTTCTCTTTCGTCCCCAAAGATGACAATTACTGCACTGTAAAGGCAGCACTGTCTTTAGCTGTTCTGTCTTGTAACTCAAGCTTGGGGGGAAGTTGGGGGTGGGGTGTTGGGGAGAGGAGATTACTGAGGATGAGGAGCAGAAATGAAGAAGAGAGAAAACTGTCTATCAAGGCTCATGAGTCCCAAAATATAAGAGAATCGTGCTTGTTCCTTCAACCCTTTTCTTTATATTTCAGGATGAATTACTTTTCTTACCATCTTTGCTTTGGATATAAGTAATGAATGATGAATGAATTAAGCTGATGAATTTCAGGGCTGGTTACAAATCTGGCTGCAACTTCACAAGAGATGTGCTCCCTCATGCCTCTGTCCCCAAAATGATCCAGCAGGCAACCTTACCTACTGACATATATATGCAGATCAGTCAAAATGTGGTTCGAATGAAAAGTACTATATTATCAGGAAAACTGCATTATAATAATTCACAAAAGTTATTCCAAAGGAGAAAAAAATAAATTATCTCATATAAAATAATACATGGCATGTGTGAATAATCTTGGCTATTCTCTTCAGAGAGCCTGCTTGCTGCCAGCCACCTGCACCCCCGCAGGGGGAGCAGATGTTTTCTGGAGGTGACTCTCCTTGCACGATGGAGCTGGGTCCCTCCTCCAGGAGCTGGATTGGGGGGATTAAATGAGTCTGGAGTTTTGGAGGAACTGGATGAGGACTTGGTAGACAAACTTGTACTGAGCGATGGTCTGGATCATGAACATCCTCTGCTCCCTGAGGAGCCTCAGCATCATGGGCACTTCCACCTTCTGCAAGAAAAGAGAGAAAGCACAAGGTCCTGAGACAGGAGGCTTCCCTTAGAGCATTCCTCATTCCCTCATTCAGGAAGCACTCACCCACTGCCCATGCCCAGGTATAAGAGAAAGCAAGGGACTCTGCCCTGGCTGAGTTTTACGTATCAAACAGTTTATACTAGCAACTGGAGAACCTGGTCATCATGTGTCACTGGTGGGATATTTTATTTTTATTTAATTTCAAATTTTCTGAGAGGGTCTTGCTGTGCCACCCAGGCTGGAATGCAGTGGCACAGTCATAGTTCACTGCAGCCTTCAACTCCTGGGCTCAAGCAATCTTCCTACCTGAGTCTCCCAAAGTGCTGGGGTTACAGGCGTGGGCCACCACACCTGTCCTGGTGTATTACTTTAAATACAGACTAGTCTGCTGGATAAAACATAAAGGCTGGAGTGAGACCTGACGGGTACTCTCAACTCCACCACAACCCAATGACAGGATTTAAGACATCTCAGGGTCTTAGTTTCTTCATCTGTAAAATCAGGATAATAATGCTTTCCTCTAACAGCAGTGTGGCCTTGCCCTAGTTAGTGACATTTCCTCAGCAGTAACATGGGGTATGAAATAACATCTGCCTCATGGGATCAAATGATGAAACACACATCAAGCATTTAGTGCACAGTGAGTGCTTAATAAATATTACTCATTATTCCTTTTTTGTTTTGTTTTGAGACAGAGTTTCACTCTTGTTGCCCAGGCTGGAGGGTAGTGGTATGTCTCGGCTCACTGCAACCTCTGCCTCCCAGGTTCAAGAGAGTCTCCTGCCTCAGCCCCCGGAGTAGCTGGGATTACAGGTGCGCACCACCACGCCTGGCTAAATTTTGTAATTTTAGTAGAGACAGGGTTTCATCATGTTGGCCAGGGTGGTCTTGAACTCCTGACCTCTGGTGATCCGCCCGCTTTGGCCTCCCAAAGTGCTGGGATTACAGGTGTGAGCCACCGCGCCTGGCCTCATTATTCCTTTATTAACATTAATAAATGTTAATGTTAATGCAATTATAATCTCACAGGACTGTGGTCATGATCAAGTGAGATAATTGAAGTGTGAACCTTTAAAATGTCAAAGCACCATTTCTGAACACCAGTCCTACTTGGAGTAAAAGCCTTTAACTGAGAACTTTTTTTTTTTTTTTTTGAGAGTCTCCCTCTGTTGCCCAGGCTGGGATGCAGTGGCTTGATCTCTGCTCACTGCAACCTCTGCCTCCCAGGTTCAAGCGATTCTCCTGCCTCAGCCTTCTGAGTAGCTGGGATTACAGGCACGCGCCACCACGCCGGGCTAATTTTTTTTTTTTTTTTTGTATTTTTAGTAGAGATGGGGTTGCAGCATGCTGGTCAGTTTGGGGTCTCAAACTCCTGACCTCGTGATCCGCCCACCTCAGCCTCCCAAAGTGCTGGGATTACAGGCATGAGCCACAGTGCCTGGCCGAGAACACCTTTTTTGAGACAGGGTCTTGATCTGTTGCCCAGGCTAGAGGTAGTGGTGCAATCGTAACTCATTGCAACATCAACCTCCTAGGCTCAAGCAATCCTCCCACTTCAGCCTCCTGAGTAGCTGGAACTACAGATGTGGCACACCACACCTGGCTAATTTTTAAAATTTTGTGTAGAAACGAGGTCTCACTATGTTGCCCAGGCTGGTCTCAAACTCCTGAGCTCAAGCAATCCTCCAGCTTTGGCCTCTAAAAGTCTTAGCATTATGGGTATGAGCCACTGTGCCTGGCCTTGAGTCTTTGAGTATTAAATGAGATTGCCTATGTGTGAATTATTTGAGAGTATATACAATGATATATATTATCATTAATGAAAGGAAATTAATACAGTGTCATGGATACTTGGGCAGACCAGAGGCCGTCACAGTGTCCTCTCCCCTCACCTTCACCACGTCCATCCTCCTGGACCAGCCAGGACACATACGGCTGGAGCACCCCCGAGCTGTGGAGGCCATGGTGGCCTCAGCACACTCACTGTGCTCTGTGAGCTCTTAACCCCGGGCATGATGGCACCCAGGAAGTTTTCAAGGGCTAAGCAAGTATTTAAAAGAAAATAATAAAAACTCAGCTGTATGCTTGACTTTGTAACCTTTGAACCTTGAAAAATAATTTCAGCTATTTCCAAACTGTGTATAGTTATGACATGACACGTGCCATCAGTCACTCTTGTTCAACACCAACTAAGGAATGCACATCACAAACTTGTGATGTTGCCTGGGCTAGAGTGCAGTGGTGTAATCACAGTGGTGCAAACGGACAAAGTCAAGTCCCTGCCTAGTAAGAAAAGAAAAAAAAGGCATGTGAATCTTCGAACTATGAATCAAAATACAGAACCTAGGTTATAAGCTTCTGATGGTAACAGGTAGGTCTCTGCCTAAATTATACTGCAAAGTGACCAGTATCATAAGATGTGACCTAGAGCCACCTAATAACTTAATTTCATGTTTGATGAGGATTACTCTGTAGTTGGACACTGAAGTTAAAAGAATAGAAAGAATAAGGCTGCTCCTCTCCTCTACGCAGCAAAGGTTTTAGTCGGGAGGCAGGATCACACCGGTGTTCAGAGCACAGGCTCTAAGTAGGGCTTCATCTGCTGAATCTCAGCTCTACCACTTCTTGGCTGTGGGAAGTGGGCACATTACTTCATTCACCTATGACTCGGTTTCTCTTCTGTTATGTGAGGATACTGACATGGTCTTGGCTCTGTGTCTCCACCCAAATCTCATGTTGAATGGTAATCTCCAGTGTCGGGGGAGGGACCTGGTGGGAGGTGATTAGAACATGGGGGCAGATTTCCCTCTTGCTGTTCTTGTGACAGTGAATTCTCATGAGATCTGGTTGTTTAAAAGTATGTTTTAACTTCTCCCTTTGCTCTCTCTCTTCTGCTATCATGTGAAGACGTGCTTACTTCCCCTTCACCCTTCCACTATGATTGTAAGTTTCCTGAGGCCTCCCAGCCATGCTTCCTGTACAGCCTGCAGAATTGTGAGTCAACTAACCCTCCTTCCTTCATAAATGACCCAGTCTCAGGTAGTTCTTTATAGCAGTGTGAGCATGGACTAATACAGGTACTAACAGGACTTGGTGCACAGTGTCACTGTAAAGGCTACTTGTGTTAATACTATAAGGCTTTAGAATAGTGCGTATACATGGCAAACACTAGACACAAGCTAGCTGTTAAGATATTATTTTCAATGTTGTCACCATCACCACTTCCTCCACCACCACATCCTCCTCCTCCTCCTCCTCTACCATCATCCCCATCTCAATTACCTGTAGGACTGAGCCTAAATGATAGTATATTGTCTGATATGGAGAAGTCTGGGGACATGACAAAGAAAGTTCTCCTGGTCTTCAATGAAAGGGTCCCAGCTGGCTTAAAGATTGATTCACTCCCACAGGCTCTGCTCTTAACTGTCCCCAAGCCAAGGAAGCACAAAGCAGTTGACACGTGCTCAATCTTGCCTAGAAGACATTTTCTTCTCCTCACTTTATGAAGCAGGTATAACTTATTCAGAAAAGCACCAAGATCAAGATACCTGCCCTTTTGGCTACTGAGATCCTAAGTTTTTGTAATTAGCTGTAGCTGGAACAGACAGCTACATCCAGGGGACTGAGAGAGTGTACTGCAGACCATAAAACGAGTGCTTCCTGAAAAACTCTATGCACCTTAAAATGTCTCAGCTAACACTCAGTGACCAAAAGCACTGGGCCACAGAGAGGCTTCCCAGAGCAGCCTGGGACAGCTGTCCCCACTCCCCACCGCACAGCTACCAACCTCATTGTAAGTGTCTGCGTTTCATTGTTTCTGCTCAACTTTTCTGTGTTTAGAATAAGACTGAGAGGGACAAGTCCAGGAAAAAGAAAGGTCATTTCACTGACAGAATTAAAACTGCATGAATTACAGACTAAAATACAAAGTATGTTAAATCCAGAAGCTGTGGAAAGAAGGCAGGGGAGTTTGGACAGGAGAAAAATGGGACCCACAATTTAATATATATTTGTTAAAAAATTTGCTTATAAAACGAACAAACTAAACATGGTCTACTCTTCTCCTGAAATAGGGTCTTGGATCTTACTAGCCAGGCCTGAAACAGTATCAGAACAAAAGTAGAGCATTTTTTCCCCCTAACCATCTACCAATAGCAACCATGGGAAATAGGACAGATAAGACTGGCTATATTTGTGCTAGGGGAAGTGAAGTGAAAAATATGAGTCATCTTGCTATCTTTGAATATCAATGGGAACAGAAGTTCTTTTTGGATTGACCACGTCCCAGCAAAGAATGTTCTGGCATGCAGTTGGGCACTGAGGAAATCCGCTATGTTTGGACACACCATAGAGCATTTAACCACTCTGAGCCTTCACCAAGTCCACAGGAGGCCACACGGGCCGAATCCCTCACTCCAAACTGTTCTGGCTTTGATATGCCTTGTCTGTGCTCTGCTGGTCCAATAACATCTGGTGTTCAGTGAGCCCCCATGTCATCGCCTCACTGAGGCTCAGCCTTGGACGGGTCTCCAAAGATCTCAGAAAAGAATAGTTTTTAATGTCAGACAAGACAGAATGGCTTCTTGAGTTGAAAAGGGGAAGTGGGAAGCAGAGCACAGGGAACGGGGAAATAAGGGGAGTGGCCAGGCTCACAGCTGTAATCCCATCAACTCAGGAGACTGAGGTGGGAGGACTGCTTGAGCCCAGGAGTTTGAGACCAGCTTGGGCAACAGCAAAATCCTTTCTCAAAAAAAAAAAAAAGAAAGAAAAAAAGAAAAGAAAACAAGCGGGGAATTTGGTGACAAAAGTGATATGAAGGGAAGGAAAGGACAATTAGGTGGGGGAGGTGATGATGAGGCCCTCAAGCCATGCACACACTGATTCTACCTCATCTTATTTTGTCTTCCTAGCAATGGATGGATTGAGACTCAGTGGCAGGTTACTCATTGTTCTAGAGATTTCTAGAGACCTCTAGTAGTGAGAGGAATAGAGAGGCAAACAATAAAAAAATCCTATGTGGGACAAAATGGTACAAACTCAGAGGGTAATGACATTTCTGTTATGTAGTCTCAACTGATTCCATGACGAGCATTTCGCTCAAGCTTTGTTTTATGTTTTTCTAACAGGCTACAGTTCGGATTGCCCCTTTTCCAATTTTTAGTGGCACAAACATTCATTCCCACGGACAGACTAAAGATTCTCAAAATTATCATTTCACAGGCAGAAAGTTTAATGTCTAAGTTTAGCATTTGTTGTTTTCCTGGAAGATTCAATATGACAAACTTCATATTTAATCTGATTTTCAAACGATTCATGCTATTGAATAAATAGTATATTATCATATAAATTCCTCCACAGAATTGCAACAAATCATTCTATAATTTAAGAACTACCAAACCACAAGTTTCCTTTACTTTTTCAAGCCGTATAATTTGAAAACTGAGTAAGAACCAAATCTTATACAGCGTTTGGAGGCAGAGTGAAGACAGGAAATAACTCTGGACCCAGACGCAGAAGACCTTGCTTCTGGCTTCAGTACCACTGCATAAGAGCCACATGGCACTAGACGAATCACGGAATTACTTCCGGGCCTCAGTTTCCTCTTCTGTGAAACAGGAGGAGTGACATGTGCATGGCTCCTCTACTTGGCTGATATGGCAGGCAAAAACCCCTTAAAAATTCTAATGTCCCAGGTAGCTAGAAGGTAGAACTATTCCTTAGCTTTTGACTGCTGTTTGTCTCACCTACACAAAATCCAAAGTCTCTCAGTGTAATTCCGTAATCCTACAGCAGCAAAGGGATGCCATGTACCTTGTGTGCACAGGCTCAGCAGCACCCCACTTCTGCAGGAAGAAGGGGTAGGGTGATCAGCCAATGCAAAGACGGGGATGTTTGCATGCTCAAAGTATCTACTCTGCTCCGCTACACTACACAACTACCAGACTAGATAAGCAAACAACCCCGCAAACCTCACTCTGAAGAATGAAAAACATTTTCCAAGTAGACACTTCTTCACCTAGGATTTATGCCAGAACACATCCTAGAAATGTAAGACGCGTCTAAACTATATGGGGTCAAATAACTCACCATGGAAAATTACCCACAATGAAACCAGGCTATCTACAAAATGCCAAAGACTTCTGGAAGTAGATGCCGACTAAGGTCACATTTTCTAAGTGTTTTCTATTGCGCGCCCTCATTTCTCCTCTTTTATCTGGATATCTACACGGAGCAGTGGGAAGGCAAAAAGATAAGGAGGGCTGTAGATGTCAGAGTCAAACTAGGAACCAGGAGCCTGGAAAACTCTGGTCAGGAGAGAGGAAATTAACCACTGAAAAGGCAAGGGCGCAGGCAAAGGTTTGGCCAGGGTGTAGACTTGTCCCCAAGGTGGAGTATCCGGAGAGAAGCCCAGAATGACTCACTTCATTATGCTCCAAGCAGTAGATCATCAGCTCAGAAAGAATGAGCACGCCGGTCCTTCCCACCCCAGCACTACAGTGGACCACGATGGGTGGGTGCCGGTTCTTGGTGCCTTCCAGCATGCTGTTGGTATGGCGACGGACCGACTGGATCTCCTCCAAGTAGGCTGCAGGACAAAATGCAAATTCTGTCACCAAAGTCCTCCGTGGCTTTGCATATAATTGGGGGAGGGGGGAGCGGAAGAGAACTGATGGTGAATGTGTGTGTGTGTGTGTTTTTTTAAGTGACAATAATTTACAGTTCTTACAAGATACTAATTATTTGGCTGGTACCCAATGTACAGTCCTGGATCTAGAAAGGACCAGCTGGGAGTCAATTAGTTCATGGGAGAATTTGTTCTTTAAATTAAATAGTTCTTTTTTAAAAATTAAATTCTGTTTTCCCCTCTGCAAATCCCTAAGTCCCCCAAGCAGATGATTCTAGACATTACTTACAGCAATTCCTGCTATTAACAGACTGGGATCAGAACAACTGCTAAGTCCCCTTGAAACGCCCGCCTGTCAGAGCCAATTTCTGGTAGGGAGAGAGCATCCATCTGCCCCTTCTTCCTTCCCCTCACTGATGAGTGAATGTCAATTGAGGCTTGACTTCATTTTTGGATTTTAAAGTAGACTTTGGAGAGTCTGCTTTTCAGCATGGATTCCACGGGGCTATGTGAGTAGCCCAAGATGAACCCCCTTTCTGGAGGCAATATGTGTGTGAGGTGGAGGGGGCCAGATACCCCCATGCCTTCTAGCATCTGCTTGGCTCAGCAGGGCTGTGCAGGGAGGGGTGTGTTCACGACTCCAACTGGGCACAAAAGAAAAATCACAGGATTCCAAGCCTTAATGACTTTTTTCACAACCATGACAAAAGAGAAAAGTACAGAAATGTAATCCTTAGACACTCCAAAAGCCCCCAAAATTTAATTAATAATTTAGATTTTGTAGTAGCTCAGGAGAGAAACAGATTTAAAGGTTCTTGATACTCAGTGAACCTCATCCTACAGCAAAAGTGTAAACCAGACTATAGGGGAAATGTTTACATTGCTGAAGAGAAAAAAGTAGGTTTGAACCATTCAAATAATTTCAAAGCACCTGTTTACAGACATATATAAATAACCCACACTTTCCTTTATAAACTTATCTAATTACAAAATAATCTGAAGTAGTTTACCAAAAAAGTAAACTATTATTATCACTACTACTACTACTAGGATGATGATGACTAGTAACAGTTATTAGTACTAGTCAGAGCAGTACTAGTAGTAGTAGTAATGTACCATGAGATAGGACAAAACAAAAAAGAAAGAAGGGCCGGGCGCGGTGGCTCATGCCTGTAATCCCAGCACTTTAAGAGGCTGAGGCGGGCGGATCACCTGAGGTCAGGAGTTCGGGACCAGCCTGACCAAGATGATGAACTCCTGTCTCTACTAAAAATACAAAAATTAGCCAGACATTGTGGCATGCGCCTGTAATCCCAGCTAGTAATCCTAGCTACTCAGAAGGCTGAGACAGGAGAATTGCTTAAAACTGGGAGGCGGAGGTTGCAGTGAGCCAAGATCCCGCCATTGCACCCCAGCCTGGGCAACAAGAGCAAAACTCCGTCTCAATAAAAAAAAAAGGAGACGGTGAGATGAACAGAGGGAGTAGTTACTATTAGGTACCAAAACAAGCCAGATATTGTGTGTGGAATCTTCTTTACACTTTTTCTGCGAGGGGGAAAAGACATTAGACAACTGAGTATTCTGTCTGACCAAAGGCAATATTTACATACAAGAGACAAAGCTTTACTTGAGCTAAATTTAAGAAGAAAAATAAAAGGAATGTTGGGTAATACAATAGATGCCACTTTCAAATAGAGCCTTTCATGTAATGGAGAGGTAGATTTAAAGGATGTTTCCTCTATCAGTCATATTAATAAAGTTCCTTACGCCGTAACTCAATAAAGACTTCTGGAGGGCAGTAAACAATTTGGCTTAGGTATTCTGCATCCAGGTAACCTAATTTAAACATGGGCACAAAAATCTTTTAAAACCTAGGAGAAACAGATTCAACAATTCTAATGTCCTGCACAGAATACGTGTACTGAGTTTCCTAAAAGCGTAATACATACATTTACATTCTTTAAAACTACTATGTATTTTTTGGTAATTTAGACAGGCTTTCCTTAATTGGTTCTGATTTAAAAGGCTATTCTTTAAAGTGCTTTATAAGCTCACTCTTTCATCAGAGCTGTTAGCCAATCAACAAACTCATCTACTTATATTATTTCCCTTTTCTGCTTCTTGGAGAAAATTTTAATCAGTCAATTAGCACGTGAGCAGCTGAAAGAAATACAATGAGCACTGTTAGGAGGAAGGGAAGTTCTGCAAAGGTCACTGCCCTTATTTCAAGCTACAGATAACAAGCCATTTGACCTCAGGCAAATCACGAATCCTCTCTGGATCTTACTCTAGATCCTCTGACTCCAATCATCTTTCTACTCTCTGCTTTCAGTGCCAAACCCCTCAAGTACCATCGTCACTTTCACGGAAATGAAATGCTTGTATTGCTGGGTAAGTACACATCAGAATATTTATTGGAACTTGTAAATCAGTATTTTTAGGTCTTGAGAACCTGTTCTCTCTCTCTCATTCCCTTTTTCTCCCATTCTAAATGAATACCAAAATAAAATCAATGTTTTGACATCATCCAACATCTGGATGATGGTCCCTCTGTGGTGGTCACAGGTCTTCCACTAGCTAGAGAGTCAACAACAGAGCAGGCACAAGGCTACAGGGAGCATATGGGGCTCCTTTCCAGTTGGGTGAGTAAGGAATGGGGTTTCTCAACAAGCACAGGACAGTTAGGCAAGCATGTAGAAAGAGGGAGAGCTGCAGCCACCACTGAAAAGCAGAGAAGGGTATCAGATCTCATCTTTGGACGATGTTGACTGGCCTGTCTTTCCCATTAGGCTCTGAGTACCTTGAAAGTGAAGACTGAACTCTGTCACCTCTGCATTCTCAGAGCCCGATCCAGTGCCTGGCATGTAGTGGGTACATGGCCAATTTTGGGCTGTTCAAATAAAAACACTGCACATAATCTGGTGAATTAGTTTCTAATATAACCACATTCTAAAAATACACATACATAGAAATTAATTAGCCATTGAGCAAATTTCAGTTTCGAAAGCTACAAGAGGGTTTCAATACTTCTTAGTGTCTTCATAAAAATATGAGAAAGTACAAGAAAGTACTGAGATTTACGACTATAGGGAAATATAGGGCTTGTGAGATGCAAACCTTCATGAAAAAAATTTTAATGTTATTTATTTATTTATTTATTTATGAGATGGAGTTTCGCTCTTGTTGCCCAGACTGGAGTGCAATGATGCAATCTCGGTTCACTGCAACCTCCACCTCCCAGGTTCAAGCGATTTTCCTGCCTCAGCCTCCCCAGTAGCTGGGATTACAGACATGCGCCACCACAACTGGTTAATTTTGTATTTTTAGTAGAGATGGGATTTCACCCTGTTGGCCATGCTGGTCTCAAACTCCCCACCTCAGGTGATCCACCCACCTCGGCCTCCCAAAGTGCTGGGATTATAGGTGTGAGCCACCACGCCCGGCCTATTTTTAAATTTTATTTCTCCTTTTTTTTTTAATGTGCCAAAGTGGACACAACAATTTACCAGTTTAACCATTTTTAAGTACACAGTTCAGTGGCATTAAGCATATTCATAGTTGTGCAACCATCACCATCATCCATGTCCAGTACTTTTTCACTGTCCCAAACAGAAATACTGCACCCATCAAATGGTAATTCCTGACTAGGCACAGTGGCTCACACCTGTAATCCCTGCAATCTGGGAGGCTGACACGGGCAGATCACTTGAGGCCAGGAGTTCAAGACTAGCCTGGCCAACATGGTGAAACCCCATCTCTACTAAAAATACAAAAATTAGCTAGACGTGGTGGCTGCGCCTGTAGTCCCAGCTACGTGGGAGGCTGAGGCAGGAGAATTGCTTGAAACTGAGAGGCAGAGGTTGCAGTGAGCTGAGATCATGCCACTGCACTCTAGCCTGGATGACAGAATGAGACTCCGCCTCAAAAAAAAAAAAGTGTAATTCCCGAATCCCCCTTTGCCGCAGCCCCGGTAACCTCTCACCTACTTTCTGTCTCTGACCTTGCCTATTCTAGGTACCTCATATAAGTGGAATCACGCAATTTTCGTCCTTTTGTGACTGGATTATTTCCACTCAGCATCATTCCTCAAGGTTCATCCTTGTTGTAGCATGTGTCAGAATAGTTACCGATTAAATGAATAGCTAAAGGTCTGAATCAAGGTAGAGCCAATATGTCGATCACAGTCTTTTAGCTTATGCGCATGAAAGGCAAACAGAATAAGTGACATGTATTATTCTTCTCTGTTCTACATAATAAGAAAGGAACATATATTTCAATATTATAATACTTTTGCTACTTAAGAGAAAGCATCCTCTTTTTCCATTTCATCTCCAGCGGCTGGATTATTGACACAGCAGGTAAAAGTCAGTCAGGTAGCAGACTGGGAATAAAAACACTTACATAAAAATCCTTGGACGTCCTCTGGACAGCCGTGATCTGGCCAGTCAGTATATTGTAAATGCCACACTGTCCTTTCTTGCCCAGACAAAAGGTGCTTGACCTTCAAGCCTGTGGTTGCATAGCAAACAGAATCCGTTCGAAACTTCGTGGTCACCTTGAACTTGCCATAGGTGGCTGAGCTGTGCTTGGAACCCAGTTTGGGCCAGTATCGGTGGCTTTTGGTTCGTCCACCCTCCTAAATCACATATAAAGCAAAATTGGAAATAGGTCAAGGGAAGCTCTCATCCTTTTAATCGTAAGATGTGAAGACAGAATAAAATGCAAATAGCTTCTAAATCACTAATTCAGTAGCACTCTGCAGTGTCTACACTGTACAGGGTAAATCCTATACATGCTAGTTAAGACCAATAACACAATTTACAATGACAGTTACATCAATGGAAAATTTAAAAGATTCACAACGGAGGTGCAGTGGAATGTTAGAGAGAAGTGCAAGTGCAAAATCTAGAAGCAGGAACAAGCTTGGTGCATTCAAGAAATGAAGGTCTTCGGGGTGGCTGGAGTGTGACACGTGAGGGGGCAGGTGGTCGGACAGGAGACTGGAAAGGCCTCACAGTCCATGGTGGAAAGTTTGGATTTCACCCCAGGGGCAATGGGAAGTCATTCAAAGGTTTTAAACAAGTGGGGAAGGGGTTCCAGCAATCGCTCTAGGTCATGCTACTCCTTTCGGATGTTCAGCGCAGAGCTCTTTCTGTTACAGCACACTGACTACTGACACTATCTTTATCTAGTGTTGATCTCACATTTGTTTCAGCCTGACCAATGCGTTTTGGTTCAATCTACAACTAGAACTGAGAACAGCTGGTTAAATCACCATTCTTTCTCCCTTGATTTTATAATCTTTTCTGAGAATATGTACTCTCAACCATTTACACAAGGTCTATGTTTCAGTTTTGCAGTTTTAAAATCCCTGGAGAAGGGGCGGAGTGTGGGGGAGGTGGTAGCTGAGGAGATCCAGGGCAAGGAGTAGGTGGTGAGAGAGAAGGAGCACTGAACACACAGAGCTGCAGTGGTGACAGGCTCTGGGAACCCTGACGGCTGTTCAGAGGAACATTGGAGTTCCTCTTGTAAAGCCCACTTGTAAAGCAACACATCTTTGGGGAATATATAAATTACTACCTTGCCTGGCTTCACTTGGTCATTGAGTCTCCTTAAGTTGGAAGCACACCTTCCTCTTTTATTTACCAATCCTGTGAAAGCAGATTTACTTCGAATTTACATTTCTGCTGAGTGTCTAAATCAGTTATGGATTTTAAAAGGCTGTAAGTCCCCAGCTGTCCCACAGATCACTAGATGCTACTTTGTCTTGGCAAGGTTGGCCCCTTGTTACTCCGGTCTCACCTCCAATGCCACTTCCTCGGAGGGTCCTTGGCCACGCCCTGATCCCAAGTAGCCCCCAGTCACTCTCTTTCTTAACCCTTTTTCCATTTTAAAAAATTTTCTCCCTTGAATTTATGCTCCTATTAATAAGGTTTTCATTTCCAGCCTTCCAGCAAGTGTGTGACATGATACAGAGTCTGGAGCTCAGGGTTACACATTGTGAAGCTACCCTTTAGTAGGAGTTCCCTAGTATGAATGACAGTTTTGCAGCTGAAACCCACACAAAGACGAGGAGGGATGAGGCAGGAAGACCTGTACTCACCCAGACCCGCTCAGGACTGTAGTTTTCCATTTTTGCCACAGCACTTACTGCTAACTGCACTTATTTTATTTGTTCACTTTTGAATGTCCCTCCCACTAGGACATAAGCTCTATGAGGACAGGGATGGTGCCTGTCTCGTTTATTACCATGTACTCCTGAAGTTAGCACAGATGGTATGCTGTATTTAGGTGAATGAATGCCTTGCAATGGTGTGATCTGATAAGGTGATAAATCTATTCTAGAGGCTTTAAGGAGGATTCATTCTCTTTATGGGAAGGTCAAACAGGTCAGCCCAGGGAAGTACAACTGGCTTTAAAGAGCCTGATGTCCCTTTCATTATTTTCTTCTAATGGACTGTGCTGAAAAACCAATGCTCAAAACAGTCAATGAAGAAAAATATGACTTTTTCCTCCCCAGTTTTCTTTGTTCCTGACCCCTTTAACGTAGCCAGGAAAGGCCATTGCAATACCACGGATATTGGTAAACAGAGATGAAACTAGTCCCTTGAATGATTTCAAAACGTAAACTGGAATTTAATGAAAGAAATAAAAGAAGGTGGTTAAAGAAATTTTGAGAATGTGACAAGAGAGGAAACACAACACTTCTCCCTGCAAAGACAGCAAGCTGAACACTGGGACCGGATTGACTGGCAGTGTAGGCTGGTTTTTTATAACATCACATAGAGTTCTCTAGTTACAGCAGAAAAACTATGTTTGGCTTGGCAAAAGAAGAAAAAGATATTTTTTCTTCCACCAAAGAACAGAGGCCTCTCCAGAAACAACAGCTTCTGGTCTCTTTTCAGCTGATAAGCATGGTGGCATGTGGAGCTGGGGGGTGCCTGGAGTTGGGCATCTATGTCGATTTGCCCAGAGCAGCCTGAGACTCCCAAATTCCAGTGGAAAGATCACTGTTTTCATTTGGTACACAAAGTCAGCGGGTTGAACTAAAGTCTGGTCATTTTTGGTTTTCTGTTGTTTTATTTTCAGTTTAGTGCATTACAATACAAGGAAAAGAGTTAAAAGCAAGAAGAAAATGGGAGGAAGAAAAGCTACAACAATCAATTTTCTCCAGGGGAAAAATATCTATCTGGAAGTAAGAAAACAGATGTATAGCAAAGAGAAAAGCATTTGCAGAGAATGCAGGAAGAAGGATAGTGTAGCAAAGTTGCCAGCACAAAGCCCATCTTCTGGCCACCTTTTCCCTGGGGAAAAGGACGTGAAGTAGGCCATTCTCCTTACCTCCTCTGCTGTGACCATGGCAATGACATTCACTCCTTGCTCCCACACCATCTGCCAGAAGTCGTGGCACGTGTGTGGCAGGGGCCCCTGGGTGGCTATGTAGTGCCATTCTGCCCCGCCAACCACCACCTAAAAACCAAGAAAAGTATCGGTAAATAAACCCCAAGTCAAGGACAACATTACCTGCTCATCACCTGTCCATCTGTATCCACCTTAAAACCTTGGATCTATTTTTGGGGCCAAATGAATTAGTTCAATTAACAAAATCCCTGAGACTACAGAGGCTAGTGTAGTAACACATTCTCACATGAAAATACTTTCTGCCACTCAAGCCTATTAAAACATTTACCTAATCCTGGTTTTTGAGACTGAGTCTTGCTCTGTTGCCCAGGCAGGAGTGCAGTGGCACGATCTTGGCTCACTGAATCCTATGCCTCCCGGGTTCAAGCAATTCTCCCGTCTCAGACTCCCAAGGAGCTGGGGCTACAGGCACCCACCATCATGCCCAGCTAATTTTTATATTTTTCTAGAGATGGGGTTTCACCATGTTGGCCAGGCTGATCTTGAACTCCTGACTTCAGGTGATCCGCCCATCTCAGCCTCCCAGATTGCAGGGATTACAGGTCTGAGCCACTGCGCCTGGCCTTTACCTGATCTTTGTTTGTAACTCACAGTATATGCAAACTAGTGCCTATTAAAACCATACACATACACATACGTATATATGCATACATATGAACATGTGTAACTTAGGATTTGTTACAGAAATAATAGTTACGCTTACTATGTGCAATGTACTCTTGACACTTTCCATTCTTTTCTCTTGTCTATTTCATTAAAACACACACACAGACACACACACACACACACACACACACACACACACTCCTGGTCATGACCACTAAACTGATTTCACATTCTACCACTGTGTTGTAATCCAGTTTGAAAAACAGTGCTTCATGGTATCCAATTAAACAATAAAAAAAATAAAAAAATTTTAAAAAGGCCATGGAACAACATCCCTTTTGGAGCACTATCTTTCTCCTGTGGATATAAGATGAAGTGTATCATAAACCTCTGCTGTTACTGCTGCTCTGTGGTGCCATGTACGGCAGAGATGCTACGAATGCTCTTGTCAACAGCATGTAATATTTTATCAATAAGTTCACCTTGGTAGTACCATGGCATCCAACTGAACTACAGTCATGACATGACTTTGGATAATAAAATTATAACCCCTGCGGCTCGGGGTGATCAGGGGAAGATAATTCTACAGCTATAAATACTAGCGGCAGAGAACCATAAATAAGAAGTTGTATCCAAAGTGTTAAAGGTCATGCTGTCAGGGTGAAATGGTGGCCTTTGGAGGAATTCTTTCTATTCTCCCTTCCAGCTCTGTGCCTTGATATTGCAAAGGCAGGCCCCTTCTCCATCTATGCAATGCAGATCTCTGGAGAGTTCGAAAAGCAACGAAGTCATCATTGTTTGAAACTTCTTTCCCTCATTTATTTGATAAAACTGTATGCTAACTTGATTCAAACAAAAACAATGTAAGTTATTGTCTCATTACACAAGACATGTTTAGGTCAAAGCTGGCAAGAAAAATCCATTTTCCAAATACTAGTGGGAGATAACATTCATATATTTGCTGGCTAGGAGTTTGGTTTATCCGTGGAATTGTGATTTTAAACATTAGCCTCTCTGGCACCCAACGTATAGGAAACATAAATACTTCCAGAGAATGCTGCTGCTGCCTGGGGCCTTTCAGCATATTCCAAGTATTGACAGGAGGGTATTAAAAACTGCATTAAAAACACAACAAGCAGTGCTACTGAGGTAGATTTCACAGATGTGATTCCACCTCTGGAGCAAATAAATCTCTGTTCTGTGTTAACGGCTGCTTGGAACCCAGGGGGGAAAACATTGGCAAAATATACACCTCTATTCCAAAACACAGGGACAAGTTCTTGCAAGCTCCATGGGTCTATTAAATGCACCCATGTCTAACCCAGATCCACAGGATGAAATGTGGGCCACAGAGAATACCAAGGAAGGGAATGCTTCTCAGTTAACAATGCCCGATGGGCACAGTTTATACAAAGTGACAGCTTTTTTCAGAGAGCAGATGGAAAATAGTGGAAGAGATCTGGCCAAAAGAAGAAGATAATATAATATTGCTATGTAAGATCTTCATAGACATTCTATCAAGCAGCAGCTGTGCGAACTGCATCCTTGTTTGAATACATTACGTTGGTCATTGTTTCATAATCTAAACTAAGCCCATGAAACCCACCACTGACAGTTTATTTAAGAGTTTCCTAGAGTTCATTTTTTACTTCTCACTCTCAAAACTCCAAGTAAAAATTAGTACTATGATCTATGATAGTTACTCTTTTATATTTCTTTTGACAGTTTCTAATTATTAAAAACTATGGTTATCTGTGTATATTAATAAAAATAGTATATACCCAACCACGCTATACTTTTCACATTCTGTGTCAAAACTAGTTATAATTGACACACAAACTAGATACCTAACTAGCCTTTAGAGGCTCAATAAAACCTGTTAATAATTCTGCTACAGTTGAAAAGTCCAATGAGGAAAGCAAATAATTCTAGACGAGGCCAAAAACAGGTTTCTAAGGCTATTGATCACAGTAGACTATTAATTGAACCTTGTATTATTTAACAACATCCTATAACAATGGCTTTAACATTAATAGATGAACAAATCTCCCACTTCAGAGTTCAGAGCAAATGGTGACATTCTAAATAAGTGTCCTCTGTTAACAGGGACTCTGAGGAAGGTAAGCTATTTAAGAAACATTTAACTATATGTACACATGTATCCATAACTCAACTGCAGAAGTGCTAAACTATGTAATACTGACATACAAAGGTTTAAAGTATTTGAAATAATAACAAAAACTTACTAACACAAATTCATTGACTAATGTGGCACATCTTTCAAGATTCAATATTAACCACACTTTTAGAGTGCAGGTGAAAATTACTCCACTCTTCTAAATACCATGCAATAATAGGACTTGTGCTTTTATAAAACACATAACCCGCAGTATTATAAGGGAGAAACAATAGTTTCTGTTGTTATTGAACATAACACCTGAATGTCAGTAACGCAATACCTGTAACTTCCAAAGTCTCCATCTCTGCTAATTACAAACCAAAAAGGATAATCTTCAGTTTTTCCTGTGAGTATACACAGAGTTACAGCCCACAGAGAGAAGGAAAAGTTAAGGCCTCTGTCATGAGTGAGCTTCAGAAATCCCTGACCCGAGGGTCTTCCTGAGGCTGCTAGACTTCCTTCTCTCTGCAGTGATAGACATGCCCTTCCACCTGACTAAGAAAAGCACAGGAGTTCAAAAACCATCCCTGAGGGTCTGGGGACAAGCCAAAAGGTACAGCTGCAGCCCACACATTTTCTTCTCCCTGCATTTTTACCTTTAACCCAGCCATCTTTAACAAACCTTCTAACAGGCTTGCCTTCCTACCTTGATGTGGGAGGCGTTAATATATCCCGTGTTATTTTCTTTGGTTGGTATCAGCTCTACTCGATTCTCCTCATAGGGGACAACTTCACGGATTCGGCTGCGCTCGGCATTTTCTGGCAGAGCTGCTGTGCTGAAAATGCCATTCGCCTTTTTCTTTGGAATTTGCTCATATTCTGTGAACACCATTCCCTCTTCTAGTTTCTTCTTCAGGGTTCTGAACTGCAACAGAAATTGATCTTCAGCTCTCTAAATTATTGGATCAAAAACTCAATGAAACAACCAAATTTCTTTAAATATTTAGCGATTGTTTTAATAAGAGATTTCAAGTTGTACAATCAATACTCGGTTTGTCTCCTTATCAACCATATTGATTGTTTCCCTTGTCTAATAACCATTTTCCTTCTTACTCATAAGTAGAACAAATCTGCAAGAACTAGCAAGAGTTAAAATTCAAAAATCAATATTTTTGCTATTAACAACTGTTTAAAGTCCTAATGATAAAGAGACTGTTAATTTTAATTATCCAAACATCCTTTTCTCCACCTATGTAGCTGTTTTTAAGATGACACTGGGTCCACAGTTCTATAGCTCTGAGGATTAAATCTCTCTCTTTTTACCTCTTCCCAGGCCAAACTAATAATTACAATAACATGGTATTAATTGGGTTAAATGATTCCTCTGAAGTCCCTTCTGGCTTTAAAAACATTCTAATTCTGGATACATACTGGCAGAAATCGAACACCCTAATGTTATTAGTACTCTATTGCATTTATACAACCTGTTTATTAACCTTCTGACAGCAATTTCAGGAGCTAAGGATACACCTTTCTTCACCTCTAAAACACTACCATGCAGCTGCTTTCTGCTTTTCAAAACCCATGTTTTCACAATGCATTATCCAGACAATTATAAACCAGCCTCATTTTATGGCCATATGAGGGGACAGCATTTTTAAAGAACTCATAAATGCTTGGATACAAGGTCGTGTCTTTTGCGGGAAACATGGATGGAACTGAAGGCTATTTTCCTTAGCAAACTAATGCAGAAACAGAAAACCAAATACTGCATGTTCTCACTTATAAGTGGGAGCTAAATGATAAGAATTTATGAACACAAAGAAGGAAACAACAGACACCGGGGCCTACTTGAGGGTGGAGGGTGGAAGGGGGAGAGGAACAGAAAAGGTAACCATGGGGTACTGAGCTTAATGCCTGGGTGATAAAATAATACGTATAACAAACCCCTGTGACACGTGTTTACCTATGTAATAAACTTTCACATGTGCCCCCAAAACTAAAAGTTTTTAAAAAATTAAAAATAAAAATAAATGATTGGATAAAATAATCACTTCCTAAGAAATGGCAATTGCTCACAAAAATCACAGAAATTGAGAGCTACCGCAAGTGTTTAACTTGTGCATTTTACAAAAAGGGAAGCAGGCCCAAAGAAATTGAGTGACTTGACCAAGTCATACAGCATGTTAGGGGCTGCTGGTTTTAGGCAACCAATGATCCGCCAACCGGATAAAGCAGGAAGACCGGAATGGAGAAACAGGAGATGCTGGAAGGGACTGATTTAATGCAACACAGTTATGCCTGATCTTCCTAATCTCAGATGGAAGAAATAATGCATCACACAAATCTCAGTGCTGGCATATTCGAGGAAGGAGGGTGTCTTGGGATCCTCAGGCTACAGAGAATGAATCACATTTGAAAAGCCTGCCACTTACCCTCTCGTCCATGGGAACCCGGGTGGCATCAACTCGATTCTCTTCCCGCCCTGAGACTCGAGCCACCGAGAGCCCGTTCAACGCTGCCAACATCAGCGGCCTCTTCTGTGCCTCCAGGCCTGCCATCTTCTGCTTCTCTAGATTCTTGCGGCAAGAAAAGGCATGTTCTCATTGTTTATAATACTAGTAGAATGTTGGAATGTGTTTTAATCTCCTCAAATCTGTAACTCCCCAGCCCAGGAATGCAGACAATCACCATCAGTAGGGCAAATTCAAACACAGCCTTCCCACTATTCCCACTGGGCCCCCGGAAGCCAGTTCCTACAAGACTCCTGAGCTTTTATTCTTAATTAACTCCTTAGCTAGATACACCAATAAATAAGAAAAAAGACTCCCTAAAAATACACCCTGCCATAGGGCAAAACAAAACAAAAACAAAATAGGGTATGTGAGATACACTTTAGAAAGATAAGGATGACAAGACAAGGAAAAGAGAAACAGGGTTACATGAATCATCTAATCCAATCACAGTGATGGACCTTTTGCACAGATGGAATGGAGCAAAACTTGTAAAACAGTTTGTTGTTGATTAAGAGATCCACACACATAAACTGTAGAGAAAAACCTTCCTAAGTTTCCGTCCTGAGGATGTCCTTGGAGTACCTAAGGGTGGTATCATGCCCAGAATTGAAAACTGATGTGGTTTAGCAAACTCACTAACACCGAAGCCTGGCTGGGGTCATCTAAGATGATCCACAGGCCTTACCCTTCAGGCTTCACCCAGGAGGGCCCACAATACCAGAGACTGTGCCTGCCAACACAGATGGTGGGACATCACTGCATGCCACTGAGCTATGGGGGAACATGGACTCCAGAACTGAGCAGACCACTTAGGGAAAGGTTTCGATGTTCACACCTGGCCCCGGTTTGTGGCTTTTTGATTTCCATCCTCTCCACCCTCAACTCTAAATTGAAATTGGATTGGGCAGGGCTGGTTTTTAGCCTCCTGCTGTGCTTCCTCGGGTCCTTGAAACTGACCGAGTATGAAAAAGCTCTTTATGCTCACTTCATGCAAGCCACAAAGGCCTTTCCTAAAATTGTGTCCTGGAAGTTAAGGGAAGAACACAGGCACTCCTCACAGAAGCAGATGAGTTTTGCAAGATTTAGGATTTTGATTCACACTGAAGGGCAACCCATCTGCAGATTCATTTGACTGCCACAGATGAAGAGCCATTGAATCCCGGTTTCTTTTCAAGCCTTGAGACACTTTTTTCCTTATTCTGTGATGTATAAATTCACTCCCCAGGAAGAGGTCTTGATGGAGCCATCCCACAGAGGTATGAATTATTCTAATTGCGGGTGGGGGGACTGCATTACGCCCTTCCATGAGTTTGCATAATGTCACCTACAATCAGAATGAAGCCTGTGTGAGTGACACTGACAATAGGATGCCTGTCCTGGTGACCGCGGACTCATCAGACAAACCAAAGGAGTGTCTCAGAGGAGGTTACTGGCAGAAAGTGAGAAAAGTACTGTGAAAGGAAAATATCTTGGGCCCCAAATCACTAAGCTAAAAGGAAAAGTCAAGCTGGGAACTGCTTGGGCAAACCTGCCTCCCATTCTATTCAAAGTCTCCCCTCTGCTCACTGAGATAAATGCATATCTGATTGACTCCTTTGGAGAGGCTAATCAGAAACAAAAGAATGCAACCATTTGCCTCTCACCTACCTGTGACATGGAAGCCCCCTCCCTACTTTAAGTCTTCCTGCCTTTGCTTCAAGTTGTCCCGCCTTTCCAGAGAGAACCAATACTGACTGATGTCTCATGTCTCCCTAAAATGTAGAAAACTAAGCCATGCCCCGACCACCTTGGGCACATGTCATCAGGACCTTCTGAGGCTGTGTCACAGGTGTGTACCCTCAACCTTGGCAGAATAAACTTTCTACATTAACTGAGACCTGTCTCAGATTTTCTGGGTTTACAGTACCCAAAGACTTACCGCCAAAAGATACAATATTCTTACAAATGGCCCTGGTCTGTCAATTCTTGGGAACCCCCTGGGGGAAGATTCTAGATCAAAATGTTTAGGTCTTTGTTTGCTTGCTGCTAGTTTTGGGGAGAAAGAGTTTTTCTTTCTTTTTTTTTTTTTTTATTTCTGTCACCTCTTTCACTTGGGAATCTATTTTCACTGCTCTCCAAAGTTTTGAGAAGGTAATAGTTCTGGAAAATGGGTCCTGAGCTCCTCTCAGCAGTCCCGCTTCCTTTCCACCTGCCCTACAAGGCGACCCTAACTGGGTCTAAGACAAAAAGTAATTAACTTGTCTTTATTGGGAAAGGATTATTACTCAGTGATAAATCAAAGTATGTCTCTTTGATCCTTCTCACTCACCCTATCAGCTTGCTACCAGAGATGATGATGATGATAATAATAATAATAATAATAATAATTCACAAGCTCTGATCTGGCCTTTTCTTCTCAGTGCATCAACTTCTGGCTAGGGGACTACAAGCAGGGAAGTATCTTCAAGGAAGCAGTAGGAGCCAGAATCAGGAGCTACAAAAGCAGCTGAACCATCCATCAAATAGACAAGCAGGTCCAGGAGAGCTGCCCAGAGGGCAAATTCTCACCATACCTGCACATTCCGCCCCGCCCCTGAGTTTTCTTTTGCTATAAGTTTCTCATTGTGTTCTGATCAAGAGGGCCCTTAGAATGGCCATCACTTCTCATGAATTCCCATCAAGTTGGCAAAAGTTGCCCACAGTGAGGAGAGCAGAGAAGTATCTGACCTGTGGGGATGCTGCTTAGGCTAAGGGGTGAGTTTTTGCATTAAAAACAAAACAGGTGGAGACTCATCTTGGGCTCAGAGCCACTGGCATTGTCACCACCTTGCCTGGCCTCCTGGCTCACTGAAGAAGCTCCTAATCCACCTCTAAGGTCTGCTGGTGTCCTTGAGCTCCTGAGTGCAGCAGATTTGGGGAAAAAATATCAACAGGGAAAATGAAGTAGAAACGGGATAATTATTTTCTTGAACTAAAGGTTAATGACTAAAATTTGCTAGTCATTATTACCTACATGAATGGAATGGAAAAGCATCTGGAGAAAAAACAATAGTGAAAATCCCCTTGTTCCTTTGTGATAATGCAAGGAGCTATAAGGAGGAGACCCTGCCAAGATTTTGGCTACAGGGTATTTGTTTAATACGAGTAAGAAGAGAAGAGGATGAATACAACCAAAATGAGATTAAGGGACCATGTGGACATCATTAAGTATCAAGTTGGCAGGGGAAATAGCTAAATTAAATGCTTAGACTGATAGGTTCTTGATGTTAATGTTGCTTTTAAGTGGCGTGGAAAAAGTATTGAAAAATTATTTTCTACCAATAAATTGCTTTCTTCCATGCTGGGAAAGCTCTCTCCCAGCGGCACCCACCCACACATTTCTTCCATTCCAAGCCAAAGGTTTTCTTTGCTAGAGGCAAAGGTACACCTTGCACAATTTCCTTCTAGGTTTGCAAACAGTCATGTCTGTATAAAAATCTCTTAGCACTACTCTAGTGGGGCTGGCCAAAACTGTGAGGTTGAGAATGTTCTTAAGGTTTTCCAAAAGTAACAAGGTTGCTATAGATTCAATTTCTGACCCCAGGAACTTGGCTTCCTTAAATCATTGGGCCTTGATTGTTCTTTTCAGGTTGAATCCCAATGATGGGTTAGGAAGACCTAGAAATGACGATGGCCAAATGGATTCCATCAAGGCAAATTTTAAGTTACAACTGTTTCAGAGTTCCTAAAATTAGGCTTGGCTACTGTATGGTACAACCGTGGTGAATGAAGAGAAGTCAATCTGGCTTTGATTAGTTCTAATTGTTTTTTTTAAGGGAGTGAAAATGTTCATGGCAAGCAGCAATGGAGATTTTTTTTTTTTTTCTGAGACAGGGTCTTGCTCTGTCATCCAGGCTGGAGTGCAATGGCGCCATCTCGGCTCACTGCAACCTCCGCTTTGCGGGTTCAAGGGATTCTCCTGCCTCGGCCTCGTGAGTAACTGGGATTACAGGTGCGCGCCACCATGCCCAGCTAATTTTTATATTTTTAGTAGAGATGGAGTTTCACCATGTTGGTCAGGCTGGTCTAGAACTCCTGATCTCATGATCTGCCTGCCTCAGCCTCCTAAAGTGCTGGGATTACAGGCGTGAGCCACGGTGCCCGGCCGAGATTTTTTTAAGTAGCAATAATCCAAACATTTTCTCACTAGTAAGAACAGATTCACTTCATTGTTCTACATGTAGTGGCATAGTCCTGTTCTGACAACATAACTGTCTCCCCAAGTTGTACAATTTTTTTTTTTAAGCGATGAGGTCTAGTCCTGTCATCCAGGCTGGAATGCAGTGGCACAATCATAGGTTGCTGAAGCCTTGAACTCCTGGGCTCAAGCAATCCTCCCACCTCAGCCTCCTGATTAGCTAGGACTACAGGCTCCTGCCATCATACCTGTGGTTTCTTTTTTTTTCTGTAGAGATGAGATCTCATTATATTGTCCAGGCTGGCTTCATACTCCTGGCTTCAAGTGATCTTCCTACCTCTTCCTCCCAAGTAGCTGGGACTACAGGTATCCCCCACCATACAAGGCTCTGTGCATATTATGAAGAAGAGCTATTCATGTCTAATACTAGGATGGATCTTCAAGTAGTAATATGTATGTATATATATGTATGTGTGTATTCACATACATGTGGGTGAATTTTTGATAGAATAAGTTCAATGGGTAATTATCCAATTTACTGAGTTATATATCTAATTGCTATAATTTTCTTGAATCTGTGTGAAACATCTATTGAAAGAAAATCCGAATATAAAGCTAACATATCACAACCAAGACAATACTGGCGAGTCTGGACTTAGGGATCTATACAGAAGGCGGTATAGGGATGTTGCTTTTAATATCTAAATGGAGGTAAGGGACAGCTTTCCTTCAAGAAAACACTGAAAGACACAGAAAGGTGAGCTTCCATAATAGCAGCTCACACAATTGGAAGTTTGAGCCTTGAATAAACAGCAAAATACTAGCTGAGGCCATTGGCCTCAACAACGTACCAAGTACACCTGTTAGAAGTCACGAAAGAGAATGGAAGATTTATTTGAAAGGGCAAAATCCAACATTTTGTGTAATAAAATACTACCTGTTTAAATGCTCAGTGACTGCTTAAAAACCTACCACATTCCCTGCATAAGGCTTGCCCCTTGCTCAGTGCCTGAAGCATGTGCTTTCACGCTGGGAAATGCCCCCGGAGAGGACACTCACCCTGATCATCATCTCTCTCTCTATAATGCTGTCCTCCAGGGAAAACATTTCAGACACAGGTCTCTCCTTCACGGGCTCTTTTTTGACCCGCTCCTTCACGCTTGTCAGGTCGGGTTCCGAGATGGATGGGCCCAGAGAGGCCCCGTTGACAGCCGGTGGGTCGGTCCGGGACACGCTGATGGCCTTGGCCGGCCCGTGCCTCAGCACCCTGGCTCTAGCCATGCTGGGAGGAAGGCCGGGTTGGTCCTGCCTCAGAGCCCCATTGCTCACACTCTTCCTTGGGCCGGGGTACTCAGGCGGGGGCTTGTTGGGGATGCGGGCCAGGGCCGCCTGCAGCTGGGCGCTGTACTCCATCTTCTCCCGGAGCACGGGGATCTGGGGCACCGATTCTGGAGCCTCCTCCTCCTCCTCCTCGCTCTCGCTGCTGTGGATCAGCATGGTGGCATCAGAGAAGGTCTTCTTGTGGTGATACTGAGGGAGCTGGGGGACCTCGTGGCTGCCTGGCCCCTCCTCGGGCGGTCTCTGCTCCCGGAGTGTGTTGCGGCGAGCCATGGGGAGGTGGAGTGACTTGAGCGTCATGGCCTCCATGCCCCGCACCATGCTGTTCATCACCTCCAGGCTGTGGCGCTTGTTCACCGTGCCGTGGTGCTTGGTGGCCGTAAGAGGCTCACTCACCTCCTGGAGAGACTGATGCACCACCGGAGAGCTGTCCTCTTGGAAGGTCTTTACCGAGAGCTGCACCTTCCGGGTCACCAGGTCTGGGCTGCTGCCACTGACGTACTTGTGGCGGTGGCTGGCCAGGTCCGGGGTGCTGGTGGCAGGTCGTGGCCGTGGGTAGGGGGGCGGTGGCCTGAAGAGATAGTTCTTGAGCATGTGGGCCGTGCTGTAGTTATGGTTGCCCTGCAGCTGCATGTTGGCCAGCTCTGGGGTGCTCACCGTGTGCGAGATGGCGCTTGCCCCCGGCTTGCTTGGTACCACATTATTCTTTGGGTTCCTCTGGTCAGATGGACTGACAAGTTTGTTGCTATAGACCCCCTGTGGCCCATAAGGGACAGTGTAGGGGTGCCTCTCCCGCATCTCTGGTTGGCTGTACACCAGATCCTCTGGCTGGTTATAGGCATGGGTGTTGATGATGTTGAGGTTTCTCAGAGACTGGCTCTGGCTGTCTGTATGCAGTATCCCCCTCTTCATCTGGCGCATGACTGTCTCATAATCGGGGGTTGGCCTGTACGAGGGCACGATGATCGCACTGTGCCGGTGGCTCGGGATGTAGTCGGCCCGCATGATGTCACTCCCAGGGATACTGAGGTTGGAGGATACAGGGGAGGCCTGGATGAAACTTTGCGAGCAGTTGAGGGAGTTGACGCTATGAACGCTACACACGCTGCCATTGGTGACGGTGCCATTTAAATAATTTAAGTCCAGGCTGTTGTGAGAGTTGCAATACAAGGCTTCTTCATTCCCATGAAAAATGCTGTCTACGAGAAGTCAAACAAAGGCACGTGAACCTCCAAGCCATCCTGCCACAACAAAGTACATCCTCATACTCATGAGCTGACTTTTAATTTAAGTAAGTCATAAAAAGTGAAATCCCATGGTCTCCACCCACATATTCTACAGAATAACAGATACCATCTTGGATGAAATGCCAACATACAGAAAGAACACCTTAAGACATACCGAAAAGAAAATGGGAACCTAATGGAAGAAGGCATGCACACATTTGGAGTAAGTGTCGCTTGGGGAAGTTCTCAATTTTGCCATAAGCTTTAAAATCAGGCACCAACAACCGCCCTCCAGTTGGGGAGACCTGTCCTCTTGTGCAGGGCTCAGCAATAGGACTAAATATTTAGACCAGCCAGTCAAGAACTTTAATAGGGCAATAGATTTCAATTACTAAGTACTCAGAGCTGCTCTTCCTGACGGCAATGGAAAAAGCCCCTTCACCCAGGGGACTGCTGGGCATTCTAAAGACACAAAACAAATGATGTAGCCAGGATGTCAGCACAGCTAGTTCGTCCTGAGCAGCAATGAAGGCCAAAATTAGAATCAAGAGTTCTTTTCGGTAATTTCCCAAATCCCCTCTAGATCTGGTTTCATCACTTAGGTCAATTCAAGTAAAAATTAATTATAGTTTAAAGAGGTCCCTAAAGAGAGAAAAAGCAGATTTCTAAAATCAGGCCCATTCTAGGTGTCCGGTGTTCTCTTACACACACACACCCCTCCAAGGAAGGCAACCTCTTGCCTTTCTGTGGCCAAGATATATTCATTTTTTCACACTACAGATTTAAACATGAGCAAAACAGATAAGCATAAAATCAGAGAAGGTGAAAACAGAAAAGGTGACTGAAGACATTCAACTGTCTGAAGAGGAGGAGTGTGTAAAGAGATCTGATCAGATGAGACGGGCAGAAAAAACAGAGGGACACAGAGACAAATGTGCCGTAATTTATCCGCCTCCCATGGGGTTTGGTGCCTTCCCATAGAAATGTGGTAACTTTGCTAGTCTCCTTATAAAAAGTACTATTTTTATTAAATTAAATAGTCTTGACTGTCTTGGTTTTCATGCTCACACTTTCAGACAGCAGAGGATTCAAAATGGCCAGGAGCTGATAACATAGAAACTAATTATCCATTTACTACATTTCCAACATCCAAGGTTTTCTACCATCTCTCTTTTTTTTTTTTTTTTTGAGACGGAGTCTCGCTCTGTCGCCCAGGCTGGAGTGCAGTGGCCGGATCTCAGCTCACTGCAAGCTCCGCCTCCCGGGCTTATGCCATTCTCCTGCCTCAGCCTCCCGAGTAGCTGGGACTACAGGAGCCCGCCACCTCGCCCGGCTAGATTTTTGTATTTTTTAGTAGAGACGGGGTTTCACCATGTTAGCCAGGATGGTCTTGATCTCCTGACCTCGTGATCCGCCTGTCTCAGCCTCCCAAAGTGCTGGGATTACAGGCTTGAGCCACCGTGCCCGGCTCATCTCTCTTTTTGAAATGCAGTTAGCATAATGATTACAAGTTACTGATTTTCATATCTAAGTTCCATCATTAATCTCTCTGTATTCCAATTTCTATAACTGTAAAATAGAAATAATAATAGTACCTACAGGTTTATTTTATGGATTACATGAGACAATATATAGCAAGTACTTACAGCAATACTACAATTGCTCTATGAATGTTAGCTGTTGTTATGAAGTCATTACTAGAAGAAGCTTTTTCACACATTTTGCATGGGAGATGTTTTGGGAGAAAGAGAGTAATAGACCAGATTTACCTTACTCTGAGAAGAAAAAAGCAAGTGTACCAAGAAGGGCTGGAGAAAGAGATGAGAAAAACAGCTAAAAGAAAAGGCTGACTTTGTTTATTTCTTCCAATTATTCTGCATGCCCATGTTCTATGTCACCATGAAAACCTGAGTGACTGCCATGAGTTTTCTGATACTGGCAATGAAGGTGAAGTGCATTCACTTGGGTTGAGCTGTCAAACTCTCTTCTCTAAGCTCCCTTAGGAAAGGGAGGAGAAAAGGACTTGCTCGCTGTCTTGGCCCCGACTCCCTGAGCAGCCAATAGTGGGGGAATTTTTTGATCAGAGGTAACTGACAGTCTAGGCCATCCACAAATTGAAGCTGTTAGCTACTGTCATTCAGATGAGGACAAAGTTAAAAAGAAAGCATCCCTGTCATCTTTTTTTTAAAGCCTTCTTTACTGCTTACTGGTATTCAACTTTTTGTCTTAAGAAGAGAGAACGAGCAAGCCAGAGTTACCTTGCGAGGTGTGTGTTTCCGAGTAGTGCTCACCACACTGGACGTGAACGGGAGGCAGGATGTACGGCTGCTGCCTGGGCTGAAACAGAGAACATAGAGGAGGTGGGGAGGCCTGGGCAGACATGGCCGATGAGTCACACAGCCGGCCTGGGCACACGGCAGTCCCGCTATGTCGTCAGGGAGGCTCATGGCAGCCGCTGTCCCTGCCACCCCTTTGACTCAACCTTCTTCTACCCATCTGCACTCCCATCTCATCACTAAGTTTGGAACTGGAGAAATGGTAAGGGAGAAATGAAGTTGGTTCAAGATCAGAAAGAGAAAGAGGTTACCATCAAAGACTAAATGTAACCATTTACTATGTATGTTCTAATATACTTGCAAAGTTCTCTATCCCTTCTTTCACAAGAATAACTTAGAAAAGGTAAATTATTCAAGGCAGGCAGACTGACTGAGCTCAGGAGTTCAAGACCAGCCTGGGCAACACAGTGAAATGCCATTTCTATTAAAAATACAAAAATTAGCCAGGCATGGTGGCACATGCCTGTAGTCCGAGCTACTCGCAAGGCTGAGGCAGGAGAATCACCTGAACCCGGGAGGTGGAGGTTGCAGTGAGCTGCGATCGCGCCACTGAACTTCAGCTTGGGCAACAGATTGAGACTTTGTCTCCAAGAAAAAAAAAATTATCTGGGCGCGGTGGCGTGCACCTGTAGTCCCAGCTACTTGGGAGGCTGAGGTGTGAGAGTCGTTGAGCCTGGGAGGTGGAGGCGGAGGCTGCAATAAGACAAGATCATGCCACTGCACTCCAGCCTGGCGACAGAGCGAGCCCCCATCTAAAAAAAGAAAAAAGAAGAAAGACAAGAAAGAAAAGAAAAGAAAGAAAGAGAGAGAGAGAGAGAGAGAAAGAAAAAAGAAAGGAAAGGAAAGGAAAGGAAAGGAAGAAAGGAAGAAAGAAAGAAAGAGAAAGTAAATTATTATAACCCATCTCAGAAATGAGAATAAGAGGGACACCTGTTTAGTTCTCAAAATTCCATTCACAAGCTCCTACCCATCAGCAGAGCTGTGCCTGAGACCCCAGTTCACAGCTCCACATCAACCTTCAACAGGAACAGGGTTAGTGTTAAGCTGAGCCCAGGGTGAATCTATTTAAATATCTCAAATGTGGCCCACAACAATGAGTGTATAGCTCTCCAGACCACTTGCTGACCTTCCCCATTGCAGAACCAAGTGTGGAAAGGGCCCTGTCTACCCACCATCACAGTGCAGAATCTTTTCCACAGTCTCTTAAAGATGGCTATTTAGACTGAACCTGAATAACTTCATGCTTCGGAAGAGGGACAAGTTTTCAGAGAAACAAAACAAAACAAAACAAAACAAAACAAAACAAAACAAAACGCACATTATTTGGTGAGCCAACAAAGGAAAGAGGGTTATGCACTAATGTAATCTAGAGCAAGCCATTTAACTTCAGTTGGTCTCAGTTTCCTGTCAGTCAAATCAAGCTCTTCCCTCCCCTACCTCAAGTATTAGCCATTTTATTTATGTATTGAGGTTCCAGGTAAGAATTTGTTTGAAATAAGAGTTTTGATTTGCAGGGGAAAAAATCTTCAAAACCTTTAAGCTTGTAAGTCATCAAACAGAACAATATCTTATATTTCTTTTCTTTTTTCTGAGACATTGTCTCACTCTATTGCCCTGGCTAGAGTGCAGTGGCATAATCTTGGCTTACCGCAACCTTCGCCTCCTGGGTTCAAGAGATTCTCATGCCTCAGCCTCCCTAGTAGCTGGGATCACAGGCGCTGCACCACCATGCCTGGCTAGTTTTTGTATTTTAGTAGAGATGGGGTTTCACCATGTTGGCCAGGCTGGTCTTGAACTCTTGACCTCAGGTGATCCACCCGCCTTGACCTCCCAAAGTGCTGGGATTACACGTGTGAGCCACTGTGCCCAGCCAATCTCTTATATTTCTATTAGCCTCATAGATTTTAAAGGTTACTATTTTGAGAGAAAAATCTGAGATCAAACCAAGAAACCCAAATCCAGCAGGGGTCACACTTTCTCAGCATCCCTCAATGGAAGAAACACACCGGCCAAGAGCTTGAAGCTGGTGACTAACTCACCTATCATTTTCTCTGCCACAAACAATTCTTGATCTTCAAAGTGGCAATTTAAAAAAGGGATCCAAGAATTAAAAGGAATCAAGACAGAAGAAATGAAGAACTGAAATCAATCTAAGACGGGCTACCAAAGAAAAGGGGCTATATTCCCAAGTCTCCCTTTGGCTGATTTTTGAGTTGTAATTTAAAAATATTTTTCCTTTTCTTGGCAATACAAAATTCAACTCAAGTTTTCCATGGTAGCACAACCATTTTCAGGCTTTAAAGAAAAACATAGTGGGGAGGGATTTGTGCAAGGGAATAGAAATATACCGCAAGGCAAAGTGGGTTTACTGTCTTTTCTTGCCTTATTTAAAAAAATCTAATAAGTAAGTTACGGTTTATGAACTGACATAAATGAGCAGACTTACACCAGTTCACAAACAGCATTGTCAAAGGACAATAATAGCTAATCCCTCAAACATCATTTCAGGATTTTATTATTTATTGCATCTCTTTATATATTCTAATTCATTATTCCATTTCTTTCCAGACCTGCTAATAGAGAAACAAATTTGATGCCAAAACATAGACAGAAGAGGGCAGGTGAAAAATAGCAATGAGAAGTTCTGGTTATCAGCAAGGAAGCCAAGAGACAATGTTATCTGGTCTTACTCATTCATTGTAAGAAACTCTTGGTGAAATGGTTTAAGCCTAAAAGACAGGAGAAAGAGGGAAGCCATTAATTGGATCAGACTTCCTATAAACTGTCTTCATCTGAATAAAATAGGTAAGCCTCTGCATCCTCTCTGGATAATGAGGACAAGATAAGATCACAAGAGAGCTTTAAAACACTTTGCCTCCCATAGGGTTTCAAGGGTGTAAATGAAAAATTATTTTGCTAATGAAGACATCTATACTCTAAAGAAGGGAAAAGGAAGATAACATTCATAAAGGAGAAGAATAAAGAAATCAGTGCCATGAACAAATCTATTGGTACTCAGGGGAAAGCCCAAGGTATCTCTTAGATCTCCAGGGCCCAGGACCACGTGTGAGGTATTGTGCATAATACTGAGAGAAATAATATTCACACAGGCACTCAGGAATTACTGCGATGTTATAATGGCTCAACTCAAGAATTCAAAGAGTCCACATCTAAGCATTTTCCAGAAAATAATTTTTTCTCAAAACGTTCCCTTCAAAAGACAAGTTAAAGACATGCTATAGTGTATACATTGAATATGAAGAAAAACTCAATTGTATTCTATCAACTTGAAGGAATTGTTGATCTAGAGAAGTTCAAAGGGCATATGTTTATTTTGATTTTGTGTAAAAAATCATAACCTAAAATAAAAGAATTGTGAGTTAAAACAAGCAGAAAACATTAAAGGAAACCAATTCTTAACATCTGTTATCCTTGAGTAATCCTCAAAACATAGCCTAAGACAGAACACATGTATTGAAATTAATTGTTTCCTTATTCACATGATGAGGAGAGCAACTTAAAACAAACAAAAAAGCAGCAGCTAAAGCTAGATCAATTCAAACTCTGCTGGCTAATTAAAGCCTAAAATTATGGAAGTGCTTTGGAAATCTGATTTTTTAAAAAAGGCCTAAAATTAGGAACTATGCAATCGATTTGCCCCATCAGATACTCTGCCTGAGACCATCAACCAGATCCGTTCAGTTTTTGCTCATTTAGAAGGCATTTTCTCACTAGTTTATTAAGCTCTCTCTATGGCAGCGAACACAAAACAATTTGTGGAGCTCACAACTGAAGATGTATCTTCACACAACAACCAGAACAGATAAGCAAGGGGATGAAAACACACCATGGGCTGTATGCTGATGGAACATGGTCCCACAGGCCTGGAATAAGACCTACTCTCAGGGTAAACCCTCAGCCTCGGCCACACTTAAGAGTAGTGGTGGGCATGGATGGATCCAAGGGGGACAAAATGGGTGTGCATCGCACCTGCTTGACAGAATGATGCCTCTGTGTTCTCACAAAATTTCACCTCCTCATGATACCCTCATCATCCCCCTGCCTCAAATTAACAACAAAGAATGCTCAACAGTCAGATCACTTGATCACTGCAGCTTCTATACATACCAGAGAGGATCGGCTCCAGGTAGGCTGGCGTCTGATGGGGGGTGGAGAATTTGACTGTCTACATGAAGAGGTGAAAAAATGAGAATGGTTATTATTATTGATATACAAAGACCAGATAGACAAGGGAGGGAGAGGAAGTAAATCAACAAGATTGGTAATCGTTACATCAAGACATAAACATGGCTTATTTCCGGGTAGTAACACTAAGAACCATCTTGATTTCCTTTGTTTTTCTCTATTTTCAAAATGTTCAGATAGGATACTTTTAGAATAAGTTTTACAAAGTAATATTAAACAAATGGAGGCTTATTTCTATAGAAAGACTGAGGGAAATAAGCAAGACTGAAAAATATCACATTACATGGATTTTTAAAAATTATACTCTTTCTACTGTTGTATATATGTAAAATCCTTCATAGTTTTTTTAAAAAATGCAAGAAAAAATATTTTTAAAATGCTTCCAGTCAAATGAAAATACAAAATAGATACAATATTTTCAGTGTGACTATATAAAAGGTACTTTTTATTAAGATAATACATTTTACAAACATTTATCTGATCAGATATTTTCCAGACTAAGAATCAACATATTTTTTAATGTACAGATTAAAAAATGAATTGGAAGTATTAACAAATTCTTGAGAGTTGAAATCAAAGATGCCTTCAAGCCATGGGTCCCAAATGCTATAATATTTTCCCTCATTCTCAGTGCTACCATAAAACAAACAAACAAATAAAAAAACCAGGACTTGTACAGTTTTTTATTAGGGTAAGTTCTTCAATTCAAAGGACTCTCCTTATTCTGAGATTTCATCCTTCCTACTTTTTTGGTGATAAAATATATTTTATGAAATGATGGAGGTAATATAGCAATGGTGGATTTTTAAACGACTGGCTAAATAATACAATATTATCAGACCTATGTTATATATACTGCCTCCTAATTTTTCTCCCTATATCAAGAAATTGAGGAGCCACTCAACAGAGCTATACCTCCAGACGACAAGCAGCAGCTCTGCAGGAGCAGAAAAATCAGTAACGATCTTTTAGAGGTCAGAGAGTATCGCCCTCTGGAGAAGGACGCTGCTGTGTGTGCATGGAGAAGGACGCTATTAAGATTATGCCAGTTCACAGAACTCCAGAGGGATACCCCAGGCCATAACATTGTGCTAGGACACTGAACTGCATATGGAATTTAATGGGAGCGTGTGTGTGTGTGTGTGTGTGTGTGTGTAATTTTGAGAGTGCGCCCCAGGTTTTAATCAGGTAAGAGGTTAGGAACCTCTTATACTTGGTTAGGAAGAAGAAAGGAATGGTTATTATAGAAGCAGAATTGAGAAACAGAATTTCTTCTTAGTTTTCAGACTAATATGTGATGTTCACTAATACTGGAGGAAAAGACTACAAAAAAAAAAAAAAGCACTCTGTAAATTGTATAGTAAAACCATTTGCTGAGCTGTGCTTAAATCAGAAGACAAGAGTAAAATCCAGTTCTCAGTTTTTAAATTCACCCTAGAGAAGTCAAGGACAGCATTCTTGTTCATGTCAAAGATACCCCGAGAAGTCAAGGGCAACAGCAGAGTAGAAATACACAGAAGTGACCTATCAGGAACCTGCTCAAGAAAATGGTATGGTGGGGCACATGGGAGAATGTGTCTAGAAGAAACGTACAGCTGCTTCACTTGCCACTCCCCGATCAGGCCTTCTTCTGATTTACATTTGCAAACCAAGCGGGTAGGCCTAATACTATCAGACATACTTTCAGACCCCGACAGTGACCAATTGCAGTGACTGGCTTGAAAGAGCCTCCGTGGTGTGGAGAAAAAAGTCTGCCATGACCTGGCGCTCCAGCTATAAAGCAGCCGCGTTCTTCAGCAGGAACTGCTCTAGGACAATACTCTACATACTCTCGGATGTGTCCACTGTGGGAGTGGAAAAGCAGTTCTTCTCTTGCATTTATAACCCTGACGCTCTTTGAAACAAAATTAAACACATTGGGCGCCCAAACCACTGAATGTATTCGGCTGAGGAACGTCTTTTGAAGGTAACCAAGAAAAAGACAACGATAGAGTGAGCCCCAGCACGCTCCATCTGAGGTCAGGTCGCATTTAAGTGCCCTCATCACACACCTCTTTATCATCTTTATTTCCAAATTAAATTAAAAAAATACACACGGATTTGCGACACCTATGAGTGTCTTCCACATCTTCCTCTAATTACCCTGGCCTCTCATTTACAGTCAGATGACATGACCCAGGAGAACGCGCAGGGTTAGCCAACTGTGCAAGCGACACGGGGCTGAGGATGACAGGAGCGTCTTCTCTTTCAAGCTAGCTCGTCACTCTGTTACCCACTTCTGAACACACTCCGCATCTGACACGAAGGGGCACCCTGGCAAATTGGGAACTGCTCTGCTTCTCCAAACTCCTAGCAGAGGGTTGGAAAGGCGCTAATGCGGGCCACCCCATCCAGGCAGCCAAGCATTCGCAGTCAATTTGTGAATTATTCTCTCTCTGGGCATATGCACTACACTAGACAGTCTTCATCATTAACGTTTTCATTCCTGCCCTGGCTTTAGCTTACTTCTTTAGCTTCTGCAAGGAACAAGGAAAAAGAGTGAATAGGAAAAGCGACCTACAGCACCCCAAAAAGACATTAATTTAGTCTGATAAACTCATCCAGTTGGGGCGGGGGGACTAAATGTTTACTTACTCAGTACAGATTTTGTTTTGTTTGTAAAACTTGTGTCGTGTGGCAAACAACCGAGAAATATACTTGGCATTTTCGATATCATCCTTGGAAAAGAAGAGACAGAGAAAAAAATAAACATTTGTTGAATTAGTTACATATTTCATTAAGATTCTTCTGAGGAGGGACACATCCCTTCCAACCTTCATCTCAAGCACAAAATAATACATGGACCAGCAGAGTAAACCAGCCTGCTGAATTTCAGCAGCAGCTATGCCTACAAAGCCTACCAAAGAGTGGCAGAACATGCTGTCTGCCAAGGAATCCCTAAGTCCAAAGTGCTGGGGTGACACTGATGAACCGGCATGTCTTTACGTAATTCCTGACCAAGCGCTTTCAAAATAAATAACTGAATCAAGGCACAGCATAGAATAAACACCAGACTTCATTAAATAGGAGGCAGTGAGATGCCTTGGCTCTTGAGGAGGCACTTAACAGAAGGTCAGTCGCTTAGCTTACTTCAGATTAAGCTTGGGCTACGATGGGAAAGAAAACTCAGGTCCGCCAGCAAAAGCAAATGGAATGCAATAGAAGAATCAGGGGTCACTAGATGAGGGCTGTAACTACAGTGCTGAGGAAGGCGGCACGCCAGACAATGTGATCCATCACACATAAGGCAGGTGGAGGGACCAGAGTCCTAGAGTCAAAAGTCAGCTTGGAAACCCTGTATTTTATTTTATTATTTTATTTTTTGAGACAGAGTCTAGCTCTGTTGTCCAGGCTGGAATGCAGTGGCGTGATCTCAAGCTTATTGCAACCTCTGCCTCCCGGGTTCAAGCGATTCTCCTGCCTCAGCCTCCCGGGTAGCTGGGACTACAGGCGCCTGCTACCACGCTCGGGTAATTTTTGTGTTTTTAGTAGAGATGGGGTTTTGCCATATTGGCCAGGCTGGTCTCAAACTCCTGACCTCAAGTGATCCACCGGCCTCGGCCTCCCAAAGTACTGGGATTACAGGCATGAGCCACCACACCTGGCCGGAAACCTGGTATTTTAAACATGGGTATTTCATCACCACTATCCTGGAATGAGTAATGATAGCATTGACCAAGTATTAGAAAGCATCTCTTCAAGAGAATATTTACTATCTCAAGATAGGGACAGCAAGGAAAGGACATTAGGAGTTGAAAAGTCCAAAAGCCAGTGTCTTGACAGATCCTGCCTCTGTTTTGCTTACCGTGTGAAAGAGGGCAGTCTCTTCTTTGTTGATGAGCTCCACTAGAATGGTCGACTTGTTATGAGTGATATTCCCCATGTCATTCCACCTGGTCAAAAGAAATGTCACTGTGAAAGATGTTCCAGGCATTTACGATATAGCAGAGGAGGGCTGCTTGCTGCTATCGAGTCTCATTTTTATAAATTATGATTTAACTATTTTTAAGTGAAATGTTATTTCAAAGGATAAAAGTAGAGAAAATGCAGCACGTATTCATTCAAATAGCTAAAAATTCTACATATGTCTAGATATTGCTATTTATAAATTATAGTTTTCTTTGTGACTAGCAATGAGGAAAATCTGCAAGGGACTTTTGCTTCCCCCTCTCCCACTTTTTTCACATTTCCAAAGTGACAAAATATTTCCTATGACCACCACTTTTTAATGATGGAGGAGCATATATTATTAAAACATCATGTGTTTCCAGGAACCTAAACAGAAGAATCCACATATTCTGTATTGCAATATGCACTACAGATTCATGATGCCACCTAAGAAAAAACACCTGTTGAAGCAGGAATGCCAAGAGAGATCTTTCAGGCTATAGAAAAAACTTTTTGACTTTTGGACTTAGTGTCAGCTCCACATGCCGGCCACTAAGTATACATTAATTGTCTGTGTAATGTGCCTACACTTTTAGGAACATACACACACACACACACACAGAGTTTCCTTCCCTGTCTTCATGGAGACCTTATCTAAAATGAGATACACCAAAACAAGCACCAGATGAGGAAAGATAAGCTACTGCTTCTCATTGGAACCAATTTCTAACCATCTTTTACCACTACCTACCCTTCACTTGGTGCCCCAACCTATAATTCCCTGCCACCGCTTTTTCACTCATATGATGCATCTGCTCATTAATACTTCTACCATCCTCTGTTTGGATAATAATTTTGAGACTCAGCTCTGGGAGTCACCTTCTCTAGGAATCCCTTCCTCATATCCCCCTACCCACACGTGAGGAGAAGAGCCTGCTGCAGTCCCCTACCAGTCACCACATTGCATTATAATTTTTACTTCTGTGATGAGATCTCTAATGAGACCAAGTAGACCACAGGCCCCATACCCAATGCAGGGATTCTGCCTTCTTCGTTTCTGTGTTCCAAGCACTGAATCGAGTACCCGGCACACAGCACTCAATAAATGTTTGCTAGAAGAATAAAAAGCAATAATATTGCCTCTCAGCTGTATAGAGTCTGATTCTTACATCAAATCTCTATGGCAGCTATTTTTGCTCCTACTTTAAAAATGAGGCAATATAGACACAAATAAGTTCCTGACTTAACAAGTTTACTCTGTACGTCAGGGATGGATGAGTTCTTTACCTGGGGTTTCCAGCCTTTCCTCCAGTCATCATTCCCTTATACCAGTACCAAATGTTTTTAGGTGCCTCTGCTGGGGCAAAACTCTTTACAAGTGCTGCACCCAGCTTGCTTCACAACCTACAGTTCTATCAGATTACATCTACGTGGACTCACAGCTATATGCTCCTTAGTGAAGATATCTAGAGATAAGAGATAGTTGGTTTCGTCTGGCTTCATTCCTTCAAATCAACTGCTGAAATCCTAGATACACTCGGAGCCCCACCACACGACTTCATCTAGTGGTATAATTAACATGACGCTACAGTAGATGTGAATTCTCATCTCGTAGTGGTTTCAAGATAAATGAAAAGGGCTGGAAACAGTTTCTAAGGAAAGTAAGCAAAACCTGTGAGTGGCTTATGCTCATGAAATTTCCAAATTGCAATTTTCTTCTCTTTCACTTCAATAGCTGGTGTGCAAGACTTGTTTACTTATCTGCTGTGCTGTAGGTTCAAAGACAAACTGAAACATCATTTGAACTATGGAGAACTCATAGGACACAATGCCTGGATAGCTTTGAATGGGTATAAAAATTTACAGTTACAACTCTGCACATATTTATATATTTTCCTCAATTAATTTATACTTTGTGGCAGATACATGGAGCTGACACTAAGTGCAAAAGTCAAAAAGTTCATTCTATAGCCTGAAAGATCTCTCTTGTCATTCCTGATTCAATAATGTCTCTATTCAGAGGGCAAGAGAATATCATAAAAACAATGACAGAGTGGGGATCTAGGAAAATAAAAGCCTATCAGGAAGCTTTTGGTTAGAAAACTGTCTCAAAATGGCCTACTGTAGTTGCTGATCCAGAGAGAACATGGTCAGTTAAGAGTCACTTCCAGAAGGTGGGCTATGCTTGCCTCCAAGAGCTATCTTTGATAGTGTGCCCTGGATACACAGATCCGCCTATCAGACACACATACAAGAAAGTTGTTCTTCCAATCATGGGCCATGTTGCCCTTGTAAATGAAAGCTAGAACACAGTTTATCAGATTGGCATTATGATAAAATCTATGAGCACCAATACAAAGCAAGCATATTGACGTGAAATGCAGGAGGAGATGGCTGCATCTCTACACTGGTACCATTCCTGATAAATGGAAAAGAAGACTGAAGTGTCAAAATAATTAAAAGTACCAAAGCCCCCTAATTCATCATAATAAATAGATTACTTTTTCAAAACACATTTTTAAAAATAATTGCCTTTTGTTCACATAAAAATCAGTTTGCACTCTTGTGGCACAGGTGGTTCAGAACAATGGAAAGAAGTGTTTAGATTTAATGACTGACTGGAGAGCCAGTTTTCAACCAGACTCACGAAGTTTAGTTTCACCCTTGTAACTCAATAGGGTTTAACAATATATTTCTTGGAGTCAGGTGGGAAGGGTTTCTACGAAAAGTGAGATGAATTTAATGCTTAAATCCTGCAGAGGGCTCACCTTATATGAGCTGAGAAAAGTCAAATCTTATCCACTGTTTGGCTCTTAACTCATTTGGATGTTAATGTAACATTAACATTACAGTCCCTCAAGGTGAAAAAGAAAAAAGAAAAACAAACAAACAAATAAGACTACCTGTGTATTACTGCTTGTCTTCCAATTCTGTTCCTCACGAAAATCCCCATAAAGAAAATGCCAAGGTGTACACAGTTTCCATGATTGTCCTGGGTTAAGACCAACAAAAGATACTTGTGATGACTCATGTTCACGGCAACATTAGTCACAACAGCTAAGATATGGAATCAACCTGAGTGTCCATCCACAGATGAATGGATACAGAAAACGTGGTACATGCGTACAAGGGAGTACCATTCTGCCTTAAACAGAACAAAATTGGCATTTGCCACAATACAGATGGAATTGGAGAACATAATGCTAAATGAAATAAGCCAGGTACAGAAAGACAAATAACACATGTTCTCACTTATACATGGAATCTAAAAAACTGAACTCATAGAAGCATATAGTATAATGGTGGTTACCAGAGGCTGGAGAATGGGAGGAATGGGGAGAAGATGGTCAAAGGAAATGAAGCCTTGTTAGATAGGAGGAGTAAGTTCAATATATCATGGTGACCACAGCATAGTTAGTAACAATATATTGGTGTTTTGTTGTTGTTTGTTCTGAAACAAGGTCTCACTGTTGCCCAGGGTGGAGTGCAGTGGCATGATTTTGGCTCACTGCAGCCTTGACCTCCTGGGCTCAGACAATCCTCCTACCTTAGTCTCCCAAGTAGCTGGGACTACGAGCATGCACCACCATGCCCCACTAATTTATTTATTTATTTATTTATTTATTTATTTATTTATTTATTTATTATTTATTTATTTATTTTTACAGACAGGTCTTGCTATGCTGCCCAGGCTAGTGATCCTCTATCCTCAGCCTCCCAAAGTGTTGGAATTACAGGTGTGAGCCACTGCGCCTGGCAACAATGTATTGTATTCTTGAAATCACTAAAAGAGTAAATTTTAAGTGTTCTAACCACAAAGAAATATGTGAGGTAATACATATGTTAACTGGTTTGATTTAGCCACTCCACAATATACACAAAACCTGTAGGCATCACATCCCATTTCTCACCCATGAGTAGAATGAATCATAGACAACATCATAGCAATAAAGTGAACAGTTGTGTTGGTGGGGTCAGGTCCTACAGGAACTCACCCACCACACATCCTAGTGGACTATATATAGAGAGAGAGAGATTTTTTTTTTCCTTTTTCCTCAATTTGTCACAACACATTTCCATTTTGAGAGAGAATCTCTGGATTTTCTCAGATTCATTGGGATTTGGATTTTCTCTTTCATGAACATCTATTAATGTCTTTTATTTTTTAACCTTACCAAAGTTCTTGTTTTTTAAATCATTATACATGTAATAGTTTGAAGAGTTGAATATCCTTCAGGGCTTGCTTAAAGGAAGCCAAGAGCAGACATGGACCTACCACTTCCTCAGCCCAGAGGCTGAAACTTTCACCTCTTAAAGCCCTCGATGTGTCTCTTTGCAGCTATCATCTCTGGCCCTTTCAGTGCAGAACGTCCCATTCCTCAGTGAAGGGATATTTTCTCGAATAATTACCTTTTGTTTCCCTTGTTCACTCTTTTTAGAGCCCCCATTATTGAAATATTGGACATTCTGGACAGGTCCTCTAATTCTTTTATCTCCCGTCCCCGACTTACCATTACTTTGTTTTTTGGTGAGACTTTCTCAGTTTTATCTTCTAACCTGTCTATTAAGTTGTACACTTTTGATATCACATTTTTAATTTCAGAGTTCATTTTTGTTTTCTAAATGCATCTTTTTATAAGTACCTTATTCCTTCAAGGAGGCAAAATTAAAAAAAAAATATCCTGAGGCTCACTGAATAGTATTTTGAGCAGGGAGTTCTTCCTGTACAACATCTGCATCTGCCAGTCAGTCCACTGCTGTTCTTATGATGTTGATCTCTGTCGTTCCTAGAAGGATACTGTGTAGAATGATGCTTGACTGTCTGTTCGCATTTGAGAATCGGATGCTAAATGCTGGCTGGGAGCTCTCTAAGCACAGGAGGGGCTTATGGACTTCACTCGTGGGTGATCTGTTGAGCCCTGTCTTGGGGAACCCCAGATGTCATATTCTTATCTTCAGTCTGGCCTCTTGGTCCAGTCAGGTGCTTCCAATCTCCTGTCTGGGAAAGCATCACCTGGCTGCCAGGGTTCTGAGAGCGGAGTGGGAACCAGACATCTAGTGGACAAACTGTCAGTCCCTTAAGTGAAATCCTGCTTTCCCATGGGGGAGGTCTTCTTTCTGGAGCAAGAGTGGGGCCACGCACAACTAGAACTAAGATGGAAAAGAAGGACTTCTACATTCCCTAGAATACTTGATCCCATTTAAGGCACAAAGAAGGCAGGGACCTCTTCTCAACTCACCCTCTAAAGCTTACATTTGAATAAGAGTCTTCTAACAGAGACAGAGAAAGAGTACAACCCCTGTTGGTCACAAAGCAAAAAGAGTGCTGAGAGACAATGAACCGGCAAAGACAAAAGAGAGCCGTCCCATAATGCTGATTCCAGGAAGTTGAAAAGGTAACAGGAGGTATATGTCAGAAAAGAAGATAGGAGGAGTGGAATTAGAAAGAGAAGGGGAATTCTGCAGAAAGATTTCCCTGGGCACTTTGCCGCCAGAACTGTAGGGATACGGATAAGGGAAGAGTTATTCACCAAGATGGGGCAATGGGAAAAGCACAGCAGGGGTGCCTCTGGAAGCCACTCTACCCAGTATGCTGGGGACACTGCACTGGTCAAAACTCAAGGGCTCTAAATCCAACCTAGCAATGGATAAAGGCTCCAGACTCTGTCTTACCCATCCCAGAAGCACCCTTCGCCATGTCTATGTGCTCTGACAATACAGGAGTGACTCAGGCAGTGCCCATACCTGTATCTGTGGAAGGAGGGGCAGACTTGTTGGGAAGCTGACTGGTCTTCTTCTACTCTTGAAAATTTTTGAGGAACCACTCGTGGAAAAGCCCATGCTAAATTCATGTATTTTTCCTAGGATATATCATGACATGCTTTTATTTTGTCAATAAGAACCTGTACCAATCAAAAGAGAATCCAGTCCCACTCACAGCCTTTCCCTGCATATTTTCTTGTCTGCTTTTTTACTCATTGCAGAGCTGACCACATCACCACCCCCACTGGTACTGTTGCTCCCACCCCCATCCTTGGGTCACCAGGAATCATGTGGTCTATAGATGGTCACCTTAGATATGTGCAGATATGTGGGGAGAAAGAGGAAAAAGAGGCAGTGCAGCTCAGTTACCTGAGCTTGGCAATGAGTCAGAAGTGCCTATCTTCCAACTCAGAGGAAGGTATTATAACCCTTGTCGGTCCCACTAAAGAAAGAACATACTAGAAAGCACATCAGAACCAACCACAGCAGATTTCAACATATCCTCAACTGGCCCTGTTTTCCGCAGTCCACATTAAAAAACAACACAAGCAAATTGCCGCAACAAAACCTCCAACTTCCAGGGATTGAGAAGTCAGTTTTCCAGAAGTGGAGAAAAGTTTACTCTGATTTTTCAATGACCCAAAATATGACTATATATGGGCTGCAGAAATGTAAGTGGGATACAGATGGCTTCATAAGGCATTATTGCAAGGAAAATGGATTACAACCCTATGAAGGGCAGCTATTAGAGAAGCAAAAGAAAATTAAACAAATCTAAAAAAGAGCCATTTAGCCCTTTCTGAAAGCTGCGGCCACCCTGCTCGATTCTGCTTGATGCACATGGGCAGTTCTCATTAAGGCAAATTGCAAACGTGCAACAGAGGGGGAACTGAACACTTATAAAACAGCCAGTGGAGCCAGTCTGGAGTGAAATGTTTGTGATGAAATTGCAGGCGTCTCCCAAATTGCTGAAATGTGCCAGTTGCTTTAGGTTTCTGATCAATCTCCATTTTTTGTAAAGTTGGTCAGCAGAGAGCGGAAAATGAGTTTGGATGATGGGCTCAGCTCTGTAAATGACTATGCTCCATGACCCCCCCCCAACCACACCCACTTCAGGAGGTAGATGTGCTGCAAAGGATGTGATGTGCTGTAGCAGTTTCCTAGGCATAGTTTCCATAAAACACCAAAGGGGCTAGGAACCCACAATGGAGGGCCCTATAAAGCTGGAGAAATAAAACATGATTGTATACAGGAAACATTTCATTCTACCTCACAAACAATTATCCCTCTATTGGCTCAATGAAGAGAAAAAGAGAGTAAGAAAACTACTGGCTAGAGTCTTCATTAATGTTTCACATGACATTGGCTGTTGACTTGTCCTGTTATAGGGCTGGAATATCAGCCTTGATACCTCCAAGGTGCCGAATTGGCTGATGCTTGGTACTCAATTAGATGGACTGTCTTATTGAACTATTCTGCTGAGGACCATGGCAAACTTCAAAATGTCTTGGTTAAGAAAAGCATTTGTTTATCTATAATAAACAGGACTTGTCAACTAATGCAGCATAGTAAAAAGAAGGCCAAGTCATTCTGGTCCACTGCTATCAACACTGATTTTCCAAATGCCAGTACAGGTAAGAGAAGGTTAAAGCCAGCACAGGGCACAGCACGTTACCTTTACAGGGAAGATTTCCTGTCCAAATCCATCCAAACGTTCCACTTCATTGATGTACATCAGTTCAGCTTCTGCTGGCAGGATTCCACTAAAATCAAAATAGCATCGAAGGAAGAAACGGTTAAGGGCAGTCAGTGGAAGATCCCACTCTCCTGATGGCAAATTCCAGAGCTGTGGTTTAGCTCTAGTTTCTGGGAAGAGCAATCATTACCCAACTGTGAGGGTAGGGTGCATTACTAAGTAATTCATTAACATCTTTCCCAGTAGCCTTTTACTCAACAGGGAATAATAAGAGGAAGGTAAAGTATTTAATTAAGAGCCACAGCCCTATAAACATGAAATTATTATTCCAGACATCCCTTCAAATATATTGCCTACTTTAAAAAGAAGTTATTTTTCTCCCATCTGGGAGAAATCTTCATTATGGAAAAAAAAAAAAAAAAAAAGGAAAAGTTTATAATGAGGATAATATTTTGGCAGTCAAATGGCCATGGCTCATGCCTATAATCCTAGCATTTTGGGAGGCTGAGGCAGGTGGATCACTTGAGGTCAGGCATTCGAGATCAGCCTGGACCACATGGTGAAACCCCGTTTCCACTAAAAATACAAAAATTAGCTGGGTGTGGTGGTGCATGAGCCTGTCCTGTAATCCCAGCTACTCGAGAGTGTGAGGCATGAGAATTGCTTGAACCCTGGAGGTGGAGGTTGCAATGGACCAAGATCACAGCACTGCACTCCAGTCTGGGTGACATAGTGAGAATGTCAAAAAAAAAAAAGCCATGATGGGAGAACTTAGGATCACTGCATAGGCCTTGATATCAAATTCTTGGTGCTTCCTTGAATTAAACTTTCTCTCTTTTTCTTTCCTTCACCTGCCTACCACTCAACACAGCACTTTAGGTCTTCACTCTCTCAGCACAGGCTTCCCAGATTCTCTGAGGAAGGGAAGGAGGGAGGGAGGGAGGGACGGAGTGAGGGAAGGAACCGAGCAGTTTTCAAGTCCACATTCACCTTTTCAGAACGGAAGTACAGAGCTGAGTCACGTGGTGGAAGAAATACAAGTGTGTTGACTCAAGCCCAGAGTTGCTGATAGGGAGATGGATGCCTCCTGCCCCACAGGCAGTAAACATCTGTTGTGCAGGCAGCCCCTTACCCTCTGCCTGCCTTACCTGTGGGCTTTGTGTTCTTGGGCTACCTTCTGGGTCAGCTCCTCCAGAACAGCCTCTTCCAGGGCCAAATCCTATAAGAATAGAAAGTGCTTAAGGTCACACGATGGTGTGGGCATTTGCTATTTTGAGGCAAACCTTAAGAGTTCCCTTCCTCAGATGCTCCTGATTAGTCACATTTCCTCCATATCTCCTTTACTGCTGTAGAATTAAAGGTTGTAATTTTTAGAACTGAGTTATGATTTCTACTGTTATAACATGGCTCTCCATTATAACAGGTTATTTCCAGGTATATTTTGGGTTGCCCCCTAAGTTCTGTGGTGCCGGGAAATAGCTCTTTTCATTCATTCTTCTCTATCCGCCTGCTTCTCAGATGTACATTTATAAAAAATGCTTTGCATGTGCTTACATATTTCTAATGCTTGGGGTATAGGCCAATGAGTCCCCAAGCCATCATCCCTTCAAAAGTTGAGCCTAGAAAGGGACTGTGCCAGGCCTTTCTGTATACCAGGAAATGAATTCAAAACCACTGAAGGCAGAGTAGGCTCATTCTGATGTTACTTGATGGTCATAGGGGCAGAGGAAGCCATGATGGCTAAAACATCTCCAGAGAGCTCTGTAAGGCAACAGGTGTGGAGCTCACTAGTCAGCTGAAGCCCAGGTCCCTGAAACCTGTGATGTGCTGACTACTGTGGGCTCAGAAGAACCGATTACACACATCTTTTCCCAACTCCCCTTCCGAAACACCACGGTGGGAGGATTGACATCATGGAAATGGGCTTGCTAAACACTGGCCAGGGAAGCACTGCTTAGGATGGTGAGACGGAATCAAGAGGAATAATCCAAAATGAGCAGACCAAAGCAATTCATTCTTGAGAAGTTGATAGAGGCAGAGATTCTAGAGTTTGTCTCATGCCTGCCTGTGGTGGCCTGGGGCTCAAGTCCCAAGCCAGCTGCTTCTAGCTTTCCTGGGCAGCAGATCCCACATATTCCAGGCTAGTAAGCACCAAGAGAGGCACAGACGGGCACCGTTTTCCTGTGAGCTTCAGAGGGGATGTCAGAAGGAAGTCTGAGCTACACCCTGATGTGGATACCTGAAGCTCATCCTACTAGGAAGGGAGGTAGGGACTGATATTTTGGCAGAAATCATACCAAATGCCCCATTCCCTTGATTATAAAATGCCATTTATATAAAGATTTCATCTCCAATTTAACTTTTCACGGATGAAAACACTACCCCTAAAAGTGTACACCTCAAAACTGTGAAAAAATCCCATCTCAAATCATTAAAATGTGAAAAATCAATATATTTTAAAACTGGAAAGCAAGGGCATAATTATATGCTAAAAATTCCATAGCTCTGCATGTCCTGCTGATTCTAGAGTTCATGAGAAACTTTAGAGCAGACAGGGAATTATGGCAGCTCTTACTTTTCACGTAACTGATTAATTTGCAGTTTCCCGTTTAGCCATCCATTGAAATGACTCAAGTTCATGATAAGAAATAAGCTCAACATTTTTAGTTTCATCTTGTGGAGTAACAAGGATACCACAAGACTTAGAAAGTTAGCTATGTGTGTGCATCTAGGTATTGAGTAAAAACCCCATTAATTTTGAAAAGCTAACGAAGGGCATGTGGCAACAGAATAAAGTGAAGATCAAAAAGTGTTCCATTAAATCTCTGTTTCCTACTTTTAAAAAAGAAGAAGCCCAGAGGTACCCCTTCTGCTATTGTTCTCAACTTAACCGCCTCCATCTGCACCTGGGGCCTCCCTGAGGTATGTGCCCCGCCAGGGAGAGTGTGAGCGTGGCCCTGTGGGAATGAAAAATGGCAGAGCGCATGCCTGTACACAGCCACACACCTGTGGAGCGCCCTGTGTACTTGACTTTGTTCTTTTCTCTACTGAAGAAATGCCATTTAACAAATTCGGTTACATTATAAGATCAAACACAGCCATTCATCCTATCTTCCCTCCCCCACCAAAGGAATGCATTCTCTTTGAAAGTTCCAGTGGAACCAAGCAGAAAGTTTACACCCTTCTAAGACTACCCCCGGCCTACTCAGCAAGGTCAATAGCTGGGCCTGGCATGCAGACCATTCTTCAATGTGATTCAGCTTCCCCTTCCAGACCTCCTTGCCCAAGAGGTCAAGTCCCAGGCCAACGCCTCTTCTAACACACACTGCTTTTACATTTCCATTCGGAAGGGATGGGCTTTTACCTGCTCATCCTCCCTGGGAGAACCATCCCGTCACATCACGCAGTGTGAAATGCCACATCATCCTTAGGTTCTGTCTCAGCTACCACTTCCCTCAATAGGGCTCTCCTCTCTCCCCAGCTGGACGAAAGCATTTTCGCCTTTTGACCTACCTCTTCCCCTTGTGTGTGTCTCTTCTCGTATTCTGCCCACTGCATTTCTTACACGGTTATGTGTATACTCGTCTTATCCTTGATCCTTGTCTCCCACCCTCTATGAGAGTATAGGCTCCTCAAGGGCAGCAATTCTTCTTCATATCACTTAAGGGGCCTATCATAGGGCTTCTGTGCAATGACAGCTTATAAGGGCTAAATATATAGTAAGTGATCAATACATGCTTCTTGAACTGAACTCACTATGCAACATGTAAATTTCATATTGTCAAACAAAAGTTTAATTACACAGAGCTGATTAACACTTTACCTTCTGCCTGTGCTCTGTCTGCTTACATAACAAAAAAAAAAAAAAAAAAAAAAAAAAGCATAGAGTGATGTTACCTGGAAAGCACACCCTTCAAAGGCCTTATATTTGCAAGACAAAGAGACAGAATAACAGTGCTAATAACAATAATAATATGACAACTAAATAAACAGTTACTGAGAATTTACCACGTGCAACTTGTATTATGTATTTCATATTAGGTATTTCACATATATTATGTCCTTTAATGCTCACAACGAAATTAGATTTGTTATTCTCATTTTTAGATGAGAAAACTGAGGCTTGGAAAGGTTAAATAACTTACCCAAAGTCATGCAGCCAATAAAGGGCACAGCTAGGATAGGGTCACAGCACTGCTCAGCAAAGGTGCCATGAAATTGCCAGCCACAGGCCACAGTGCACCCAGGATACAATGGGGCAGGGGTAGGGGCTAAAAGTGGACAGCTGATAACTAAAGTCTAGAAATATTCACAACTCAGACAAGGCTTCTGCCACAACACCTTCAGTGTCCAACAGGACTTTTTGGGATGATGAACATGTTCCATATCTGAGCTTTCCAATATAGTAGCCTCTAGACATATGCAGCTACGGTGCACTAAAAATGTAGCCAAGGCCGTTGCAGTGACTCAGCCTGTAATCCCAGCACTTTGGGAGGCCAAGGGGCGCGGATCACTTGAGGCCAGGAGTTCAAGACCAGCCTAGCCAACATGGCGAAACCCCATCTCTACTAAAAATACAAAAATTAGCTAAGCGTGGTAGCACATGCCTGTTGTCACAGGAGGGACTTAGGAGGCTGAGGCAGGAGAACTGCTCGAATCTGAGAGGCGGAGGTTGCAGTGACCTGAGATTGCGCCACTGCACTCCAGCCTGGGTGACAGAGTAAGACTGTCTCAAAAAAAAAAAAAAAAATTGTAGTCAATGCAATCAAGCAACTAAATTTTTAATTTTATTTAACTTGCATTACTTTAAATTTGAATGTAAATATCCACACATGGTTAGTGGCTACCACCCTGAAAAGAGCCATTTTAGATCCAAGAATAACAATGTCAACATTTGTCTGTCCAGTGACAAGATTATGAAGTCTATGCTGTTCACATATCTGATTTGCCTAGTGTTCAGTGGAAACACAGTCTTATTCTGAAAGAGGTATGATGTACAAAATAACTCCTTTACTACTTCATAGCACTTTAACCTGTCAGAGCATTTTACCATCTACAAACTCATAAAATATCATGCCGGTAATCACCTTTGAAAATTCTGAGGTTGCTTCCTAAAGGCAATGTAATAAAGGCCTTTAATGAGAGTAAGGTGAATAAAATGTGGGAAATTATCAACCCTCCATTACCAACTACTCCATTTGACGCAAAAATGTACACACTCTAAAATTCTAAGTTTGAGCCTCACTTTCCTCCCACCAAGCACATTGGGAAACACCCTGACTTTTGGGATGAGCTTCTGAGACATTAGAAATGTTGACTCAAGCATACTGACATTAAGACCTATGAAGAACTTCTCTGCTAAGTAATATGTTAATCTCTTTGGAGTTTCATTTAATGAGTAGAATTAACAAGGTATGAAAACAGCAGGCACAGCAGATATTACCACTGTTTACTTGGAGGGAAATAAAGTAAGAATGGAGGCTGGACACAGTGGCTCATGCCGGTAATCCCAGCACTCTGGGAGGCCGAGGCGGGTGGATCGCCTGAGGTTAGGAATTCAAGACCAGCCTGGCCAACATGGTAAAACCCCATCTCTACTAAAAATACAAAAAATTAGCTGGGCATGGTGGCGCCCATCTGTAATCCCAGCTACTCGGGAGGCCGAGGCAGGAGGCGGAGGTTGCAGTGAGCTGAGATGGTGCCATTACATTCCAGCCTGGGCAACAAGGGTGAAACTCCATCTCAAAAAAAAAAAAAAGAATGGAGTTATTCATGAAAAGTTAGAGATGTGCAATATTCCCTAACCATTAAGAACAAAGTTAGCTTTGGACCAATTTAGACTGACCTCATGCACTAATATGAATAATTCCAGACTTACCTATCCTACTCTCTCAAAACCTAAAACCTTTGTCACCAGACACTCCAATTTCTCCCATATGCCATCACTGATAAGTTGCCAGATTTTGCCTATTTTACTTCAAAATATCCCTTGCTTTGCTTTCTTGTTTTTCTTTCACTAACACCTAAATTATATCCTTTGCCCAGAACACTAAAACAGATTCCCAGCTGACCAGCTCAAATCCAGCAGTTCTCAAAGTGTGGGGTCTGCAGAACTCAAAGGTGTCCATGCATTCTAACTCCTCAGAAGTTTCCAGTCTCATCTGCCACAACTCCCCTCCAGTAGCTACAGTCAAACCAGCCAGTGGATGCTTTCTGAACACCCAGGCCACACTGCCTCTGCTCCTTCTCTGTCTAAATCATTCCTTGCTCCCTACCTCTTTGCCTAATAGCTCACAGGCCATTGGTCTTTCAGCCTTCCCTAATCCCCCAAGGGCATGAGACCTCTTCCCACATAAAATTTATCACACACTTTATCACACTTGGCTTTTTATTCTGATTTTGCAAACTTCCTATTTAACCAACCACACTGTAGTCTCCTTGAAAACAAGCACCATTTCTTATATAATTTCATCCCCTGGGTGTTAGTCACCCAGGTCAGTGCTTGGGGTGAAAGAGTTGACCAAAAAAATAAGTAGTGAATAATCATGATTTCTGAAACCAGAGCCAGAATGTTGATTGGTTATAGCTGTTCCCTAAAATGGCTTTCAATTTTTTTTTTTTTTTTTTTTTTTTCTGAGACGGAGTCTTGCTCTGTCGCCCAGGCTGGAGTGCAGTGGCATGATCTCAGCTCACTGCAAGCTCCGCCGCGCCTCCCAGGTTCACGCCATTCTCCTGCCTCGGCCTCCCCATTAGCTGGGACTACAGGCACCCACCACCACGCCCGGCTAATATTTTTTGTATTTTTAGTAGAGACGGGGTTTCACTGTGTTAGCCAAGATGGTCTTGATCTCCTGACCTCGTGATCCACCCGCCTCGGCCTCCCAAAGTGCTGGGATTACAGGCTTGAGCCACCACACTCAGCTCAAAATGTTTTAATCCCTCCTCATTAACACTCTTCTCTTTTACTCTGAAGCTACCAACCAACCAACCAACCAACAAAAATTCCCCAGGGGTTAAAATCTAGTCTACCTTTACTTCAACCCAGGAATGGGCATTTTACTTTATTGATTCATTTTATTTTATTTTATTTTTTATTTTTTGCGTCGGAGTCTTGTTCTGTCGCCCAGGCTGGAATGCAGTGGTGTGATCTTCGCTCACTGCAACCTCCACCTCCCGGGTTCAAGCGATTCTCCTGCCTCAGCCTTCTGAGTAGTTGGGACTACAGGTGCATGCCACCACACCCAGCTAATTTCTTTTTTTTGTATTTTTAGTAGAGACAGGGTTTCACCGTGTTAGCCAGGATGGTCTTGATCTCCTGACCTCATGATCCACCCGCCTTGGCCTCCCAAAGTACTGGGATTACAGGCGTGACCCACCGCACCCGGTCTCATTCTAAAATTTTTATGAGCACAGGCTGTGTGCCAGATGACAGTGAACAAGACAGAGTCCCTGTTTAACGACCATAGAACTGACCATCTAGCTGACAATAATAAATACATACCTATGTACACACATAAGAATGAATAATGTCAGATACAGAAGTACACATACGAAAACTGATTTAACAGGAAGGATGGTGAGGGTGTATGAGACAGGTGGTCAAGGAAAGAAAGAGCTCTCTGGGAGGTAATATTTGAATTGAGACCTGAATGTCATAAAGATCTGGAGCAGGGCATTCCAGGCAGAGGAAACCCACATACAAAGGCTCTGGGGTGAGCAGAAGCTCAGTACGTTCAGACAAAAAAAGAGCCAGCATGCCAGAGGGTAGAGAGTAAATGAGGGAGAGAGAGAAGCAAAGCAGGGAAGTGTCTTTTTTGTTAAAACAAAACAAAACTTTAATTCTATTGACAAATAATAATTGCATCTATTTACAGTACAATGTGATGTTGTGACCCATTTATATATTGTGGAATAGGCAAGTTAGTCTAATTAACATATCCATCATCTCTTATAATTATCATTTCTTTGTGGTGAGAACATTTAAAACCTACTCTTTTAGCAATTTTGAAATACACATTATTATCAACGATAGTCACCTTGCTGTGCAATACATCACCAGAACTTATTCCTAACTTTGTACCCTTTGATCAACATTTCCTCCTTCCACCCAACACTCAGCTTTGGTAACCACCATTCCACTCTCTACATCTATGAGTTCAACTTTTTTTGATTCCACATACAAGTGAGATTGGGCAGTATTTGTCTTTCTGTGCCTGGTTTTTTCACTTAGCATAATGTACTCTACACTCATCCATCTTATGGCAAATGACAAAATTCTGTTCTAAGGCCAAATAGTATTCCATTGTGTGTATACATCACATTTTTACCCATTGATCTGCTGGTGAGAACTTACGCTGTTTCCATATCTTGGCTATTACGAATAATGTGGCAATGATCATGGGAGTGTAGACATCTCTTTGACATACCATTTCATTTTCTTTAGATATATACCCAGAAGTGAGACTGCTGGATTATATGGTAGTTCTATTTTTAATTTTTCAAGGAACCTCTAAACTGTTTTGCAAAATGGCTGGAAGTTATACCTCTTTTACTCCTCATGTTCAGTAACACTTGTTATCTTTTACCCTTCATGCTCAATACTCCTCATGCTCAGTAAGACTTTACTCCTCACGCTCAATAACTTTACTCCTCATGCTCAGTAACACTTGTTATTGTCCATCTTTTTGATAACAGCCAATCTAACAGATGTGAGGTTGTATTTCATTGTGGTTTTAATTTGCATTTCCCTGATGATTAGTGATACTGGGCATTTTTCATGTGTCTGTCAGCCTTCTGTATATTTCCTTTGAGAAATGTCTATTCAGGTCCCTTGACCATTTTTTAATAGGGCTATTTATTTCCTTGTTGAGTAGTTTGAGTTCCTTATATAGTTTGAGCCCTTATCTGATGTATAATTTTGCAAATATTTTCTTTCAATGTGGGGGTTGTCTCTTTATCTCTGTTGTTTCCTTTGTTGTACAGAAGCTTTTTAGTTTGATGCAATCTCATTTATCTGTTTTTACTTTTGTTGCCTATGTTTTGGGGGTCATATGCAAGAAATCACTGCCCAGACCAATGTCACATAGCTTTTCCCCCATGTTTTCTTCTAGTGTTTTATAATTTCAGGTCTTGCATTTAAGTCTTTTTCTTTTTTTTTTTTTTTTTTGTTAGATAAAGTCTTGCTTTGTCACCAGGCTGGAGTGCAGTGGCACAATCTCAGCTCACTGCAACCTCCGCCTCCTGGGTTCCAGCGATTCTCCTGCCTCAGCCTCCTGAGTAGCTGCGACTAGAGGCGTGTGTCACCATGCCCAGCTAATTTTTGTATTTTTAGGAGAGACAGGGTTCCACCATGTTGGCCAGGATGGCATCCATCTCTCAACCTTGTGATCTGGCCGCCTAGGCCTCCCAAAGTGCTGAGATTATGGGCGTGAGCCACTGTGCCTGGCCACATTTAAGTCTTTAATACATTTTGAATTGATTTTTGTACAAAGGGTGAGATAAGGATCCAAATTCAATCCTCTGCATGTAGATGGCCAGTTTTCCCAGCACCAGTTGCTGAAGATACTGCCCTTTCACCAGTGTGTTCTCAGCTCCTCTGTTGAAAAATCTATTGGTTATAGATGTGTGTGATTTACTTCTGGGCATTCTATCCTGTTCCATTGGTCATTGTGTCTATTTTTTTGCTAGTCTCACATTGTTTTAATTACTACAGCTTTGAAATATAGTTTGAAACAAGGTAGTGTGGTATCTCCTGCTTACTTCTTTTGCTCAAAATTAGTTGGGCTAATTGGGGTCTCTGGTGATTCCATATGAATTTTAGGATTGTTTTCTATTTCCATGGAGAATGATGTTGGAATTTTGATAGGGATTGCATTAATTTGTAGATTACTTTTGGCAGACATTTTAACAATATTGATTCTTCCAATCCATGAAGATGGGGTATCTTTCCATTTGTGTCATCTTAAATTTCTTTCATCAATGTTTTATAGTTTCCAGCATACAGAATTTTCACCTTCTCCGTTAAATTTACTCCTAGGTTTTTGGTTTTTGGTTTTTTAATATCATTGTAAACGGGATTGTTTTCTGTCAACTCTCACTACTTGTATTAAACATAGTACTGGAAGTCCTAGCCAAGCAATTGGGCAAGAGAAATAAAAAACAGCCAAATAAGAAAGGAAGAAGTAAAATTATGCTTGATGATGACATGATCTTATATGTAGAAAATCCTAAATATTCCACAAAAAAACTGATAGAACTGAGAAACAAATTTAGTACAGTTTCAGGTTACAAAATCAGCATAGAAAAATCAGTAGCATTTTTACATACTAATAAGAAACTATCTGAAAAATAAATGAGGGAAGTGTCTTGAGGCAGAAGGAGGCATTTTTACCTTCTCACTGTGTTTTATAAAACTTGCCCCTACTTTATAAATGCATCGACTTTTTCCCCAGGGAATATGCGTATGTAAAATCCTGAAATTTTCAAAGGAAAGAACTAAATGTCCAAAGAAGGTAGAAAATTAAGAAAAATGAAATTATACTTACCATAGGAAACAGCACATACTCTCTGAGGAAATCTTGAGAATCAAACTGATTATAGTCTCCAAAATCAGCTGAGAAGAAAAGAAGGTGGAAGGGCAGTATTTATTATAAGAAATTAAAGATGGCATAAAATAGGGCAAACTCATCACATTATTCTTCACATTTCATCCTATTTCTCACTATTATTAAATAAAAATAGTGCCAAGGTATGTTTGACGTAGTTACTTTTATCTAACAGTATGGTAAATATCAGCACGTAAGCATCACTACATGATTTTTTAGAAATAATGAAGAAATTTGAAAACAATTCCTAAAGGCCACTTAAAAAAATTTAAACAAACCTATATTTATCTGTTTGTTAAATATGCATCAATTTGTATCTTAAGAATATTGGGCCGGGCGCGGTGGCTCAAGCCTGTAATCCCAGCACTTTGGGAGGCCGAGACGGGTGGATCACGAGGTCAGGAGATCGAGACCATCCTAGCTAAAACGGTGAAACCCCGTCTCTACTAATAAACACAAAAAACTAGCCGGGCAAGGTGGCGGGCACCTGTAGTTCCAGCTACTCAGGAAGCTAAGGCAGGAGAATGGTGTGAACCTGGGAGGCGGAGCTTGCAGTGAGCTGAGATCTCGCCACTGCACTCCAGCCTGGGCGACAGAGCGAGACTCCGTCTCAAAAAAAAAAAAAAGAATATCTGCCAAGGGGACTTTTTTAACTCAAGGTTAATCTGGAGTACTAAAGAACCCATCTGTATCTTTTCATATATATGCAGCTGGAAATTCCCACTGTAAAACACCCTTGGCAAGCAACCTCAAATATCTTTCTACCTCCTAAATAACTTCACATGTTACAAGATGCCAAAAATTGTTTTCCCTGTTTTCATGTTACCATGGTACAGTTTGAGCACATGCAAAATGAAATATATAAATGTCTTCTTATCTTGCTTGCTCTTCTAAGAACTAAACCTGCATGAAATTTTAATTTCATGTAAAATATTTAGCATCAGATAGAAATGGATCCAGGTATCTTTAAGGTAACAAGAGATATAGGATGAGAGGATACACACACCATGCACCAATGCTGAGAAGTTGCTGAGAAGGTAAAAAATAAACATCAACCTACAAACTCAGCATGTAACAAATTACCAATTAGGTGCAGCATTCAAGAATAGCAAGAATGTTATCACATTCCACCACAACTTCTATTTCTGTTGATGTATCTTTCTAAAAACCCAATAAGCATTCTCAAAAAAAAGTTATTTGCAAAGGATTAGAGGACCTTTCATCAGACTGAACAGCTAGCTTCAAGGACCCAATGAAAAGGGAATCCAGAGGAAGTTTACCAAATTCCTCAAGGATCCTCCAGTATCCAGGATGCCCATAATAAGCCTGATGACTAAGTAGTGAGAGGAAAGAGTACATGCAGTAAACAAACAAAGCTATTTATGTATGTATGTATGTATGTATGTATGTATGTATGTTTTAGAGACAGGGTCTTGCTTTGTCATCCGGGCTGGGGTGCAGTGAACTGATCATAGCCCTCTGCAGCCTCAAGCTCCTGGACTCAGGCGATCCTCCCACCTCAGCCTCCTGAGTAGCTGGGACTACAGGTGCACACCACCATGCTGGGCTAATTTTTTATTTTTACATCTTTCGTAGAGACATGGTCTCGTTTTGCTGCCTAGGGTGGTTTCAAACTCCTGGTTTCAAGTAATCCTCTCGCCTTGGCCTCCTAAAGTGCTAGGATTACAGGCATGAGCCACCACACCTGGCCCAACGAAGTGTTTTAAAAGGAAAAAGACCCAATTTGACAATGAGGGACATATTGATCTTCCCCATTATTTCAACAATGCTACCTCTGATTTCTCTATCATAACTGGCCATTGTTTCTTCCCCTCCAGTCTTTAAGCAGACCGAGGTGATACATCAGATTTTGCCTGTTTCCATCCACAGAATTACAACAGAAGCTAACGGTATAGAAATTGTACTTCTAACAGAAATTGTTAAGTTGTTAATACTTCAGAATGAAAGAGGTCAGGAGAAGGGTTGCCTCTTCAGACATTTAGATCTGAGATGATTCAATTCAGTCCAATGTCTGGGATGGGAAGTCAGTTTACACCTTCTAAAACAACAGTCCATGCAGCAAGGACCCAGCTGCTGGCTGGCTCACACTTGCAGAGAACCTGGTTTTCAAGAAAATGACTAAAAGGAAAAGTTTCTTTTCAAAAACTATATTACCATCTTCTTGCTTTTTTTAAAAAAAATTTTTTTAAATTTTTACTTTTTGAGACAGAGTCTAGCTTTGTCACCTAGGCTGGAGTGTGGGGCGGTGTGATCTCAGCTCACTGTAACCTCCACCTCCCAGGTTCAAGAGATTCTCGTGCTCCAGCCTCCTGAGTAGCTGGGATTACAGGCATGTGTCACCATGCTTGGCTAATTTTTGTATTTTTATTAGAGACAAGGTTTTACCATGTTGGCCAGGCTGGTCTCAAACTCCTGACCTTCAGTGATTCGCCCACCTCAACCTCCCAAAGTGCTGGGATTACAGGCGTGAGCCACCACACCAGCCTATCTTGCTTTCAATATGACCAAAGGTGGTTAAGCCACCACTCAATAAACCATAATGTATAAAATATACATATAAACTTCCACACATAACAATTTAGAAAAGGCAAAAGAGAGCTATGTAATATAAACCTATATGGGATGTGTTGAAAGATAAACTCAGTCCAGTATACATTTGTTGTTTCATGTTACAACCATGGATTTTAAATTTATCTTTTTAACGGCATTAGAATACATTATACCATAATGCTTAAAGCTATCACACTCCAAGAAGTTGTGATAGTAACACCTTTGCAGTATCAAGCCACAGAATATGACCACATTGTGCCTTGGAATAATTCTGAGAAAATGCTCCACAAACCCTGAAATGTAGCCTTAATTAAAGGCAGAATAAAAGCTGCTATTTCCTCAAATAAAACTGTAATTACACAAGCATGAGCAGTTTGCAAACAGCTTTGAGAAATCTACCACCCAGCCACCAAAAATCACTAACTTTGCATTTTTCACGTAAGATAACTTGAAATAAAAAGGGAGCATTACTAAGGGATCATTTAAGTAAATCTAACTTCTCACTCTGAGAGGACGGTAACACCATGATCAAACAGAAAATGGAATTTCACATGCTGCTCAAACTATGTCTTACCTTGCACAGCTAGGCCGGCTAGCCGAATCACCTGGTCCAATGTACATCGTAATCGCCCTTCAAGCACATCTTTTTTGACTTGCAGATAATACTGATATCTGTTCATGGGAAGAGAGGAACAAACAACCTTAAAAACACATACTTGGAATATATTCCCACAACATAGATGCCTCTAGATGTAAAACCTTGTGTACACAGCAGGATATGCCCGTGATGCTGATAAAGGCCATTTCTATAAAAGATGGAAAGTGACCTCTGCCTGTGTTTATCTTTGTTTGATGTAGCAGGTGCCACATCCTGTTCATTCTGAGCTTGAGAGGATTCTCATCACATCACTTATTTGCAGGCCAGCAGGATAAACTACTGATAAGGACCAGGTCTTCATAACAGAGTCCAAGAATGAAAATGCTTTTGCACACCTGGAGATCCACGACAACACAACTGCCAAAGTTACATTCAACAGTGTGCGTTCCTGAGTGCATTCTAGAAACACATCACCTTTCAAACTCAAAAGTTAGGTAAGGCAGATCACAAAGAGGCCACATAATTTGTACTTCCACTAAAAAATCATATACAGTTTTGACCTTACACATCTGTGAATCAGAAAAATCTAATCTGATGCAACTTTCCAAACTGAAGTAAATTCTCAAACCAGCACAGTACAGATGGACAGAATCATGCCCAAACACATCAAGTCTCAGACTAGACAAATGCCCTCAGGAGCTAACACAGTGTACTGTTTCCCTACCAATAAAACAGCACTCTTAGAATTACCTAAAACATTTAGAAAACTTCTCACTCAAGACGTTTATTTCCTAGGACTCCACTTCCTTTGACCATACTCTCAACACATAGACACAACTGCAACAATCACACTTTTCTAGCATTAATTCCTGGTAAATGCTAACAACACTTTTGCTCCTGGTAACTATAACTCTGTATTTTAACTTCACTTTGGCATCTCAATCAAGGGAACCCAGAAGTGAACCAAAGCCCAGCTTTCCTGGAGAGAGGCAATCGGCACTGAGAGCTAATTACTGCTGGCTCTCCCATGATGATGTCGTAGGTATCATTAGACATAAGTCAATCCAATGCCTGTTTGAGGGAAGGAACTGGGCTCTGTGCACACTCCAGTAGAGTCCCACACTTCTTCTCTCCTCTTGGGTGTACTGAACAGAATAAAGACAACCACACCACTCTTTGGTGGGAAAAACCTATACTCAAATCAGAAGGGCAAACACTGGGACTTTCTTAAAAATCCTTTTTAGTCAAACCTAATTATGGGCTAGAAAAAATCACAAAGCCAAACAAAAAGCAAAATCTCAAAGTAGGAAAGAATGGTAAATTTCACCAATTCCTACTAATTATAAAATGTTTGAATCTCACCCTCATGCCACTCATTCCTTCTCATCTTTCTGGAGTGGTTTTGACTTATTTGCTGCTCTCCAAGCCAGGAAGCCAAACAGATATTTTAACCCATAGCTATCATGCACTTTCTATGGGCGTAAGTCTGCTAGATGCTGAGGAGTATCTTGGAGAGTGCTAAAACAGTCTCTGCCTTACAAGGATGCATATATCTTTTTGACCACTGTGACCATGTTTTTTTCTAGTGTACTATCTAAGGGTTCAGTGATTAAGAACCAAGGAGTAAAACGTCTGAAAAGGTATTATCCTGGCATTATCTGCTAGAGGTAGAGCTTTGTTACCTGTCACCTTGGAGGTGAAAATCATCAGCTAAGATAATTTACTAAAGAATACCTTTGGAAGTACACCAGTAACCAATTAATCTGCCACCAAAACAATAGCTCTAGTTTTTAAAAATCTGCTGCTTCCAACTTTCATCTACAGCTATCACTTCTATCATTTGTCAGCAAGTTCTGTTACAGATCCATTCTATCCTAGGAAACAGTGACTCACAATCCACTAGCAAGGAACACCAGGAACGTTTCTAATCATGTAGGTTGGATGTAGGATTTTGCTGGAATATAAAAATAAGGAGCTGAGGAAAGCAGGGCTCTCTCCTGGAAGCCATCCAAACTAGGAGAGAATCTAAACAGCAGCAATGATACAGTGCTATTACCACGAGATTGTGGGTATTACTATGTAAGACTACAGAAATGAGAATGAAATTCAAACCACTTTGGAAATTGTTTGGCTGGTACAATTTTGCACAAAAGGCAGTTTTATAAAATATGATAATTCTATCGAACATGGTGACTAAATTTGACAACAGGAGTTGAAATTCTATTTCTAGAATGCCTGCTCTTTGCTTATTTCTCATTAGTGATTCAATTATAACAGTAGTAAAATATAACAGTGAATTCTATTTTGGAAACATGCAATTTCATGGAAGTATACTCCACCCTGTCACAGTTTTGGGTGGAGAGGAAAAGGGAAAAAAAACAAAAAAAAAACAATTTTCATGCCAGGAAAGTAAGTATTTGCCAACTTTCCAAAGAGATCCTCTTTGAAAATCCAAGTTCACAAGGAAAACTTTGTAATATTTTTCATATTCAGAGACCTGGAAATAGTCCATCTGACTCCTGAGGCCCAATGAATGGTTTTAGGTTAGGATTCTGCTCTTCCTCTAAGAACTAGTGAACATAATTATGCTTCTTGAATAAAGATAAACTTTTATATTTTTAAATTTTTAAATTTTGTTTTTAAAGATTAACTTTTTATTAAATACAGATTTCTCGGGGTAAAATTAAAAAGGTGTCCTAATAATAAGTGTTATTACATATGACTACTGGGAACGAACATGCTATGACCTAGTCTCTGGGGGCCTCATCTATCTGGAATCTCCCCATCCGATGGTAAGAAAATAAGTGACTTTTCCAAGTTACTTCCTCCCCTAGGAGTTTGAAAAATTAAGTTTGAAAAAATGCCCTATTGGGTCAAATCAACAGAGCCGTCAGTACTTTTGACAGCAGTATCAAAGGACTCCTTCCAAATTATACCCCATAACAATATCTTCAACATTTAGAGATGAATGGCTAAAACCATTTTTTTTTTTTTTTTTTTTTTTTT
>NC_045434.1:71199809-71343894 GCF_002776525.5 Piliocolobus tephrosceles
GCCCAGGCTGGAGTGCAGTGGCCGGATCTCAGCTCACTGCAAGCTCCGCCTCCTGGGTTCATGCCATTCTCCCGCCTCAGCCTCCGGAGCAGCTGGGACTACAGGCGCCCACCACACGCCCGGCTAGTTTTTTGTATTTTTAGTAGAGACGGGGTTTCACCGTATTAGCCAGGATAGTCTTGATCTCCTGACCTCGTGATCCGCCCGCCTCGGCCTCCCAAAGTGCTGGGATTACAGGCGTGAGCCACCACGCCCGGCCAAATTGCTAAAATCTTTATGCTCTCTTTTAAATTCATGTATGATGATTTATCTCAGCACGTCTGCAACTGTGTTTTACTTGCAGTTCTGTTCATTCTTCTCAGAGTGAGCAGGTCTTGTGGTATTCTGAAAGACGTAGGCCGTATTACCACAGAACTACAAATAAGGCACCAGGAACTCAGAGGCCGGGTACGTATTGCTTTTCAAATATTTCCCCCACCCCTCCCCACAAGTGAAATCCTCATTCCAGGTCCAGTTCAACAGATATGCCCCAAACAGGAGACAGCCACGAAAAATGGTTAAAGCCTTGAGATCTGATTTTGGTCATACTACCACCCCAGAATGCAACGCGCTCAGCGTAAGTCACAGGATGGTGAAGATAGAGCAGGGCCCTTGCCATGGTTCCAGATGTCTGCTGCCTTCCCAACAGGGTCATGCCCACCTACCTCGTTACTCCTGGGACTAGCTTTGGGGCCAATGAAATGAGAATAGAAGTGGGAAGTAATTGTTGCTCCCAAGCAAAAGTGTCCTGAGCCAGTGACCGGTTCTCTGCCTCTGCTTCCCTTTGCTCTGAGACCTGCAGTGAGCAGGGAGGGCAGGTTGCTCAGTGAGCCTAAGCCCTGGGCAAAGACGACTGGGAGCAGAGCCTCAGACAACCCACAGTGGACCTGCCAGGTAGGCAGCAAATAAACCTTTGTTTGTGAAAGCCAAAGAGGCTTGGGGGGGTCATACATCACTGCAGCATGATGGAGCCTAAGCTATTTAACAAGGGAAGGACTTTTAAAATCCCAGTCCAATCCTTTCATTTTTTAGAGAAGGCAGCTGTGGTAAGGGAGGAAAATGACTTGTCCAAGGTAATACTCCTTCCTTAAAGACAAGGCCAGAACCAGATCTGATCATGAAAAACCACAGTGGTGAAGGCAGGATCTGTCCCTGCCCATTCTGGGCAAACTACCAATTTCACTGAAGTCTAAAACTAAAAGCAAAGGCCGGGCGCAGTGGCTCAAGCCTGTAATCCCAGCACTTTGGGAGGCCGAGGCGGGTGCACCATAAGGTCAGGAGTTCCAGACCAGCCTGGCCAAGATGGTGAAACCCCGTCTCTACTAAAAATACAAAAATTAGCTGGGCGCAGTAGCATGTACCTGTATTCCCAGCTACTCAGGAGGCTGAGGCAGGAGAATCGCTTGAACCTGGGAGGCAGAGGCTGCAGTGAGCCGAGATCGTGCCACTGCACTCTAGCCTGGGTGACAAAGCGAGACTCCATCTAAAAAATAAATAAATAAATAAAAATAAAAGCGAAAATAAAACACCACTACCCGGTGATTTTTATGATGCTTCTAAGGAAGGGCTTCCATCACCAAGCTTTTCCCCAACCCCACTTAGACAGTCTGTGCTACAGCATATGAGGCAAATGTTGAAATGAGAAACTTTTCCATAAAATCCTATTACAGGACATGTTTCATACTCTAGCCAATGGTTATTCAGATCTGTTTTTTCTCCTGGCAGCAGCCTCTGGGATGTTTCGCTTTTCTCCCCCAGAGATAGAAGGAAGGGAAAGAAGACTGAGTTATACATTTTAACTACTTGTTAACTTTCGAAGAAGGATAGACGGATAGAAGTAAAATCTACAGACCAGAGTTTCTGATTGTAGGCTCCTCCCTGGAAGGAGCGGCTGTGTCCAACAGCAGGTACAAACTGGGCCCTCTGTGTATATATTTCTAAATGCAGATTTTTAAAAAGTAAAATGCAAGTCATCATCAGTGTCACACACAAGTCTTTACTCATTTGCACTGAGTAGCTTCTACAGTATGGATCATAAAAAATGTTATCCAAATTTAACAGCACATATCAGCATTCATTCATTACTCCTTCTGCCCCTACAGCTCAGGGAGGTCTGAGCGAGAAAGAAAATTTTCTTTTCTAGTTTGAAAAACAGGTTAGTGAGAGCATTCTGTAAGCTGTAACTACCAACCTGCAGAGTCACTATCATCACACACAGCTCCCGGTCTGCTCTTCCCTCCTCTAGAGTTCAAATTTAGTTAGACCAACGTATCTCTCCCCATAGGCATGGTCAGGAGGGATGTGACAATTTGGAGAGGGGGGCCATCCTTAAATTCCTCACTTTTTGAAGCCTTTCCATAAAACTACAGGAGTGGAGGACCAGACCAGGACCAGAAAGACAAATTGTCCTGTCACTGTTATCAAGAGCAGGGTAAGACTTAAAATGTGCTTTTCTCACTAGAAAACTGCCTTCATAACTAGTAATATCAGAGGAATCTTGCTAGAATGTACTGGAACCCGGTTCTCTGAAGTGCAGCATGTACCAAAGTGCCAGACAGCATTGCTTTCTGGCTGATGTGATATTCTGCAAATGGAAACAAACAGAAACGTTTCTCTACTATAAAAGACAAAAAAGAGGGAACTGAGGACAAGTAGTCCTAGAGTCCTGGGGTACAGGAGAGCAAAGGGGAATAATTTTAAATCTTGGATTGACAGAGATACCCACAGGAGGGAACCAGCACATTCCACCCATTCCAGCGGGTGTTCACAGCTGTAAATCCAGATAAAGGACAGGGTGGCCCATGCTGTTCTCAGTCTGCCAGGACCAGATAAATACTACGTATGCAGGCATGTAACCAGATAAACCTGATTGCCTCCCTCCCTCCATCCCTCTATCCTCAAAACTCTTGAGAAGAATTTCAGTTTATGACTATTAAAGTCTAATAATGTGTTTGGTACCTGACCCATGCAATATCTAAAAGCTTTTACATTTAATAACTGTTCAAGCTGACAGTCAATTAAAAGTCTGCACTGTCTAACACACTACAAAGCAAACACTCCTGCGACTATGCAAAACTGAAATAACCCCAAAGGGAAGGGGAAAACACAAACAAAAGGAAAAGCTAAAACTAAAACTCTAGCAAGGATACCCTTAAAAGGGAAAGTTTTTCTTCTAGCCTTTTCGTACTATAAGCTAATACGTGTACATGCATGAGAAGAAAACCATGTGCATATACCCAAATACAGACAAGATTTTCTTGGCAAACATTCAAGTCTAGAAGTTTTCAACATTCAGTGATCAATAAATACCCTATTTTGCCAGAGACACCCAACTTCTTAATAAGATTCCTTCAGTTTCAATGAGCCGAAGGATTACAATTATTTCCTAAAAAGGATAATATTTGTTTAAATGCATACAAAGACACACAGGCCTTAACTAGTGAAAAACGGCCAATGATAGCAAGGGGTTGCAAAAGAGAAAGACATGTCACGACCTGATCCTTGCTTTCTGCTCTTGAACTCTTGCATTAATTATAACAAATTACAGGGAATCCAAGTACTGTTTATAAGTATAATAAATTCCCTAATAGTAGTCTATCATCTAATCAGGGGTTCTGTCTAGAAAAGAAAAACTCATTTCTGAAATACATCATAGAGGGAAAGAGAATACCCTGACATCACTTCTTTCTGTTCTATCCTATGCTACTGGGTACAGATTTCTTTACAGCAATCAATCCATAGGATTTAAAAGGGCCCGACATGGTTCCCTGCTGAGGGCTATGATGCCCTGAACTAGGAAAACATGCCAACAGAAGTAGAAATACTCAGCCTCAAAAGAAAACACTATGCTAAAGTGTTTGATGTTAAAATGAAATGAGTCTGTTTTGATCTGTCTTTAAAATCTCCAATGACTTGGGAAAGTTCTGCAGTTCCTTAAAAAGTTAAACATAGAATTATCACATGATTCAGCTATTATGCTCCTCAGTATATAGCCATACAAACTGAGAGCACATGTTCACACAAAAACTGATACGTGAATGGTAATGTTATTCACAATAGCCAAAAAGAGGAAACAACCCCAAAGTCCAACACCTGATGAATGGATAAACAAAATGTGGTCTCTCCAAACACTGGAATATTATGCAGCCACAAAAAGAGTGATGTATTGATACACGCTGTAACATGGATGAACTTTGAGGCGTTATGCTAAGTAAAAGATGCCAGACACAAAGAGTCACATCTTGTGTGATTCCATTCATAAGAAATGTCCAGAATAGGCAAATTCATAGAGACAGAAAATAGATGAATGGTTGCCAGAGGCTGAGGGAAGAGGAGGCTTAGGAATGCCTGCTAACATTTTGAAATTAGACAGTGACAGTGGCTGCACAACTTTGTTAAAACACTAAAAGTCACCAAATTGTATACTTTAAAGTGGTTAAAATGATGGATTTACTCAGGATCATAAGACAGGGTGAGAAGAAAAAAAAAAAATAATGGTGAATTGATGTTACGTGGATTTTAGCTCAAAAAAAAAAAACACCCAATGATCCTAATCAGGAAAAACTCCAAAGTCCTGACACAGCATACCAGGCTCTTCATGATCCAGTCAAAACTATTTTTTTTTCCAACTTCATGTCTCACCACACACCCCATACCTGAGCTGTCATAAGTGTGTAGTGCCCCCCCATAGTTGCCATGTTCTTTCCTGCCTCCTCGCCATTTCCCTGGTCTAATCACCCTTGCCTATCCTCCTGCATTCGCCCAATCACCTGTCCATGCTCCAAGGCTCAGATGAAATGTATCTCCTCTCCAAAAGCTTCCCAAACCCTCTTAGCAAGTTAGTGAATCCTTTCACATCCTCCACTATACTTCCCCCAGGCCTCTCCTGCACTGGCACCAGCACCTCCCCAACTCCGTTGTGATCAGTACCCGGCACTAAGTAGATGCTCAATAAACATTTCTGAGTAGATGAAATACTGACAAAGAGACAAAGACAGAAGAAAGGAGGGAAAAGGGGAGGAATATTAATTACCTACTAGTAAAGTTATTAGATGTTATTTCTACAATATGAAAGAGCACCTAAAAATTCTAGAAATGGAACTCATCACACATCAAGCAGGAAGTCTTGGGAAACTTGTCTTTATGCAAAGAGCAAAACTACTCCTTCAGTGTGAAATGCTTATTTTTAAATGACTTAAACTGATCTGTGAGCTACCATGCAGCAAAGAAAGAACTCAAGGATGAATCACAGTCAGAGACCAACAGCATTAAACCAGGTAGACAAAAGGAGCACAGATCAGGGAACATCAATGCTCCATGCTAATCAGCCAACCAAAATCACTCCTCTAAATTGCAGCCTCGTCCCTCTTACACTAGCGGTAAATATGTCTTGACTCATCAGCTCAAAATACACATCTGCCTGCCCTGAAAATCGTGTGTTCATAATATTACCTACAACTCACTGTGGGAAAAGGGAGCTTAAATTATATCTGGAAGCTGGGTGAGTCAATTGCCCAAAGATTTGTCTTCTTGGTAAACAGCCAGGTTGCCGGCTAAGGATTCTGCATAACATCCTTGAAGCTTTGGTGAGCTACCAGGTGGAAGTACAGTGCTGTTATTACTGATATGCCTGGTCTGAAGGATAAAATACATAAAAATCAACAAATGAAAGGCAAGAAGATCATCTCTGTGAATGGGCACGAGTTCTTCCCTAGAATCCCTAATTAAAGGTAGTCCCTACCTTTTCACAGGTAAGCAACTGCTAAAAGATGTCAGTTCCCTGTCGATGAAGTCCCAGAAATGAGTAGGAAATACTATGTGCTTAATAAATGTTTGATGAACAAATGAGGCAATGGAAGTAAATCCTCAATTCTATGTCTCCCAAGACTATGACAAAAATGGAAAGAATAGAATTTCCTGCCAAAAGCAGAAAATTCTGATGTCTGTCATCTCAGCACTTTGGGAGGCTGAGGTGAGGAGAACGCTTCAGTCCAGGCCAGTCTGGGCAACATGGTGAAACCCCCCCCCCCAAAAAAAAAAAAAAAAAAAGGAAAGGGAAGGGGGAAGGGAGGGAGGAAGGGAGGGAGACAGGGAGGGGAAGGAAGGGGAAGGACAGCCAAACTAGCTGGGCGTGGTGGCATGCACCTACAGTCCCAGCTGCTCAGGAGGTGGAGGTGGGAGGATCAACTGAGCCCAGGAGTTTGGAGGTTGTGGTGAGTTGTGATCGCACCACTGCACTCCAAGCTGAGCAACAGAATGAGACTGTTTTCCCGCAACACCCTGCAAAAACGAAAGATAAAGAAAAAGAAATTCCCAGCCCATGTTAAGTCATATGGCTAGGCACATTACCAGTGACCACAGATTGTGTATGGATGGGAATGCCATCTATATTCCTGACTCCAGCATCTCTGTCATTGTTAACCATGAGCCCACTTTCCAAGTTTTGTCCCTAAGAGCCAGCCAAGCCTAACTTTAAACTTTGGTTGATGCTTTGTTTACTGGCCAGTCTAAATTTTGAAAATTTCTAATTGCTGGCTTCCAGGCTTTAGTGCTTCATCACTGCAGGTGCCCCTACTCACCCCATGCTCTCTTAGTCACTGAAGGCTTCTTTTCTCATAGTCACAGCTTAAAAATATCTGAGTACCTGTCAGGTGTGGCTCATGCCTATAATCCCAGCACTTTGGGAGGCCGAGGTGGGTGGATCATTTGAGGTCAGGAGTTCAAGACCAGCTTGGCCAACATGGTGGAATCCCGTCTCTACTAAAAGTATAAAAATTAGCCAGGCATGGTGGCTCATGCCTGTAATCCCAGCTACTGGGGAGGCTGAGGCAGGAAAATCGCTTGAACCTGGGAGGCAGAGGTTGCAGTGAGCAGAGATCGCGTCACTGCACTCCAGCCTAGGTGACACAGTGTGACTCAGTTTCAAAACAAAACAGTTACAACAAAAAATCAGAGTACCAGCCAGGCATGGTGGATCACTCCTGTAATCCCAGCACTTTGGGAGGCCGAGGCGAGTGGATCACGAGATCAGGAGTTCAAGACCAGCCTGGACAAGATGGTGAAACTCTGTCTCTACAAAAAATACAAAAAGTAGCTGGGTGTTACGGTGGGAGCCTGTCATCCCAGCTACTCGAGAGGCTGAGGCAGAGAACTGCTTGAATTTGGGAGGTGGAGGTTGCAGTGAGCTGAGATTGTACCACTGCACTCCAGCCTGGGCAACAGAGTGAGACTCTGTATTTAAATAAAAAAAAAAAAAAATCAGAGTACCACACAAGTAACCCATATTAAAAGAATATCTGAAAACAGACATAAAAAAACAAACACAATAGCTGGATGGAATGTTTATCAGAAATAGCAAAATAGGGGCTATCTGCTCAGAAGTCAGCAATATGAGAGAGACTTCAGAGATCCTGCTGGATGACTTTAATTTCCATAGCATGGACCTGTGGTGAGACAATTGAGTGAGACACCCTACTATTCTTTCTTTCTTTTCTTTCTTTCCTTCCTTCCTTTTTCTTTTTTCTTTGCTTTCTCTTTTCTTTCCCTCTTTCCCTCTCTCTTTCTCTCTCTCTCTCTTTTTTTTTGAGACAGAGTCTTGCTCTGTCACTCAGGCTGGAGTGCAATGGCACGATCTTGGCTCACTGCAACTTCTGCCTCCCATCCTGCCTCAGCCTCCCAAGTAGCTGGGACTAAAGGTATGTGCCACCACACCCAGCTAATTTTTTTGTTTTTTTCCTATTTTTAGTAGAGATGGGGTTTTGCCACGCTGGCAAAGCTGGTCTCGAACTCCTGACCTCAGATGATCTGCCTGCCTTGGCCTTCCAAAGTACTGGGATTACAGGTGTGAGACACCGCACTCGGCCTGCCCACCCCACGTTCCATGTGGCCACTATGATCCGTGTTCAACCTCTCCCCAATCATAGCAATTCGATATTACAGATTTTATGCATTTGTAATGATAACATGCCTATCCATCTCTATTTTTTTTAAGTAGAGACAGGGGTTATGCCATGTTGACCAGGATGGTCTTGAATTCCTAGTCTCAAGTGATCCACCTGCCTTGGCCTCCCAAAGTGCTTGGATTACAGGCATGGGCCACCAGGTCCATCCCATTCATCTCTATTTAGCACCCTACTAGCCCAGAAGTACCTTGAAGGCGGAAACCCTCTCTCTCTATTCTATAATTCACAGACTCAGTAGATGATCCTAGACTTGGTAGTTGCACAAAAAGCATTATGATCATTTACTGACTCAGAGACACCCAGTGGGTAAAAAATCATGCTTTTTGGAAGTTAGCCACCCAAATAGTTGGCACAGAACAACACTGGACTCAGCAGAAAGAAAAAAAAAACAAAATCACCTATACTCTAGGCATTACATAATACAAAGCCTTTCCCCAGTCAACAAATTGGAAAAACGCATTCTGCCCTCTGTGTTCCCATTGATTTTGTAACTCTAACATGGTACTGATCAAACAACTCAGTTAATTACGTGCGTCTATTTTTGCCTCCTTTGCTGTTTTATAAAACTGCCCTGTTCATGTTTGTATTCCCCCCCCCATACTACCTTACTATGTATTTACATTAAAGCAGGATATTATTATTATGTCCACATATTTAAAAGATGGTCAATTACATACTGGCTGAAAGAAACTTTACGTTGTTCCTAGTGTACTATGAAAAAAATAACAAAAACACACCACATGTCTATCAAAAGCTTTGGAAGAATTGAATTCTCCACAATTGGAATTTTTATCAATTTCTCTAGATATTAAGAAATCAGAGCCTTCAAATAGTTATTAACAATGACAGTGCTTTGCATTTGTGGAGTTGTTTTCCAAGAACTGTCATGTATAATATTTCCTGTCATTTCATATTCGCAACAACCCTGCAAGATAGCCACGAGTCCCGTTTATCCATGGGGAAATGGAGGCGCCCAGGGGGTAGGTGACTTGCCAAGTCTTCTGATTTTATAGTCAAGTGTTCTTTTATTACAATATTATGCCTGTGTAGTAGGTTAGTCTATAGTTTCTACATGCCTGGAGAATAAATCTCAAAAAAAAAAAAAAAAAAAGGAAGAAGAGAAAAAAACTACAGAAGGCTACAGATCACAACATGAATCCATTGACAATATAATGATTTTTTAATGTTGGAAATGAATGAATGATTTTCTTTTGCAGAATCTTCAAAGCAGCTGAAGACCTCAAATGTGGCAACAACTGCCAAAGATAAAATACCAAATCACCAAACATCTCACTGCCCAAGAATCTAGTATCTTGCTATGCTGTGATTTCTGCCAAAATCATGCTTGGTATTTTCAAGCATGGAAATATCTCTCTACAATTCTTCCTTTCAAGCCCTTCTTGAGACTCTAGGATTAAAGGAGGAGATACTTCATTTGTTAAATGCAATTTAAAAATCATTTTGAACATCCTTTCTTCTTTTAGAGTTTTACTTTTCTAACTGCCTCAGTTTCTACAAGGCCATCTTTTGTAACTCTTGACACACAGTAAACTTTAAGTTAGAAACTGTAACTTCCTAGAGAAAAAAAATGATGGCCAAAGTGACAAGTGACTACACATAAATAGAAGGAAACCCTTTGTTTAGGACATGGGTAGGGGGATGGGGGATTGCCAAGCAGAGAACTGTAATTCCCAAATCAGAGAAATTCTTTCATTTCATGAAAGAAGGCTGCTATAAACACATTCCTCCTTTTCATCCTAGACTTAAGAACTTAAAACTCTCTCATTAGAAACCAGAATAGGAGCACATTAAATGTCTCTTTAGGGACCAAAAATTCAGGGGCATGAAGCCCAGGGAGGATGCCAGTTTGGGGCAGTCAGTGGCTGTACGGGGCACGCCCTGTGGGTATCAGACCATATTCAAAGGAGAGCACTATCCAGAAAAGAAGTACTAAGTAGGTATTCAAATTCTCTCTTTAAAAACAAAAATAAAATAAAATAAAATAATCTCAGCAGGCTTTTCCTAAAAAAAAAAAAAAAAAAAAAAGATTACAGGCTGGGCGTGGTGGCTCACGCCTATAATCCCAGCACTTTGAAGGGCTGAGGCAGGCAGATCACAAGGTCAAGAGATTGAGACCATTCTGGCCAACATGGTGAAACTCCGTCTCTACTAAAAATACAAAAATTAGCCAGGCATGGTGGTGCGTGCCTGTAGTCCCAGCTACTCGGGAGGCCGAGACAGAAGAATCGCTTGAACTAGGGAGTCAGAGTTGCAGTGAGCCAAGATTGTGCCACTGCACTACAGCTTGGTGACAGAGCGGGTCCCCGTCTCAAAAAAAAAAAAAAAAATTATGATTGCAGAAAATATATGGCCTCCTATAATCTGTTAATATGTTCATAAAACCAGCACAAAATTTATTGGATAGAAATCATTATAAAAGCTGTCAGATTCTATTAATATTAGTATAATGATTTCTTATCTTTTTATAGAACTTTTATTTAAAAAGTAAACCTACTTAGTTTACTCGTAAAATATTAGAAGTGTACACATACATATATTCCATTATTTATTTATTCATCCATTTGACAAAAGCTTAATGAGTACCCACTACATGCCAGGAGTTATTCTAGGCACTAGGGATATCACAGTGAACGAAACAAACCCATGCTCATGGAGCTCACAGTCTAGTGGGGAAGACAAGCAAAAATCAAGTAAATAAACAATAGGTCCAATGAGAGAAAAGCAAGCAAGACACACAGAGAGTAACAAGGTAGGAGGTGGTCAAGAAAGGTTTCTCTGATAAAGCAAACTCTGAACAAAGATCTGAAAAAAAAAAATGAGGAACTAGCACTGTGGATATTTGGGGGATGGAGGCTTTCGCTTCAAACAAAGGGAATGGCAAGTAGAAAGGCTTTCAGGAGAGCTAGTGTGGTGCATTCATGAATGGTCAAGAGGTCAGTGTAGCAAAGAGTGAGCAAGAGGATGAATCGTTGGGCTGACAGAAAAGGCAGGAAGTGGTACAAACCACAAAAGGCCTCGCAGGGCACAGTAAGGGTTCTGACTCCACTAAGATGGCAAACCAATGGAAGGTACTGAGCAAAGGAGCTGCATAAACGGATACCCATTTAACAAGATGGTACTGGCTGCTTTGTAGACACTGGACTGTGAGGGGCAAGGGTGGAAGCGGAGATGCCAGTCAGAAAAAAATGACAGCAGACTGGATTAGAGAGGTAGCAGTGCACGCAGAAGGAAGTAGTCAGAATCTAGACATATTCTGAAGGCTGGATGTGGTGTATGGGAGAAAGAATCCTGAGCAACTAAACTAAACCTTTCAGATACAGACTTCTCACTCTTTGAAAACGGACAGACAAAATAGATTTGGGGGAAATAGATTTATGGTCTTTTAAAAATTATAACCACCTAATCTTTCATTAAAACCTACACAGTTCAAAATAGTCATCAAACCACGTCAAACATTTGATCCAATCTTTTTAAAAAAGGAAGTATCTTTGATATAATAATGGATTCTCCCTTTTTCTTTTTATCATCTTCTTCCTCTTCCCTGTCCCTCAAATCCTCTGCCTCCTATTTTTGTAAAAGAACTGTCTTTATAGAATGAAGTCCACACATATTTCCATCTGATTTCTATTATTTGAATTTTGAGTGCAGATTAAAAATGGCAACAAGACCATGTAGTAAATGTGCAGTGAATAAGTGGACAGGTGGTAGGAATCAGGAAATGAAACACTGCTCTCGCCCAGGGTTTAGCAAAATCTCTGGAAGGCCCAAGTAAAAGGTATTTCCTTTCTTCCCACTTGAGTCCTATTATCAAATCACTATACTTTAAAAACACCATCATTTTTACTAACATTAAAAATGGTCTTTGCAGTGTAACTTTATCAAAAGGCATGCACTAAAAAGATTGGGGAGAAAAAATAAGTTAGTGCAATTAATAATATAGTTACTAAGTCATGCGTTTCTGCCATTTAAAGTTTCTTGTTTCTATGAAAACTCATCTAGAGCCACCACCGACCTCACATTGGTAAACCAAGCCCAGTACATTTTCCTCACAGAATGAAATCCCAAGTATTGCCTCACTTTTTCATGTTAGCCCGTCCCGTATAACTGTCATCAGTTCTTAAAGGCATGACCGTGCTTATAGACAGGATGATTTCCTCATAAAAGTCATGATCACAGATTTAAGTCTAAAGAAGAATATGATCATAAGTATATGTAAATAAGAATAAACATAATGGACTCCTTTATAGTTTATCACCCAGAAGTAGATATGTTCACATGACCATCTTCTATATGTTTATCATCTTCTCAGTGAAGGAGGTCTGTAATAATATTACATGAAAACAAGCTATTATTTAGGAATTAAAATACATTGTTTCACAATTGTTTGAGAGAATACAATTTGATAGCTGATTTTGATGATTCAGATAACTAGAGTACTATATGCTTTTATAATTCTTAATTTGAACTCTGTGAAAACATTGACAGAGTCATAAACTACTACAAATATTTGAAAAAAGGTGACCTTCAGGAGATCAAGGACTTCATCTGTTTTGTTCAGTGCTGTATTACCAGTAACCAAAAGTTTCTTCGCAAATAACATGCTCATTAAATATTTATTTTTTTATCCCCCAAAATGGTCTTCAAGTAAATACTTATTGAATGCATGCACGAACAATGAATGAAAAATCCTTGATACTTTGCCCAAAATGGGCTGTCCAAGCCAACTAGAATATTAATTATGTAGAATTGTGTTAAGTTACACTACTCACTTCATGCTAAGGATCAATATATGGTATTTGAGACAAAATAATTTTAGCAAGTACTAAAGTAGATACATTTTTTCAAAACATAGGGTTTTATGAGAAGAAAAAAATGAATTCATTTTATAATGAACACATTGGGAACTCTAGATTTAGAAAATATTTTTCCTTAATGACCTCATCAGAATAAAATTCTAGAGAAGAAATTGCATGACTTAGTTTCAAGATACAGAAGGAGATTTCATCCTATGAATGTGTGACCCAACAGTAATAGGGAAACCTTGAACTTTAAAAAATTCTTTAGCAGAAATATCAATCCAGGGCTATCTGTGCTACAATTATTTGCTTCCTACTACATTCTAGGTATCCTTGAGGATTTTGCACTGCAATTTTCCTCTCCACTTACGTAATTTCCTCAGCTCGGAATGTTCTCCCTTCACACTTTCCACTCATCTATCAGTGAGCCCTTGATACTGATGGGAGTTACCTCTTTGGGTATTTGCGGGAGAAAACAGGCTTATAGCCCCTGGTCCAGGCTGTTTTCCTGCCTAACAATGCTGACTCACCACAGGGACATCTCTTGCCACGGTTAATTTTATGTGTTATTTTGGCTAGGCCATGATATCCATATATTTGGTCAAATATTTTTCTAGATGTTTCTGTGAAGGTATTTTTTGATGAGATTAACATATTTAAATCAGTAGACTTTGAGTAAAGCAGAATGCTTGTCACAATGTGAGTGAGCCTCATCCAATCAGTTGAACGTCTTACACAGAAAAGATGGACCACCCAGAAGCAAGACTTTGGACCTGAACTGCAAATCTTCCCTGGGTCTCCAGTCTGCTGGCCTGCCCTGCAGATTTTGCATTTGTCAAATCTCCCCATTTATATGAGCCAATTCCTTACAATAAGTTTCTCTCCCTATTTACATACATATCTCATTAGTTCTGTTTCTCTGGAGATCACTGAGTAATGCCCGCCTCCAAAGCTCCTCCTTAGCATTCCACCCATGAAAGGTACCTCCAGCTGGCATCCAACACATACTACTTATGTTGCTCAAATATTTTTATGTGACCATCTAATCTACCCAAATAGATTGAAAATCCCATTCAGGACAGGGCTGACATTTTGTGTCACTCTGTATGTTGCAGAATGCCTTATACTTAGGAAAGAATTAACCTGTTGAATGAATGCCCAGAGGTGAGTCTGGAAGGCAAAGGAGGTTTCTAAGGCAAGAAGGAAAGAGGAAAAGGGAGATACTTCAACTACTGCAAAGAGGAGAGGAAGAAGTGAGAAACGCAGGGTGTCCAGAGACATTGAATGGCACAGACAAGTAAAATAGGGCTATGCAAGGAAGCAGAAGACAAAAAGGAATATAGAGGCTTGTCATGCTTCAGATGCCTCTGAATATTTGTCTTTATCTTCTAAGCAATAGTAAGACATTATATATTTTTGACAAAGGAAGGAAAATGATGAAAGCAATCCTTTAGAAAGATGCTTTAGAGTTGGTATGTACACCACATTATATAAATGGGTGGTACAGATACTAATTAGGAGGTCAAATAATAATGATGATAGTGTTAGGTACTACAAAGTGTGCTTTTCTGTTTATTAACCAGTGTAATCTTCACAAGAGCTTCTTTCATTCATGGAGAAACTGAGTCTTAAGGAGGATAAATAACTCACCTGAGGTCACACACAGAGTGCATGGCACAACAGAATTCAAATCCAAGTCTGTCTGACTCTAAAGCCTGTGCTCTTTACCATCTCATTGTATTTAAGGCTGAAGGTGAGAAGACATAAATTGGGGGCAGAGTAGGCTAGAATGGATTTAACTGGAAAGGCACAGCACATAGTGGTAAATGTGTGGATTCTGGAGCTACACTGTGTAGCCTTGGATCACAGCTCTGTCACGTACTCAAACTGTGCGGGCAAGTTACTCAACCTCTCTGTGCCTTAGTTTCCTATTCTGTGAAATCAGAATAACAGTACTAACTCAAAAAGTGGTTACGAGGGCTAAATCAGTTAATAGGGATGAAGAGCTTAACATTGTGCTTGGCCATAAACACTCATGAAATATCAGGAGTCATCATTACTGTTAATATTAAGAAAGATCAGCCAAGTGCAGTGGCTCACGCCTATAATCCCAGCACTCTGGGAGGCCAAGGGAGAAGGATTGCTTGAGCCCAGGAGTTCAAGACCAACCTGAGCAATACAGTGAGACCTTGTCTCTACAAAAAAAGTTTTTAAAAAATTAGCCATGCATGGTGGCACATGCCTGTAGTCCCAGCTACACTCAGGATGAGGTAGGAGGATCTCCTGGGCTAGGAACTATGGTCCAGGAGGGTGCAGTGAGCTATGATTGCAACACTGCACTAAGGCCTGGATGAAAGAACAAGATCCTGTCTCAAGGAAAAAAAAATAAGATCAATAGGATTTGCAACTGAATAAATGCCAGGACACTTGCTTTTATGTTTACTGATATCCCTTGAGGGCCTCGAACATAAAAGGTACTTACATTTGCATAATGAACAACAAATTGAATACAGAAAGAAAGAAAAAAAACACATAAGATCAAGTATTTAAGATTTCTCAGCCTTACAATTTGCTTTTCATTTTGCTGGCAGTAATACAATTTTTGGAAAACTATTGATTTAAACTAGCATATGCAAATTCAGCAGAAATAAGTACATTCATCAGAGCCTGTGTGAGACTGTCCATAAGACAGGTACTAGAAATGTTCACAGCAACACGGTTCCATTCTTAATAGCTCCTAAATGTAAACAATTCAAATGTCCTTTGTAGAATGGATAAATTGTAATGTATGTCTTCCTTTGATGGAATATTATGCAGCAATGAAAATGAATGATCTCTATACACAACAATATAGATGACTCACAAAATGTTGATCAATGAAGTAAGACATCAAAGAGCATATACTGTATCACTCTACCTAAAAAGTTTTTTTTTTTTTTTTTTTTTTAACGAAAAGCAAAACTAATATATGGTATTAGAATTCAGGATAATGGTTATCCTGATCCACAGACACTGAGAGGGAGCACAAAGACAGATTCTGAGTGGCTGGTGATGCTCTGATTCTTGAGGTAGGGACTGACTGCATGGGTGTGTTCACTTTACAAAGATTCATGGAGCTGTACGCTTTTCTTTTTTCTTTTTTCTTTTTTTTTTTTTTGAGATGGAGTCTCACTCTGTTGCCCAGGCTGGAGTGCAGTGGTGCAATCTTGGTTCACTGCAAGCTCCACCTCCCGAGTTCACACCAGTCTCCTGCCTCAGCCTCCCGAGTAGCTGGGACTACAGGCGCCTGCCACCACTCCCGGCTAATTTTTTTTGTATTTTTAGTAGAGACAGGGTTTCACTGTGTTAGCCAGGATGGTCTCGATCTCCTGACCTCATGATCCACCCACCTCGGTCTCCCAAAGTGCTGGGATTACAGGCATGAGCCACCACGCCTGGCCTCACTTTCCATTTTTGCACTTCTCTGTGCATATATTATATTTCACCAAAAAGCCTCTCTTAAAAAGTGACTACTAGCACAAAGACAACAATTTGACTCCAAGTATGGAAATGTCTACTAAGCAGAGGAGGAGCCTGAAGGAACTGTCGGGGTCTAGTGTAACAAATGACATTGGGGGGGAGAGGGAGGTCAGGTGACAGATTTTCAATTTGTGACAGTGAAAGAATCTTGACGCTACTTATAGAAAAATGGGATATTTAATGGAGGATTTAAAGTCAAGAGAAGACAGCAAGTAAGAGTTCATCACTGTCTACCGTTCTGGTTCCTACAAAGATTGAGCTGAGTATTGTGGGTAGAGATGATTGACAAATAGTTGTCATCACCACTCTGAGGATGCTGAAACAAGAATGTAACAACAATCAGAGGGGCCATAAATATACGCTTAAGAAAAAGGCTGTATTTGGCTTATACATCCAGTTCCCAGCACACAGCAGATATTTAGTATATAAATGAATGAATGACTGTCCTCTGTCACCAAGAAATCAAGAATAAGATGTGGGTAAATGGTACAAAATTAGGCCACGTTTGTCAAAAATTACGTCTAGGGCTGGGCGTGGTAGCTCATGCCTGTAGTCCTAGCACTTTGGGAGGCTGAGATGGGAGCTTCACATGAACCCAGGAATTTAGGGCTACAGTGAACTGTGATTGTGCCACTGCACTCCGGCCAGGGCCACAGAGTAAGAGCCTCTCTCAAAAAAACCCAAAAAATTACTTCTAAAGGCTAAAAATAATTAACCTCTATTGCACAGCAAATATAGAGAAAAATTTAGAAGAAGGACAGGGTTCCAGGAAATTGGAGATTGGACGATGAAAATAAGCAGGTCAGAGATGAGATAAGGTGAAGGTCACCAAAAGCCAAGGAAGGAGAGGATTCTGAGGAGAGGGCTCTCCATGTCTAATGTTGTCTAGAAGTGAGAAAAGGCCTCCGGTTCAGGGCTGGCAGTGTCCTCTGGTAACTTTCAAGAGGCAAATATAAGCAAAATTGATGATGGACATGCTTTTTCAAGGACTCAAGAAGGAACAGATAAAAACTGATGAAAGCAATGGGTAAGTTAACAGAAAGCAAATTAAAAAAAAGAAAAGAAAAGGCATCCAATGGTAATAGAGATATTAAATAGCAATTAGGAAGTATAAAATTATGAAATACTTTGTGGTTAATTTTTAATATAGAAAAAACAAAGTGTGGTTGGAAATCAAAAGCAAAGAATCTATGAGAAGCAGATATTAAAGATATTTGAAAATTACATGAAATTGGAGTCACCCCAGACGAAGTGTTGAGGACCCAGAGAAAAGGTGGAAGAACCGAGAGTGGAATAGGGAGTCGGTCTGTGGGCTGCACACAGGGTAGGGGAGGGAAGCCATGGCTAAACATGTTTAGTGGAGGATGTGGCACAGGATGCCACTCAAAAAGCACATTCCTGGGCTTCTTTGCCCTGGTCAATAATCATGTGACTACAAGACTGGTTTCTTGAAAGAAGGATTCAATTTGATGATTTGAAACACGCTTATCCTTACAAAATTCTGTTTCTTAAGTGAAAGCCACAAAAGGAGAATCTGTACAATGTCCATGTGAATTTGTATTGGGCTACATTCAAAGCCATCCTGGGCTGCATACGGCCCGTGGGCTGCGGGTTGGACAAGCTTGATCTGGACAATTAAAAATATAGGAGTACTTCATTTCCATGATAGAAAGTGAAACTGATTCCCTTCACCTACTTTAATGCTCTCTAATCGATTATTTATACGTTGGGCCAGAGTGAAAAGAAGTAAAGTGGTTCAGTCCTATAGTGTGTGTGTGTGTGTGTGTGTGTGTGTGTGTGTTGAGATAAAATGCAAGTATAACAGAGCAACAGGCAAGAATATCTGTAATTCAACTCACCATTCTTCAGATGTTCAAAGCTTTAAATGAATTTCTAATCATATTCTAGTTATAATTACATTATAATTATACAATGTCCTAAATTAGAAAATAATCATTTTAATCCAGAAAGGAAAAATGCTTGCTTTAGAGTATAATGGTTAAATAGTTCATGACACCCTTTTAAAAAAGAGTATTCAGTGAATTGGGTGTAAAGAATACCGATTTTCAAATTAACAAGGAAAAAACAAACAGTCCCATTAAAGAGCGGGCAAAGGACACGAACACACACTTTTCAGAAGAAGACATATATGCGGCCAACAAGCATAAGAAAAAATGCTCATCACCACTAATCATTACAGAAATGCAAATCAAAACCACCATGAGGTATATACCACCTTACATCAGTCAGAATGGCTATTAATTAAAAGTCTAAAAATAACTGAGAAAGGGGAATGCTTATACACTGCTGGTGGGAATGCAAATTAGCCATGGTAAATCAGCCATGGCAGAAAGCAGTTTGGCGATTTCTCAAAGAACTTAAGGCAGAATTTCCATTTGGCCCAGTCATCCCATTATGGGTTATATATCCAAAGGAATATAAATCATTCTATTATAAAGACACATGCACATGTATGTTCATTGCAGCACCATTCACAATAGCAAAGACGTGGAATCAACCTAAATGTCCATCAGTGGTAGAATGGATAAAGAAAATGTGTTACATATGCACCATGGAATACTATACAGCCACAAACAATAACAAGATCATGTCCTCTGCAGCAACATGGATGCAGGTGGAGGTTATTATCCTAAGTGCGCTAACATAGGAACAGAAAACCAAACACTACATGTTCTCACTTTTAAGTGAGAGCTAAACATTTAGTATATATGGACACAAAGAAGGGAATAACGAACACCAGGGCCTACTTGAGGATGGAGGGTGAGAGGAGGGTAAGGACCGAAGAACTACCTATCAGGTGCTATGCTTATTGTATGAGTGATGAAATAATCTGTACACTAAACTCCCATGACACACAATTTACCTATATAACAAACCCACACAGAATCCCTGGATCTAAAATAAAGTTTAAAAAAAAACACAGTTTTCTTTTACCTGGCATTTTCCAACTTGTGGTGGATAAAATATTTTCAAACCATATTTTTAAAAATAAGTGTGAAAATTTTGGTTAAAGACTATTAGGGCTGGGTGCAGTGGCTCATGCCTATAATCCCAGCACTTTGGGAGGCTGAGGCAGGCAGATCACCTGAGACCAGGAGTTTGAGACCAGCCTGGCCAAAATGGTGAAACCCCTACTCTATTAAAACTACAAAAATTAGTCAGGCATGGTGGTGGGCACCTGTAATCCCAGCTACTGGGGAGGCGGAGGCAGGAGAATCGCTTGAACCTGGGAGACAAAGGTTGCAGTGAGCCAAGATTGCACCACTGCACTCTAGCCTGGGCGACAGAGCAAGACTTCATCTCAAAAAGAAAACAAGTTTGTCAGAATATTAGATCTTAGGATAATGCTTTCAAGTACTATTAACAAGAGTCAGCACATCATAAAATCATGGGTGTGTTTGCATGTATGCAAATGCAACACACAAAATCTCTCAATGTATAGTAAGGAAGTAGCAGCAGATGTCTGGAAAATTAAGACAACTGCTATCTAGAACCAAGCCTCTCTGTATTTTTTTTTTTTTTTTTTTTTACTTAAATATAGTGTACTTCTAGTTGGGAGTTGAAATCAAGTGGGAACCGGTGCCAGAAATAATATTTTTTCAAAAAACTGATAATAGAAAGAAACAATGTTTTCACAACCTTGAATTTTATTTGGCTGAAATTCTTTTACTGTTTTCTTAATTTACCTATTATTTCGTCTTACACTTACCTAAATGCAGTAAAAATCAATAAATCAGAGAGTGGCAAAAGAATTACTGAAATCCATGTGTAGAATTCTCAGTTTTGCAAAATTCTCACTTTAAAAACTAAAATTCAATCTGTAACTTCAAAGCCTGCAGAAACAGTGTGAAGTCATGTTTAAAGTTTTAGGGTCCTAGAGTAGTATAATTCAGGCCAGTTATTATTATTCTTATAGGAATAATAAATTTAATAAATAATTAAAGGGCTCACAAAAGGCTAAATTCTTACATAATAAATAGCATTTAATATATCCCCTAAACCTATTTAGGAGATGTATTACTCATTATATTATGCATAATCTATTGTGCATTATAGAAGTTTAACTACCTAGAAGGCTAAAATATTCTGAAAGAGAGGAAACACAATCAACTGTACAAAACTGCTATAGAAGAACCTTGGATTCTCCATTCTGTTCCTTCTAGGATCCCCAGGAAGATGCCCACAATTTTTCTACTAAATAAGACCGTGCCATGTATTCTCTAAATTCTTCAGCCTGAACCAGATGTTTTAAGCTTTGCAACTCTTTAATTCCTTCCCAGTTCCCCAAAATCCCCCCTGAGATTCTCCAACATCCATCTACTAACAGAAAAGATCAGCTACAGCTGAAAAGACATCAGGATACAGTTGTCTTTCATTTAGCCAAACTTAAATGATAAGATTCACCCGTGGCAATGAACAAAAACAGATTTTGATTCAGGGAGTCAGGACTGGGGTACAAGAACCTATTTTTTTTTTTTTTTTTTAATGCCACAGGCAATACTGATGCATGTAATGTGAAGCCCACACTCAAAGAACCAACAGGCCCCATGTCTTACTTTTATTTTTTAAATAAGTGTCACTCATCAGGAGTCCATCATCTCTTTAAATAATCTTTCACTGGAATCTGTTTATCTTTTCAGACTAGAGTCTCTTCAAGTTACAAGTACTGTGAGATTACCATTGGGTCAGCCTGGCCCGTCCTGTGGCAGCCAACCTGGCTTCCCTGTTCTGAACAGCTGCTCTGACCATCTGGCAAGCTGTGAGGCAAGGCCCGCTTTATCCTGTCTCCTCGCATGGGCCTGATAATCTTAGCCTTCCCACACTCCACACAGGACACAGGACCAGCCCACGTTCTCTGCAGCAGATCTGCTCCCTCATGTGGGACTGGGATGAGGGCGGGGAACCTCCCGGGGAAATATATGTCTATGATAACAACACAAAATGTTTGCTTCAATTATTTTTTGCAACTCCACTTTTGGGAATTGCCTGAGAGAATTAGGGACAAATTTGAACTTACCTTCACTCATATCATATCATTTGTTTTGGGGGAGTAATTTTGAATTTTGGAACTCACGAGTCAGTAGGAAATTTGTACTCAGCAGAGTTTCTAGTAGGGTATGGTTTACAGTGATTTGGGTCTTACTAATCATTAATAATGTACAAAGCCTCATAGTGGCATTGTAATGTCTCAACCTGACTAGGCTGCACTCCATTTCCCAGAATGCTCTTCCCCTATGTTTCTGGTTAGTGTGGGTCACAGAGAATCTTCTGCCAGGTGACTGATACCAGCACAGCTCTCTGAGGGATGCAGCAGTTTCCTGCAACCTTCTAGTATATCTTCTTTGTTTAAAAAAACCAACATTGTTTGAATACCTACTATGTGCTGAGCACAATGGCAAGTGCTTTCTGAACTCATCCTTACAATAGCTATGCTAACATCATCTCCTGATTCTAAACACAAGAACTTAATTTTGGGGAGTTTACACAGCCTGACCAAGAAATAAACACCAGAGAGTGAGGTCTTCAAGTCCATTCTCCTTCTTTTTTCTTTTTTTCCTACTTCCCACACTAAACTAATGTATGTTCTCCTTTGTAGTGTTTTGTTTTTATATTGCTTTATTTCCAGCTATTGTTTTCCTTGAAGATTAAACCAAAATACTAGTTCTTTGCTGATTTCGACAATCATTCAAAACACACAGAGTTCGAGCAGATACATAACTTACTTCAAATTTTCCATCAGTATCCTCATCAGTAGCTATATTTTCACAGTTGGCCATTTTATTGCAAGGATCCAAATTACTGACCTTTTCATGTTTTCCTTAGACCTATGGGTTTCTCACATTAGTCACTGTCATAAACATCTTTTCTACCTTCTTCAAAACATTTATGCTGGTCAAAAGCATTTGCTTCCAACATTGCTTCATCTCTGTGATTTTCTACTAAAAGACCATGTGTCTAACTCGCATTTCAGTTAAACTTACGTCAAAGTTGCTGGGCTTTGCTCTGAATAACGGTAACTCATTTTTATGCTGGCAGCAAACGTCAGGCGAAATGTCTACTCACTTTCCCCAGCTGCAAGCACAAGATTGACGAGCTGACCTTGAGAGTTAGGAGGCTGTAAACTGAAACATGTTGCAACATGTCCGGCTATGATTACTCCTCCTCTGCTTTTACAAAGTACACCAGAAAGCAGTATCATTATTTGAGTCACACCTGGTAACTTGACACCTGCTGACACCTTTCTACTGTTTACTTGCAATGTCTCAATTTTCCACCCTTCTAAAGGACTTAGTGTCATCTGAAAGCTTGGCACTTTCACTATGTGTCCAGGGCTGGAGATCACTGATAAAGACGTTAAATAAAACCCATTTTAGTTCCACTCTCTACATAATGGTCACTATTTAAAGGACTCACTCAAAGAAGTGCCTGTTTCCCTCTACCCTTTGTTTCTTCTGTCTAAACGACTTCCTTCTCTTTGACAAAACTCATCCCTTCCAATTCCACAGTGTGTCTTAGCTGTTACAGCTCAGGGGAGGGGAGTGGGAGGGGGAGGGAAGGGGAGGGGAAGATTGGCAAGGACTTCTTGAACGTTTAAATAAATCCTATCTATGGGCTCTCCCATGTCAGCATGCTTGGTTCACCTAAAACCATTCCAGAACCAGCTTAAGAGCCAGGCTTGTCACTAAACAGCTGTGTGACTATGGGCAGAGTCCCCTTATCTGTCTGTTTCTCAGTTTCTTCATCTGTAAAACAAAGCAACTGGTCTCTGTGATCTATGGATATGTGGGATTTCATATTTAGATATAAAACTCTATCATTCTAGTCCGTCTTGATATAAGGCAAAGGGCTGTTTCTCAAATAGGCTGTGTTTGTTTAAGATTTGAATGATGTCTTTATTGGCCTATAAGATGCTTGGTACTCTTTCTATGCATGAACCTTTTATGGGTAATCAGAGATGAGACAGATATTGTGAGCAACAAAGAAAGGAAATCTAAATAATTTGAGCCATGGCTCTGCAATAGAAAGTTGACAGGGACATAAAATCTAGCCCTCCAGAGTGATCTTTAAATAGAAATAAAGTTTTCAAATGAGCACTTAGGGAAGTTATACTCTCACACTCAGCTCAACCATCTACAGTCTGTTATAGGCAGCTAAAGTGTTAATACAGCTGGACACTGAATGACATAAAATCAACTGGGTCAATGAAGAGGTATAGGCTGACCGAGTACTGAGATGCACTTCAAATTATACAGAAAGTGCAAGTATCAGAAGTCAGGACCTAAATACCTACAAGGCCGGCAGGTCACATGAATGTGTAAATGCTGCTGACTGTAAATCCCTACGGAGTGGAGAACTAGGGCCAGTTAGACAGCACATGCCTCTCTGCAAGGCATCCCAATTCAGTTCTTTCAAAAAGGATCCTGGTGAAACAAAACCCACCTGAAGACCAGAATCAGCCCTCATAGTACTAGTTTATAATCTCTGATCTTACTGGTAGGTCAGCCCTCTGGCTTTCTTTGTTGACTTTTTAATAGAACTAAACTCCCTGGTACTCTGACAAAGCCAGTGATAAAAGGCATGGACGGATGTATTTCTCTGACAAAGTAACGTAAAAGACTCCATTTATGTGACGACCTAAATCTACTCCACTTGTTAGAGGAAAAACTTCTTTTATTAAAAAAACAAACAGTTCTTCTTCAGGGTGCCCACTTTATATAGAGTTCTAGTGAAGACTGAAAAAGATAATAATCTGAGATACTTAGCAAAGCATCTTGCACATAAATGTTAGCTGCTACCATGACTACTACTGTTACATTATATCCGGTGATGGAACGCAACTACATTTTTCCACAGAACCACATAGAACTATAATATCCTCAGGCTGGGGAGGTTTTGAGGTTTTGGATTCTTGTGCTTTCTAGATTCTGCTGCTGCTCAGACACTGTGAATTTCTTTAACATGTGGATGTAGCCCATCTGTTACTTCCCTCCTCTCTCTCCACCCACTCCACTCCAACTGAATGTCCCAATGCTGATATTCAGGAAAAAGGTAGAGCAAACGATTATAAAACATCTATTCTTTGCACCTCTTCCAACGTCAAGATTTTTTTTTAAATCCATTTTTGAAATTAACACCCCATTCTCAATCCCACCCATTGTAATGATACGCCTACAATCTTGAGAATCCTTTATGGGGAAGGGGGTGTCTCTTAAAAATTCATGAGGCACAGCCTGCATGCTTCGACATGACAAAACACCTCTTCACATAGCTTCTGGTGTTTTTTCCCCTTCTTTTCATACCTTTGTTAAAGGTAAACACTACAATGTGGCATCATTGTCTTCTACTCAAGTTTTAGAAAAAGTAGACTATTTTAACTCATGCTCTATTACAAACCTTTATGATTTCATGGGCTGAACTGTTTAATCTTTCTCAGTCCTGCAATGTAACACGAACAAAGAACAATTTGGGATCAATGAATGAATGAACAAATGAATGAATGTACCTTTGAAAATCAAGAAATTCACAAAGGATAAAAACCAATACCTCAGCTTAAGAACCTATTTTCAAAATACCTCAACAGAAGCACGTTATTTTTGTTTGCTTTTGAGAAAAGTTCCAAATAGACCAAATACTAATACACACATTAACCGTATGATTTAAAGATGTAATAATAAAATTATCACTTCTTTGAAGTATACTAAACAGGTTGAGTACCCCTTATGCAAAATGTTAGGGACAAGAAGTGTTTGGGATTTCAGATTTTGAAATATTTGCTATACTTACCCAGTAGAGCATCTCTCATCCAAAAATCAGAAATCCTGAATGCTTCAATGAGCATTTCCTTTGAGCATCATGTTGGTGCGCAAAAAGTTTTCAATTTTGGTCCATTATAGATTTTGAATTTTTGAATTAGGGATGCTCAACCTATTTTTTTGGTAAACTTTTGTTTTTCTAATGGTTAAAACATACATATAAGCATATCTTGCTTTATAAAGCGTCTCAATCAAACATCTCAGATGCATTAAAGAACACAAACATTACACGAAGACTTCTTTTGAAATATGAATAATGCGTCTGATTTAATTCCTTTTGAAATTCTGAGTTTCCTCTTCATTATAGGGTACCTACAATAAATAATGAGTTATGTCAAGTGATATTACAAAAGAACACTTATTTATTTTACTACTTGTTTTCCCTAAAGGGAAAGAATATCAGAGAAACAGCTAGATTATGTTTACGGCTAAGTTAACTTCATCTTATTTGTCTCTACTTCATTGTTCCAGTAGCAGCAGGTTGCCTCAACAGCTAACTACCGAACCGCATTTCTTTCTTTCCTTTTTCCTTCCTTTCCTTCCTTTCTTTCTTTTTTTCTTTCTTTTTTCGAGACGGAGTTTCACTCTTTTTGCCCAGACTGGGGTGCTATGGGGTGATCTCGGCTCACCACAACCTCTTGCCCCCGGGTTCAAGCAATTCTCCCACCTCAGCCTCCCTAGTAACTGGGATTACAGGTATGCACCACCACACATACCTGTAAATTTTGTATTTTTAGTAGAGGTGGGGTTTCTCCACATTGGTCAGACTGGTCTCAAACTCCTGACCTCAGGTGATCGGTCTCCCAAAGTGCTGGAATTACAGGCGTAAGCCACCGCACCCGGCCTAACTGCATATCTTTCACACCGTATCTTTTTCTTAAGAGCAAAGAAACAAACAAGAAGCAACTTCATGTATTTGGACAACTTGTACTATGAAGTAGGCACTACTGTATAGTCTAGATTTAATTAAGAAAAGTATAAACTTTCTTAAGAGTCATCTTCTTCACAGTAAAACATAAGAAAATCCTAATTGAGGATCAAGACAAGCTAATCCAATCAGCTTTCCTAAAAGAAATCAAACTGACTTTACCACACCTTCCCAATTTCTGCGAGGATTTCCCAGTGAGTCAGGTCCAGGAGCAGAAATGGTTATCAGCGCTACATTTCTATTTTCTTACTTGCAAAGACAGTGAAAATTTTATTTTTGTTCCCCTGAGGGTTTATTAAATTGACTTCTTCTATTTGATCACACCCATAACAGTAGATTCAAATCAGTAAATCCACCAATATTTAAGAATAAATCGCAAGATAACAACAGAACAAGCAGAGCGCGTATGAGGAACAGGAGGCTGTCCTTGTCCTGGGAAGACCTGGGTACTTAATTTGCAGAGTCTAGTGCAAAGTGAAAATGCAGGGTCCACTGTTCAAAAACCAAAAATTTCGGGATGGCAACAGCAGAGCACTAAACCAACTACAGGGCATTTCTGAGCATGGGGTACTGTGCAACTAACCGTGCAAGTCACAGACCCATGAAGCTGGTTCTGGTCCCGGGAGACATTTGCCCCGGGTTTCACCAAAGCAGTGGCATAGCCTTCTCCTGGAAGTAAACAGGGTCAGCAACGTAGACTTTAAAGACAAATTCAAATAAATCTCTAGTAAATCAAATACATGGAAATGAAATAAGAGCTGTTTGGAGATATAGCTCTGTGGTGGGAGTGGGAGGGAGGTGGGGAGTTGAGACCTGTTCGTTATTACATTCCCTACATTCCCACTAACTAGCAAAGTGTCTAACACACAAGAGGTACTTAATAAAGGTTGAAATAAAAAACAATGCAAATGACAATCAACTTATCTCATTTTGGGAAGGTAATTTTTCTTCCCTCCAAGGCTGCACTGTTTATTACAGACAGCCATCCTCTCTCATCACATTGTACATTACATTAACCACACAGAATGTTTGAGATTAGATCCCAATATCAGCTGCATCTTAAAATATCTGGCAGAAATAATTCCATTCTCAATAACCAACATAAAGAGAACAATTTCCCATTCACTAGCTAGAGCTGGCCAGGAGGAGAATTTGCTATTCTCAGCAAATTATATTATCCACAGGGAATTCATGCTGAATCTTAAGACTTGAAGGGAGTCCCTATATCCCAGCCCACGGGTAGACTTTAAATATCCATTAAAATGACATTTCAAAATAACAAAAGAACTAAAAGAACTGGAGGAACAAAATAAAGGGTGTTGTAAAAGGAAATGGAAATACTACCATAATAAGAGCTTTAAAGAGAGATACTTTAAACACTGGCTGAATACTAACTTGTTTACAACAGCACACAAGGCAGATTGCAGGAGTCGAAGGGGGAAAAGTATTGGTATTTACAAGAAAGAAAAGGCGAAGAAAGCTACTTGTAGGGTCACTTCCTGAAACCCAGTTTAAGCACACACACAGAGACACACATGCACACACCAAAACACCATTTTAACCGTTATGAATATATATAGCTTCACCAAGTCTGGCTTTCCCATCAATATGCCATAGGCCCAAATGTGTAACTGGAAAAAGGGGACCCCCATCAGAGTTTAAAAATGCATTAACCTAACTCCCTTGTCATTCACTTCACACACAGAAATGCACTTACCCTCTTTCTGGTACCTAAACAGCACAGCTTTAACTGTGGGCATTTATTCTCAGTTGGTTGAAAGACAACTTGTCCACTTGGTTCTTCCCAGACAGGAACTATCTTTAACATTTAAGAACGCTCCATGCAAACCCATACAGAGATTAAGTATTTGAAAATCTCCTGATGATAACTGCTAGGCAGTTTTATCTGACTGACTAGAATACAGCCTGGTAGCCAAGGACTTTGGAAGAACTGGGAGATGTACAATAGATCACTGATTCTAAGAGTAGGGGATATCCATAGCTGCTGAGAAGCACCAAAAACAGAGAGAGCACCCACCAGACAGAGGGTACTTGGAACAGGTCCTGTGGACCTGATGTCTCCGCCAGATGTACAAGAGTGTATAAAATCTTCCTTGGCAAATGGAGTGACTGTGCTGGCTACAGCAGTAGTCGCACTCTGTCAATTCTGTAGAGTGCTCACCATTAATAGCGTGGACAGCTCCACCCAAACAGGTAAGCTACTAAGATGTCCTGGAAAAGGAGGAAATGTTATCTGACCTCATTAGGACAATTAGAAGCTCCTGTGCACTGTGCAACCATAACATTCAACACTGAGTAATGCAAAGACAAACATGTTTTGGTTAAAAGAAAAAAAAAACTCAAAATTTAAAATTTTAGAAACCATGCATGCACTCAGCAACTTAGAAGTTTATAGCCTAAATTCACTCTTCAAAAATTACGTTTTCTTTTAAAAGTTTTCTTCTTAGTATTAAAGAAATTAAAGAGGGACTTCCTTGCTTAAGGAAGACTTGGAAAAACCCACTGCTAAACTAAAAGCAGTGATCTTGGCCAGCAATTTTCTGGCTTCCCCTTGCTATTATTAAGTATCCTTCTGTTTGAATAAGAATTTATCCACCTCTCACAAGCCATCTTTTTTCTTTCCGTGTCCAGAAAAATGTGAAAACCATGTGTTTATAACGAGCCTGTTGCTATGCAAATCATTAAAACACATTACAAAAATATTTCCTTTGAGTCAGGAGAACATGCTGGGGAAGATGAACTGCTAGCAAGAGTCCCTTTGCCGGACAGAAAAGCTGGCAAAAAGGAATCTGAGAAGCAAAGCAAAATGGAAAAAATTACAGTGGTCCCATCCCTTGAGTCATTTTAACCAACAGGGGAAAACTAACATTTTCAAAGCCCCAAGGTAATAAATCTTACAGTTTGGAGTGGGGTTAACAAACTCAGTGGTTCTTAATCTCTTTAAATCCTATGGTTTCATGACTCATCCCCCATCTGTCTATTAAAGTGTGTCCTTCTTTTCACTAGTTTTCTTTTAACATTTCTATAACAATATCAAGGGATTTCTTCTTTTTTCCTTTTATTTGTACCCCTGTGTGTATTTTCCTTTTAATATCTTTTGTTCTCTCATTCAATTAACACCTTAAAGTAGGGCCTGAGTTATCTATTTCTTATCCAACACAATCACAGTGTCTTGACAGGTTTCCCTCACTTATGAAGGGACTTGCCCCTCAAAAGTCATATCTAGCAGATGAGACACAGTATGTCATATTAATGTCAAAAAAGCAGTGCTTCCTAATTTTCTAATTTAAACCAATTTGGAGTTGATAATTTTAATAAAGCCAATCACTTTATTAAACAAATTGCAATCAATGTCATTCTCAAATTTTTGTTGTGTTGTTCTGAATATACTATTGACCTAAAAATTTCCATGGGTGCGATTCTCTGGCACAAAAAATTAAATAAACAGCTTTTAAATATATCTTCCTTTGACTCTTATGTGTCTTGATATATATATGGAGTCATATACACAGCAAAAAAAAAAAAAAAAAAGGAAAAAACCAACCAGAGTATTAATCTAGACTCTTTGTCCTTGGTCAGAGAGAAGAAATGGCTGGTCATGACTAATGCTATAGAACCTGTTCTCAAACAGAAGTAGCCAAACCATTGCAAACATGTGTTGGGTGAAAACAAGTTTGGTTGGCTCCAGACAAAGGCTTATTTTTTCAGCACAGATGGTTGAATGGTTGCCTCCTCCAACGGGTTGCCCGCAAATGAAAGACAGATTTCTATTTCTAATCTATGCAAATATCTTACTCTGCAGGGCATCACAAAGACTAACTGTTTTGTGTCAGACACTGCAGATCCCAGGTGCTCTGAGAGATGCCAAAGCCCATCTCCACCTGAGATGCCTGGTAACTGGGATAACAGCGGATGACTGGAGAGTTAGTCATTAACCCGCTCCTAATGAATGCTGTTGGGGCCTTCTGTGAAACATTCCTCTGGAATCCTGCCCCACCACCACTGCTTCCCCTTGGCTGAGCTGCCTGGAAGGCAGTTTCAACATTCAGTTCGGACCTCAGATGCTGCTAAAACCTCCCAAGAAGGCTGAGATTCCCAAAGGCTCTTAAGGACTGTAGCATTTTTCACCTCGTGTTCAGCTCATCTGTCCATCTCCAACACCACACAGAGAAAACTCAAGCATTTAAAAATATTATTCTGTCCAAACCAGATCTCCTTTATTCTCTAGTCCATAAGCCTACAATCCATGGCATGTCTTGTTGAATCACACCTGATTGTTGTTGGTGGCCCTCAATCTTCCCAAATAGATGTAATTCCTTTTTTTCTTTTCTTCCTAACAACTTTTCTTTTATTTCTTACATTTTTTTTCTCATGTTCCTCCATCTTCCCAGCTTAAATCTTTTACTCACTCTGACATCTCTTGGCACATTCCAGTTTTAGGGCCCCTTGGAGGCAACAAAAAGTTCTGCAATGCTGCAAACATACACACACACTCACGCACAGACAAAACGCTGCATGCTAATCCAACTCCTCACTTTCAACATTCTTTGCCATAAAGAGTTGGTTAGACCTGAAATCTATATAATCTAGTTCCAGTGCTTAAATCTAAAAATATCTTTCAAAGTTTAAAATGTTTTGTTAGTTTTTCTGATCAAATGTCAGCAACACAGTTTGCTTCAAAATCCTGTGTTGTAAAACACTTCTTTTCCTCCTTATTAACCTTCATCTGAAATAAACCAGGCTAACTAAGCAAAAAGAAATTTTAAAGGAAAAAGAAAAGTCCTTCCTAAATCCCACACTTAATAACCACCACTACCAAAACTTTTTACTCTCTACGTCCCTCTTTGAAATTTAAATACCTTTTGTTTTAGTCTATGAATGCAAATATTGACAGTCAAACAATGCAGCATTAAGAGTATTTCCCTGGAAAATCTAAAACTGTAAAGAGTTTTAGAGGTTAACTGATTCATTGATTCCTGTGGCTGGGTGAGTGTCAGAAACACCAGAGGATTCGCAGCCCTAGATATTACAACCAGACTTCTGGTACGGCTCTAGAATCATATTTATAATAAGTGCTCCAGGTAACTATGATATAGCAGGCCTTGGTCTTTTGAGAACCACTGATCTTATTCCAACACCCTACCCAACATGGTGGTTCCCTCTACAGGATACCACATAGGCTACCTAGTCCACACGACAACATTCACTGAAACCAGTGCTCTCACCCTTTTGTAAGTCTTGTTCCCTTTTTAGATGGCTTAGTTATTAGAAACTGTATTCCCACATTGAGCCAAACAGTCAAAGTTCTTTGGCTCCTTGGACTTCACTTACTTAGACCCTAATTTCGTGCTCCAGAGCTGACAAAGAATTCCCCCTCCTACAAGAGTCTATAAATATCTAAAGGCAGCTACTACTGTGCCCTTGTAAGACTTAATTTTTCTAAGCTTAAACAACTTTTTTCTTTTAACTTCATAAAGCATAATGTCTGAGTCCCTCTTTATTTCAACTGCTCTTTCTCACCAATAGGCCTTACAGGATAGGTCTGTCTAGACTAACAAGACTTCACTTTTCTTACAGACGGAACTTTTCAATACGCGCTAATTTCTAGTCCATGTTTCACCCTCATCACTCATTATCTTGCACTTCATGGCCGAGAGCCAAGAATCAGCAAGTATTTATTAACTTAATGCTGTGTTCCTAGCACCATGTAAAGTACTCAAGGAGGATGCAAAAGCCAACGGAAGTCATCACATTTTGAGGAGTTAATAATTTCTTGTGCAGGAAGAACTTAGATATGTGAATTAACTTGAAAACAGGGAACAATGGTATGCAACAAACAGAGTGCTTTAAATGTCTATCACATGAAAGACTGAACACTAGGTTTTTTGGATCAGGCTGTAAGCTAACTCACGGCCTCTGTTTGCAATTAGGCCATGGATTTACAATAGCTTTTGATTTTTATTTTTAAAAAGGAAAGCAAGTGAAAAAAAGAAGACACAAAGTGGCTCATGCCTGTCATCCCAGCACTTTGGGAGGCCAAGGTAGAAGGATCACCTGAGGCCAGCAGTTCAAGCCAGCCTGGGAAATACAGCCAGACTTCATCTCTACGAAATTAGAAAAAAATCGAGACAGGCTTGGTGACACATGCCTGTAGTCCCAGCTACTCAGGAGGCGAGGCAGGCGGATTGCGGGGGCCCAGGAGTTTGTGGCTGCAGTAAACCATGATTGGGCCACTGCACTCCAGTGTGGGTGACAGAGCAAGACACTGTCTCAAAATAAATAAGTAAATAAAAACAAATAAGCCAAATGAAAGAAAGAAAGCAGAGGCTGGGCGCAGTGGCTCACGCCTGCCATCCCAGCACTTTGGGAGGCCAAGGTGGGCAGATCATTTGAGGTCAGGAGTTCAAGACCACCCTGGCCAACATGGTGAAACCCTATCTCTATTATAAATACAAAAATTAGCGGCCGGGCGCGGTGGCTCAAGCCTGTAATCCCAGCACTTTGGGAGGCTGAGACGGGCGAATCACAAGGTCAGGAGATCGAGATCATTCTGGCTAACACAGTGAAACCCCGTCTCTACTAAAGAATACAAAAAACTAGCCGGGCAAGGTGGCGGGCGCCTGTAGTCCCAGCTACTCTGGAGGCTGAGGCTGGAGAATGGCATAAACCCGGGAGGCGGAGCTTGCAGTGAGCTGAGATCCGGCCATTGCACTCCAGCCCGGGACACAGAGCGAGACTCCGTCTCAAAAAAAAAAAAAAAAATTAGCCAGGCGTGGTGGCAAGCGCCTATAATCCCAGCCACTCGGGAGGCTGAGGCACGAGAATCACTTGAACCTGGGAGGTGGAGACTGCAATAAGCCAAGATCATGCCACTGCACTTCGGCCTGGGTGACAGAGCAAGACTCTGTCTCAAATAAAAAAAAAAGAAAGAAAGAAAGCAGGATATTGCCTTAAAATATACTTAAAATTTTCAAGTACATCCTTATATCAGAAATTTAAATTCTAAAAAATACACAAAAATCAGGTAGAATACTCTTCCTTCTTCAAAGCATGTCCCCGCATTGCTTCCCAAGCATTCAGAATGACAAGGTCCTGGTAAAAGGCAAAAAGCAAAGAGTTTATGTGATTCCTTTTCCTACCAGAAATCTCCATTTGATGAGGAGACTTCCCAGGTATTTTAATGGAAAACTCTTACCAATAAATCAACTATACTAACACCAAAAAAATGCACTTATTCCACTCACTGAACATGCTTTATCAACTTACACAAATCCCTCACTTTACAGATGAGAGGGGAAAACATCATTTCAAAGGCAGCACGTGATTTCTCCAAGCTAAAGCAGACACTGAGTAGCTGGGTGGGAACAATAACTGGTTCTCCCCTCTACTGCTGGCTTCTTGTCTCCTCCTATTTAGTAGGGACAACCATCAAAACTCTTGCTCTCACAACATTTTCCTCCTTAACTTTACTCCCACTTTTAATTATCTTTCCAATCTTCAAATTCGAAGTCTGATACTACATTTTGTTTTGGGATACTTTTAGGAAAAGGGTGGACAAAACAGAATTCATTGTTTTTTTCCTTTTTCTTTTTTTTCTGTTTTGGAGACAGGGTCTCACTCTGTTGCCCAGGCTGGAGTACAGTGGCATGATCACGGCTCACTGCAGCCTTGAACTTTTGGGCTCAAGTGATCTTCCAACCTCAGTGTCCTGAGGAGCTGGAACCAAAAGCACAAGACACCATGCCCAGCTGATTTTTATATTGTTTTCTTTTTGTAGAGACAGGGTCTTGCTATGCTGCCCAGGCTGGTCTCGAACTCTTGGCCTCAAGCTATGCTTCCACCTCAGCTTCCCAAAGTGTTGAGATTATAGGCATGAGCCACCACGCCTGGCCAGGTGATCACTTTTTTATTAAATTCTTGCGTGCCTATTTTACTCACAGTCTCCAACGAGTATTTCCATGCTGCTAGAGACGAAATTCTGCCTGGCTCAGGATCCCTACAGCCTTACCAGCATTACAGAAAACAGCTGGAGTTAGCTACATGGATTCAACCAAAACTCTAAAGCTGCAAGGCAATGAGTAAACAACCCCCAACTATTTTAACCTCTCCCCCACCACACACCCGCACCCACACCCACACACCCCTAAATCAACCAGCTCATCTACTTCACTGGAAGCTTCACAGTTAGTCAACACCCTTATATGGCACACAGGGAGAAAATGCACCTACCTTGTGGCCTCTTGCTGAAGCCATGACACATTTGGCACATAGAACATGACTCCAAAGAAAAGCAGAGGCTCGTTAGCGAATTTGTCCAGATGTTTCTTCAGAGGTTTTTCCAGCTCCACCCATCGTGCTTGCTGGCTCTTGCTGAGAAACCAAAGGCCAAAGTAGTGTGTCTAGATAAAAGGGTAAAACAGCATCAGTTCATGCTCACCACAAGCATCCCAAGGCCACACAAGAAACGAGACTCCAGCATGCTGCATCCTACCTTGGGTTCCCCAGCCCCTATACAAGATCCAGCTTTGACATCTGACTTTGGGACAAATTAAAAGAAACCACAACCACACATCACTGTAACATACATGGAGTATCCAGATGCAGTATCCCTACTCATTACTACTGTTTGTGCTTGTCGATACCAATGGGCCCATGTGAGGTAAAGGAGAGTCGCGCAGCGAAGGGACAGTGCTGACTTTTCCCCTGATATCTGAAGACTGCCTTTTCTGTGTGCCTTCTGCATGCTTCATGATCTCACGTGGAGCACACTGGCAAAGACCAACACCGCTCTTGCACCTGCTGCAACGTAACTTATTACTCAGTTCCTAAGACAAAACTGCCTGCCAACTGAAAGCTTCTGCACTGTAGAATATTTTCATACAGTATCAGATTTTAAACGATAATTTATTCACTCTTTTCGTGTGATTTAAAAAGTATCATCCTCTTCCACTTTATTATAGACAAACTGCAGCAAACCTCTCCCCATATCAAGCTTTGAGAGAGGAAGGATCGCCTCTTCACAGCTGCCGCAGGAGCCCCTGGTGGCTGCTCTTGGCAGATTATGGTGGGATTTGTTAGATGAAAGTGAGATTTTCACCCTTAGACTTGAAGCCTAAACCAGTTTGGTTTTGAACAACATGCTAAATGATTAAAACAGGTACTTTTATGCACACAATCCCATCTTTTATATTAATTCATGCTAGGATTTCAGGATTAGCACAACAATCACCAAAAAATAGACCACTGCTTTTGAAGATTCTTTTATATTTCAATTATAGCCTAGAATGGTTTACAGCACACCTGGAAACTTGCCTTCAAAAGAATGTTTTCATTACAATGTTTAATTTCCAAAGGCATTCTTATGCTGATGTTCCCACTCCAGGTGGCTGCCACCTCAACATTATCACAGATCAGTCCTGCCACAACTCCACCAAAATCTCTCATGAAGTTTTGACTCTGACTTTACCAGAAAACCAGACATGCCCTTGCCTACATAAAGCTGCAGACCCAGATGCTTTAAAGATATTTTAAATGGATTTACTTTGAGATGGGGGTAATGACTTGATCAGCTTTCCCCCACGATGTTCCAAAGGACAAGTTCACATCAGAAATGTATGTATTTCTTGAGCAACAAAATGCCAACAACCAGAGCCAAGGTCATATTTCTATCAACTTAGACAAACTTACTTGGATGAATTCTGACCCTATTATTCATTTCCTAGCTCCAGTGAATCCATTAGTTGTTCCAACCTGAGTGATGAGAAATGAAATGTGGCTGAACAGAAGGAAAACGGACTTTGAAGTCAGTCCATCTCCCATCTTTTGCACTCACTGTCTCAGTAACTTTACACAAGTCATTGAAATGCCTTCTAGACTCTCACAGTTTTCTCCTCTGTAAAACGGGGATGATGATTACAACTTTCACCCACATGCTCTGAGAGGTATAAATGAGATAATGCCTGTCGATTACCTGCATGGCACATGGTAAGTAACTAATTCACAAGTGGTACCTTCCATTGCTGCTGCGGCTGCAGGACTACTACCCCTGTTACCACCACCCCCACCACTGCCACCACCATCATCATCAGTAAATGAAAGCAGGTAAACCTCATGAATCTTTTTCATCAGCACTACTGACATCTCTGTGAACCACAGAATTAGGAAACAGGTTATCTGGGAGTCAATGAGAAAAAGCAGGCAAAGGTAGAAGCGGGAACATCTATGAATAACGTAAATATTCAAAAGATGCAAGGAAATAAAAATCACAAAGCTATACCTCCACTAAGACTTTGAGGCTCTCATGATAGGTGGTAATGGGACACTGGAACATCACTCTGATGCTATCCTCTGAGATCTATGATGTAGGCTTAAGCTACCCTAAACGTGAAGTCATTTGGGTACTCAGTTCGAGACATTTATCTGATAAGGGTCCAAAGTAGTTCTGCATTACACTGAATTCCTGTATGGAATACAGAGCTGTATAAGGGTATTCCATGGCATTTTGGATGCCTAGGAGTGAGTCTCCATACAATAAATTAGGTAATATGTGTAATTAACATGATATACAGCAATTATTAAAGCTGGTAAAGAGCACTTTTTATAAGCATGAGTGGAGAAACAGGGCAAGCTTCACAATTGCTTAACAGGCTAACCATGATTTATCATCTTTCACTAAAAGCAGTTGTGACATTTGGGGGATATCTTTATAGTCCACACTTCATTCAAATTAGTAATATTCAAATTATAGAGGGCCACAGTAACTGCATAAATGTTATACAATCAATTTTGAAAAACGGTTAAAATTTTTATTGTGTCTATCTATGCCTTGAAAGCTATTTTAAATTTCCTTTTCTCATTCCTATCCATCCAGATCATTAAACCAGACCTGACCTCCACCCCAGAAAACCCTCAGAGAAAGAATATTCCATGGAGTACACACACACGAACATGTATGTGCACACACAACACACACAAAATGCACACTGCAGCTGCACATACACACACTCTTGTGCATACACACATATGGATATGTTGAGAAGGAGGATGACGAGGTACAAGAGAAACGATAGTAAGGCAATAATCTTGAGCCAGAGCTCTAAATAACAAAGTAAACCACTTCTAATGGAAAAACCTAATTCATGGCATAAATTCATCACTGCTGTGGTACAGCACCTTTCAGAGGACACAGAATATTTCACAGTGACTCACCAGGTAATTATCCAGTGAAATAATTACATAACTACTGAAGAAATGGGGTGTCCAATGCAGGGCAGAATTGGGGGAGACAGGTAATCTGAAGGACAGAGTTTGTACATACTCACAGCCAGAACATCCTAACTTTAAAACTGTCAAATTTAGTCCTCTAGCAAGAAGAAAAGTCCATTTCTGAGATCCCCATCCTCACCCTAATTTTTGAAGCTATGCCCAAAGTAACCTTTTGCATTCCCACCCTTCTCCTCCAGTTCTTCCTCTAGCTATCTGCCAATACTATCTCCAAATACTCTGGAGTAGAAAGACCCTGCCTCAAAAGTACAATACAGCACACGTTTATTCTCCCACGTCTACACAGTGCCTCACAGGAAATGGAATCAGAGCCTAGGCTCTCATTTCAACTAGCATGTGCACCAATCAACTTCCTGTGTATTATCCAAGGAACTACTAATCCTGTCAAGCCCAGCTGAGACCCCACCAGGCTGGTTTGTGGTTCACTTGCCAATTTAAACTCTAGCTCAATTTTGAAAGCTGAGCTTAGCTGCTAAACATTGCCACGTGGTTGAAGAAAGCATGGTGGATGATTGCAAACAGAAACCACCTTCTCCATGACTCAAAGAGGATCCCACCTATTACCTGAGTAAATGCCTGAAATATTTGTTCTGTTTATATCTCAGGCACCAAAAGTAAGCCAGGCTCATTTAATCCTCATGATACCTCCTCTGGGAGAGTTATGAATCCCCATTTTATTGCTCTAGTTTGCTTAAGAAAACTAGAACACACAGCTCTGATGCCATGAGTTCTGCAATAAGTTTACTGCAATGATGAGAAAAGAAGACAGAAGAACCAGTCCTCAGGGACAGGAACCACATCTCTGAACCAGTTACAAAAAATGCACTACAATGAAACCAAGTAGGGAAAGCCGCACTAAAATGTCATTTTTATGTGAGCAGCTTCCTCATTTATTTGGTTTGGGGAATTGCATTTTAACACAGGAAACACACATTTAAGTACATACTAAAAAATCGGCTAGTTTCTTCAATGGCAGATTGGTGTGTGGATACTATAGTGTCAAAATGTCCATCTTTTGGTATTATGGAAAGATTCTGAGACTAAGGGCCCTTAAAAGTAGTTTTGGGGACAGGGGGCATATGGGAACTCTCTATACCTTCTGCTCAATCTTGCTGTGAACCTAAAACTGCTCTAAAGAAAGAAAGTCTATTAAAAATACTTTGGGATACTTTTGATTTGCTTGTTCATTTATTTGTATAGAGATGGTATAATCCCCCACATTAGTTATTAAAAGGGAAATATTTTTTGAGGGTTTTGTTTTTCCAGTTTTGTGACCAATGGCACAGACTTTAATGCTATTTTTAAGAGGTTTAGATGCGGTCTTGGCAATTACCAAGGATTAAAGCCATGATCTTATCTCAAGCATTTTGAAGAGTTACTCATCCAGAAGCAAAAGTTTAAAGTATCTTGCACTAAGTTTTAATAGGTTGCCTATCTTACCCAGTATTTCAGCTGTAAATTAAGAAACAGTTGGTGTGCTTCCACATAAAATATATGAATTACATATTATACAAGCAGGAACAGTTTCACTGAGGCATGGAAAATACTTCAAAAGATGACTATAAGCAGACTCTGAAATAGCACTTCATGCAATTACATTCCAATGGCTTTGGAAAATAAGCCACCGTACATCAGCTGGGTAACGGTAGAAAAGAACTTGTGCTTAATCAACCTTTACTCTGGGTAGGTCTGAGATATCTACAACTGACACATCTATAATTAACAACTGCACCCTCTTCATTTTCCTAGCCAATCTCTTTGTAAAAGTACAGGAAAAGAAACTGCAGAATAACACAGACCCAAGAAGAGAGTCCCATAGCCAAGAAAAACCACTCTTCTGAGACTGCACAACTCACCTAGAATACACAGAAAGATGAAGACATACAAGTTAAGACTGGCAAATAGTTCACGTACAATCTCTATATCTAGAAAATGGAGATGCCAGTGCCATTACATTCTAGGGCTGACATTAAGCTAATAATGTTTCACACTGTCATTTTTACAAAGACAAAAAGCAATACAAAACTTAAAGATGAGAAATCTCCCCCAGCAGTCTACTCTTCAGTTGATTCTTAATCAGTATTGATTATTTTAATCCTTTGCAAATACACATATATACTGATGTGATTAAACAAGCTATAAAATACAGCAGAATTCCACTATTATCTGCCAGGGCATGAAGTGTTCCATTTAACTGAGTACCCCCCAAATCCCACATAAATTATTAACTGCCAAAAGATTAGCATAAAAGCAAACCACAGAAATCTTCTTCATGTAAGTTAACTTTTATGTGATAATAGGAAATGCAAGTTAAATTTCTTAATCTTTATAATCTCTAGTCATTATGAAAATAGCAAAATGTGGAAAATTTCTACTGTAGTGATAGCTTTGGGTAAAACTGCTTTTAGTAAAGATCGAAATATAAATTTGCAAAAGAAAAAGGGGATAAATTAGACGATAAGGACTTACTCTTTGAAATGATTATAGTTTGGTTTTTAAAAACTTTTTTATGCTCTTTTAAAAACCAAGGCTCTTAAGCTTAGCCTTAGGAGAGAGCAGAGAGTTATGCAAGTCACCATCCTCCAGAACGCTGGATTTCCCCACAGCCGTTCCCTACCTCAAATAGGTTTTACCAATGAAGTGAAGGGTATCTCAGGTGCCTTTGTTACATCATTTATCCTTCTTCCACTTGTTAAAAGTAGAGCCAAGGTTAGTCTAGCATATTTTTACATTTTATTAGAATGTTTACACTCACTATTACCATTAAATGCCCCCCTTGCCTTTCTCAGAATAGCACTGTTTAGCAGAAATAAAATGTGAGCTACATACTTAATTTTAAATCTTCTAGAAGCCACATTTTAAAAGTATCAAAAAGTGAACTTACTTTTAATAAATATTATTTAAAACATGTCAAAATATCATTGCAACCTGTACATAAATACAATTAATGAGTATTTTAGTTTTCTCATACTATGTCTTCAAACTCTGATGTGTTTTCACACTTACCATGCATTTCAGTTCAAAATAGCCACATTTCACATGTTTCATAACCACATGTGGCTACCATATTGGACAGCACAATCTTAAATTAATCCTAGCTATTTGAGGAACTGAAAGACTTTGCTATTTTAACTCAACATAAGATCCACAGTTTCATATATATCTATCTGTATCTATATCTATATCTATCTATATCTATATATAGAGAGAGAGTGAGATTCACTCTGTCACCCAGACTGGAGTGCAGTGGTATGTTAATAGCTCATTGCAGCCTCATTCTCCCGGGTTCAAGGGATCCTCTTGCCTCAGACTCCCAAGTAGCTGGGACTACAGGCATGTAGTCACCATGTAGTCACCATGCCTGGCTAATTTTATATTTTTTTGTAGAGATGGAACTCACTATGTTGCTCAGGCTGGTCTTGAACCCCTGAGGTCATGTGACCCTCCATCTTGGCCTCCCAGTATTAGGACTATAGTTGTGAGCTACCACGCCTGGCCCCAGTTTCTAATAATCAAAGTCATCTAAAAATGGAACAAGCAGACTTACAAAAGGGTGACAGCCCAGTCTCTGGAAGCGTCATGGCAGAGGCTGGATAGCTTGTGTGGTGTCTTGCAAAGAAAGCAGCCATATTGAGCGCTCCCTATGCTAGGCTACGGCGATACTGAGGCAACTATGAAAAACTAACTCTTTGAATCCTCCCAACAATTCGTAGAGGTGGCTACTATTACCATTTCCATTTTACAAATGAGAAAACTGAGGCACAGGGTACTTCAGTAGCTATCTAAGCTTACATAGCTAGTAAATGGCAGAACCAGGATTCAAACTCAGGCAGTTTGGTCCAAGCTGACATTCCTAGCCACTAAACTCTGCTCTGTTTCCATGTACTTCTTTTTTAAACTATGATAATTAGCCATAAGGCACCATTGTTTTAGCTCTTTTTCCCTTAACCTAGGCTAGTTATTTTCAAACTGAGATAGGGCTCCAGATCTCCCATCTCCTCTGTAAAAGGCCCAGCTCCATTTACACATCCATGTTCCACCGAAGATTTGGAGAAAAGGGTTAAACCCACTGATCCAGATATATTACAATGACATTAATAGAATTCTGATTTTCTGAGCTTCCTATGTCTCGGGAATGTCTTTGTTAACAGAGCTCCCAAGCAGCAACTTATCCCTGATTTTTTTCTTCCCCTTTAAAACAACTGAAAATACATTTTTCCTAACCAGTTCATCTCATGACCTCTTGCCAGGTTTACAATTGTGCTCACCGGCATCTCTGTACCTCCTGTCCCTCCCCTCTGACCCCTACTCTTTTCTTCTTTTTTTTGAGACAGAGTCCCGCTCTGTCACCCAGGCTGGAGTGCAATGGCGCAATCTCAATCTCGCCTCACTGCACCTTCCACCTCCCAGATTCAAGTGATTCTCATGTCTCAGCCTCTTGAGTGGCTGGGATTACAGGTGCATGCCACCATGCCTGGGTAATTTTTGTATTTTTAGTAGAGATGGGGTTTCACTATGTTGCCCAGGCTGGTCTCGAACTCCTCACCTCGGGCGATCCGCCCACCTCAGTCTCCCAAAGTGCTGGGATTACAGGCGTGAGCCATCGCACCCAGCTGATCCGCACTCTTTTTTTCTTTCCTTTTTTTTTTTCGAGACGATGTCTCACTCTGTCACCAGGCTGGAGTGCAGTGGCGCAATCTTGGTTCACTGCAACCTCCAACTCCTTGGTTCAAGCGATTCTCCTGCCTCAGCCTCCCGAGTAGCTGGGATTACAGGCATGTGTCACCACGCCCAGCTAATTTTTGTATTTTAGGAGGGACAGGGTTTCACCATGTTGGCCAGGATGGTCTCGATCTCCTGACCTCGTGATCAACCTGCCTCCGCCTCCCAAAGTGTTGGGATTACAGGCGTGAGCCACCGCGTCTGGCCGATCCCCACTCTTTCCTACTGAGTTCTTTACCTGACAGGCAAGGTAACCATGTCATGCTCCTCCTTGGAGTCCTCTGATGACTTATACTTCACAGCAGTGTTTTATTCACCACATAGTTCAAAAGAGTATTTTCTGGAAGGCTAAGACAACCGTGAAACACTTACTGGAACACCATTTTCTTTCTTTTACTATAGGATTGAGGAGAGAGTGTTTCCCAAAGCATTTTACCATGCTCCCTGTTTCCCCACTACACGTCTCCGGGAACTGGAACAGTGGTGTCAGCCTGCCAGGGTTGAACCGGCCTCACAACTTGCCAGCCCAGTGACTGTGGGCAGGTCACCCTATGCTGTAGCCTCCCCATCTGTAAGATAGGAACAGCAAGGGTAGGGACGCATCACAGACTCATTATGAGGACTACACGAGCTGATATATGGAAACTGCTCAGCAGAGTACATACAATCAAAAGGTGGTAATTACCCTTTGTAACTTATTTTAGAAATACTATCCTATAGATCTAGTTAAAACTCCCTAGGCAGACACAGCAAACCCTGCAAAAGCAGACTCCGTCCTACCCCTTCCTCCTCTACCCTCTTCCCTTCCATGACCCCTTTCACACACACACACATACACATACACACAACACACACACCAGTGCAAACAAACTGAACTCTGCCTTCCCCTGAAAATACCCTCCCCCTGCCACACAAACAGATCAGTAAAAGCTGAACCATGCCTTTCCCAGAAAATTCCAACACACACACACAGAAACAGAGATCAGTGCAAACTGAACTCTGCCTTTCTCTGAAAATCCCAACACACCACACACACACACACACACACCCACCCACCCACACACCAGTGCAAACTGAATTTCACCTTTCCCTGAAAATTCCATGTTCTTTCCTGTTTCTGTACCTTAGCACAAGCCATTCCCTTTACCTTGTTTCTTGTTTGTCCTGTTCTCTAAACTCTAGGAGCAAAGACTCTATCTGGTTTCTGGGAGCAGGGACCCTATCACATTCAGCTTTCCCAGACATGACTGTTTGCTGACAATAGGAACCAGGCTTGGGTCCTTCTGAATGCCACGTTAAATAGGAGCATATCACATTTGTCCAAATCTATAGAATGTACAACACCAAAAATAAGCCCTAACGTAAACTCTGGACTCTGGGTGATAATGTTGTGTCAATGTAGGTTCAATAATCATAACAAATGTGCCACTCTGGGGGTGATGTTGATAGTGGAGGAGGATGTACATGCATGGGGCCACGGGTATATGGAAATTCTCTGTACCTTCCTCTCAATTTTACTGTGAATCTCAAAGTGCTCTAAGAAATCAAAGTCTTAAAAATAAAAATAAAGTCTATTAAAATTATCTAATAAAATATATAGTGGTAAAACAATTAATGTAAATAAAAAATTTAATCAAAAAAATTTTAATCTACCATACATCCTTTCCTAATATAACGCTATTACAAAATTTATGATATACCTAAACTACTTCTAATGGCAAAGCCAAATATCCACCATAATCTACTTTCTAAGTCTTCATAAAGGCTAAACATATTGACCTGGGCACAGTGTCTCACATCCATAATCCCAGCACTTTGGGAGGCTGAGGCGGGAGGATCGTTTGAGCCCAGGAGTTTGAGACCAGCCTGGGCAATAGAGTGAGATCCCATGCGTACAAAAAAAATTAAACATTTGCTGGGCACGGTGGCATGTGCCTGTAGTCTCAGCTACTTGGGAGGCTGAGGTGGGAGGATCACTTGAGCCCATGAGGTTGAAGCTGTAGTGAGTCATGATCGTACCACTGCACTCCAGTCTGGGAAACAGAACAAGACCCTATCTCAATTGGAAGAAAAAAAAAAGATTAAATATATTTTGAAATATATTTTGGCTGGGTGTGTGGCTCACACCTGTAATCCCAGCACTTTGGAAGACCAAGGCAGGAAGATCACTTGAGCCAGGAGGCGGAGGCTGAATGAGCCATGATCATGCCACTGCACTCCATCTTGTGCAATAGAGTTAGGCCCCAACACCCCTCCCAAAAAAGACTAAACTTTTTCTTATATCTTAGATTGGTTGTCACCTTGTCTTCTAAAGCAGCATTGGCTCTATTTGAAAAATGACCCAAATAGAAATTCAAGGTATGAGGATCAGACCCTGTGTTCACCTCCTCTTACTTCTGCTTTTGGGTGGAGGATGCATTCTTCTTTAAGATGTGTTTGTGCAAAGGAAGAAAAGTATCAGATTACTCTATCTGATCCTTTAATTCAGGAGTATCTAGAGGATTGATTCACAAAAGGGCACAACTTCAATGTTGTCTGTCATGGAAGGAAAGCACAAAATTTAAAAAGAAAGTGATTTGGTCAAATGCGGATGCACCCATTAGGGCATGTCAAAATAAAGTCGGTATTAAATGCAAACCCCAGCTTAGCAACGGAATGTCAATCGCACTACGCACACACTTGGCACTGCGCTGCTTTATTCTTTGTGATAAGGTAGTTGTGGGATGACCCAGGGTTGACTTTTGCCTTCTCACTGAGAAAAACAATAGTCTGTTGAAAGCCATTACTACCATACACATCTCCACACATCATTCGTTATAAACTCTAGCTTGACCTGGTGATTCGGAGTGATGCCTTCTCAGCCCCCAAAATGTTGGCTGCTCTTTCACATCCTTGAATCTTTGATAATCCAGTTCCCCACACTAAAGACGATATGGCCTTCTTTTCTACCTGCTGGACTCAAACATATCCTTCAAGTCTTGGTTCAGAGTGAAGGCTTTGTCATCTTCCATCAACTCTTTCTCTCTCACCAGCAAGACTGCAGTGTTCAGTGGGCTGGATTGCGCACTGCACAACACTAAGGACAGCCATCGCCTTTTGGGCCTACCCTTGCATTCTATTTTAGCTCGGACCACATTCAATATTCACTGTTTATTTAAAGGCTGGACTCCCCTACTGTTGTATGCATGTCTTGAAGGTAAAATTGTACCTTATTTATCTTCATTTCACCAAGTTCTAAAAAAGTGTCTGGCACAAGATGTTCAATATTTTCTTTAACAAAAAATGGGTTTTTTTTTTTAAGTTGCTTATTAAGACTCTCAAATTTGAACAATTATAAATTATTAAACGCAGCACTATGCATTTTCCATACAGGAACTCTTTTAATTTTTACAACAGCCCTATGAAGTAAACATTATTATTCCCACTTTATACGTAGGAAACTTATGCCTCAAAAGATTCGGTAACTTTTCCATTGTCACGCAGCTAACAAATGACAGAAGAGTAAGCTGAATCCAAGACCAAGATTCCAATGCCTATACTTGTAACTACTTAACCACATGCTATACTGTCCCCCGAAGCATATGAGGAATAATTAGTTGCTCTAATTTGAGTGACTGAAAGTACTTAAAAGTAAAAATACTAATTTTCTATAAGAACTTAGACAAGTCTCTTCCCCAACCAGTATTTAAGTTTTTCCTTTATGCCCATGCACATATGCAAATGTGTGTTTAAATGTGTGTACCCTAATGTGTTACCAACGAGAAAAAGAGAGCCAGCTACCAATCAACAAGATGAGAACATTTCACACATTTATTCTACTGTGGCAATTACCAAGCTACTAATACATATATCCATTGTCCAACACAGTCTCCTGTACAGAAAAATATACCTAAAAGGAATACCTGATCACTGAAACCAAAGTATAAACACGAAGAACAGCAGGAGACAGATGCATTTCAGGTGAAACAGTTTCCCAGAGAAAAACAGCTAGCCTGTGGAAGATGTCTTTAGAAGGGACTTTCAGAGCAGGAAAGGGGAGAGGAAGATCCTCCTGGGCCCCAACTCCTTTGTAAGCAGGTGGAGAGAGGTCACATGCAATCACTTCCAATAGTGATTGCCACCCTTCTTCTGTCATCGAGGTCCTGGGCAATGCTGTCACTTGGACTCTCCAAGAGCCCAGGGACCTAGGACAATGACATACAGCTTTCCCTTGCCCTCAGGAAGGTCTGAGCCTCAGCAGCTTGCAGTCATTCAGTACTGGCAACCACTCAACCAGATCACCTTCCCCACTGATCAATATGTCAGACAGCTCTCAAGACACAGATGCTGAAGTGTGGATTGCTCACAAAAGTCTCTTGTCCTGAATGTCTGTACGACTGAAAAAAGAAGGGCTTGGCTGTCATAAACAACTGCTCTGAAAGTCCCTTCTAAAGAGTGATAGCATGACTTTCTAAGTGGTCAGCACTGCTTTTGCTTAAAAGTCATCTCACAGCATGAAGGCAACGAGGGCTGTGAGGAATCTTCTTCTTTTTTTTTTTTTTTTTTTTTTTTTTTTTGAGACGGAGTCTCGCTCTGTCACCCAGGCTGGAGTGCAGTGGCCAGATCTCAGCTCACTACAAGCTCCGCCTCCCGGGTTTATGCCACTCTCCTGCCTCAGCCTCCCGAGCAGCTGGGACTACAGGCGCCTGCCACCTCGCCCAGCTAGTTTTTTGTATTTTTGTATTTTTTAGTAGAGACGGAGTTTCACCGTGTTAACCAGGATGGTCTCGATCTCCTGACCTCGTGATCCGCCCGTCTCGGCCTCCCAAAGTGCTGGGATTACAGGCTTGAGCCACCGCGCCCAGCCTGTGAGGAATCTTAAAAGGAACAAAACCTCTGTTTTACAGGCTCCCACAAAAAGCCTCACTGATCATGCTCACTCTAAATGCTTTTTCTCTTTATTTGGTGGTTTTTTTTTTTAAGAGGAAAATACAGAAACAACCCAAAAAAAAAAAAGGCAGCTGCATGCATCCGTATGTGGGCGTTTTTCTCCTTAATGTGCAGCCAGAATGCCAAAATACCAGCTACCCACTCAGTTGTTTTAAAGAGAGAACATGACTTTGGTAGGGAGAGTCTCTCATTTTCAACTCCCCCAAAACCTCTTCCCCAGCTGAAATAAAAGGAAACCTGCCACGCCATGCAGCTCTAGGCGTTGTTCACATCAGCACGAATCTTCCCATCCAATGACGGATAAGATCACAGCCATGCTAAGAATAACAGGATTCTTATAAACACATTGTCGCTTAGGCCAAAACACATGACAGATGCCAAGAAACAGATGGCTGGTCCCTTTGGTGAGTTCTCCTTCACATACCTAACACACATGCATGCGCACACAGACACACCCCCTTACCTCTCGCAGCTCCAGCCTCTGGGCCACAGCCTCCAGGCATTCTTGCCCTGTGCTTTCCACCGACAGCGTGCACTCGATAACATTGCTGTCCAGCAGGCGAATCCTTGTAACAAAGCAGTTCTTGCTCAGGACGTTGTAGCGCCGTGTCCGGCGGAGCTTCAGACCAAAAGGCATGGCTATGTGATCCTCGGACGCCGCCCTCCTATCCTGGCGCACACGCCCCTGAGACGGCCTTAACAGTTTCGTGACTGGAAAATTACACTATCACCTGTGCTCCTCCAGGTAGGGAAAAGGGTGTCCATGCCCAGTGTGGTCCTCTGGAAGATAGCTGTAAATGCAAAAGAAACACCACGGTCATGCTCCAGAAGGGACCTGTCAATGGTACCATATTCCACACACACAGAAGCGCACAACCCCCTGCCAACAGATCACCATCCAGATTTGACAAGTTGCAAGTTCTGGAACTCCTAAATGTCTTGGCAGAGCCCATGCCCTATGCCTTATCTTACAAGGGTGATACGATAAAAGCTACTTTACAGTTGAAGAAACGAAGGTTCAAAGAGATTAAAGAATTCATTCACAGGTGCACAGTGTAAATGGCAAAGCCAGAATTTAAACCAATGTCTACATAACTTCAGTTCACATACTTTTTTCACTATGCAATACTGTCCACTCAAGAAAGTGCTAGGAGACTGGGCATGGTGGCTCATGCCTGTAATCCCAGCATTTTGGGAGGTTGAGGCAGAAGGGTTACTTAAGCCCTGGAGTCCAAGACCAGCCTGCACAACACAATGAGACTCTGTCTCTACAAAAAAAAAAAAAAAAAAAAAAAAATCAGCCAGGCATGATGGCGTGTGCCTGTAGTCCCAGCTACTTGGGAGGCTGAGATGGGAGGATCTCTTGAGCCTGGGAGGCCAAGGCTGCAGTGATCCATGATCATGCCACCGCACGCCAGCTCGGGCAACAGAGTAAGATTCTGTCTCAAATTTAAAAAAAATAAAAAATAAAATACAAATAAAAAAGCCCACTAGGAGCGGAACTTGAACACTGGTGTTTTGCTTTTTAAATTTCTAAATATATTGTCTCATTCCAACTTCATGAACAACCCTATGGTGTCTATTTTACAGATGAAAAAAGTAAGGTTTGATGACTTTAGTGCCCCACTGAATTTAAAATTTGATCTTGTTCCACCTCATTCTTTGCAACACAGCCTCTTTTATTAACATTATTTACTTTTATTTTCATGTCTTATGTTTTAACTTTATTATTTACTTAGAATGAATGATAAAGTGGTGGGAATATGCATTTAATATAATCAGCTACTTCCTTTTTTTTTTTTTTTTTTTCTTTTTTTTGAGACTGAGTCTCACCTTGTTGGCTGGAGTGCAGTGGTACAATCTTGGCTCAGTGCAACCTCTGCCTCCCAGGATCAAGAGATTCTCCCGCCTCAGCTTCCCAAGTAGCTGGGATTACAGGCACCCGCCACCACACCTGACTATTTATTTTATTATTATTTTTAGTAGAGATGGGGTTTCACCATGTTGGCCAGGCTGCTCTTGAACTCCTGAACTCATGTGATCCACCCGCCTTGGTCTCCCCCAAAGTACTGGGGTTACAAGCGTGAGCCAACACACCTGGTCAGCTACTTCCATTTTTTTTTTTTAATGGAAAGATATGAATTCTTCAAAGCACTTAAAAATCACAACTCTTTGTCCTTTTTTCAACAAATATTTAGACAGATGTGGGGAACCACCCTACTATCATCTTGTTCCTTTACAAAATCTTGATGCAAAAGTCCTGTAACCAAATCACAGATAATTTAACTTACTATTATAGTAACAAGACTTATAAACACCCTGATGTCCCACCAAATGAAAATGATGACATTATTGCCATGGATAACACAAGAATAAAATAACAACAAAAGTGGCCTTATTGCTCCACCCTGAGCCAGCAATCTTGCTGGGAGGCTCATCACACTTGTCTTTCAAAGAAGCCAGAAATGTCCAGAAAGCTTTTCTGTCCAAATGTTCTGTTCTCCATTAAGCCCAACGGACTATCTCTTGCTCATGTGATTGTTTTGTTAACTAGATTCAGGCAGATCCACTCAGGATTTATACTCTTCATCCATCTGCCGACACAGAATTACCCCCTGAGCCCCAAGACACTTGGATGTACAAATAGGAATAGCTACTACTTGTAGGAATTCTTAAATTAATAAATGAAATGGCTTCAATATTTATAAACCACTCCCTGCCGGTCCTCATGCCTCACAGACGTTGTCAGGGTATAACCCTGCAACAAAGCAAAACACACTCCCCAGCCTCCCACTGCAGGTCTTTGATACTTGCCGTGGGCACATTCCTTAACATGACAGGTATATGTTTTATGATGGCTTAAAATACATATGCTAGAAACTCTGGCTTGGTAAAATATATTAACATTTCTAAATCACTTTACGTTGGCAGAGTATCATGTTTACCTCTAAGGTAAGCCAGTCTGATCTCTTGATAGGTACAGAAAAGAATATGAAATGACCCACCCACTCCCAACCCCAAGAAAAACAGCGGGGGGAGCCAAAAATCAAATATACAGCCCTTAGGTGTTTACCACTCATGAATTTCCCTCAACTTATTAAAGCACAGAACAGAAGAGGCCAATATTCCATTTCTGCATTAACCAGAGAGCCCCAAACAGAGAAAAATATTTGCTCTGTGGGCACAAGCCACATTTCTAATCCTGAGCCAGGCACTTTACATTTGGGTGTGTGTCTCACTGTAAACACCTAGGAAAGAATGTGGCTGGCTTGGTACACACTGCTCCCAGCAAAAACAATCTCTACTACATATTCTATGGGACGTCATTCGCAATGCATAACTAGTGAAATAAAAAGCAAACTTTAAACAATATGTATAGATGACTGCAATTTTTATGATAAACAAAAACACAGAGAAAGGAAAGAATGTAAGTTCGGCAAAATTATTATCTCAGAGCTACTTGATATTAAATAGAATTCTAACCTTGTATATTTCTACATTGTTCTAGCATCTTACAGCTGTCTTGTATTATTTTTGTAAATAAAGATTATTTTAAAGTACATTATCTACTGAAAATGGTGTATCAGGAGCAATGGCCTTATATTCACGGCTAGCAGATAATCTGGTAATATATCTCCTAGAAAATACATATTTTGATTTCTAAAAGACTTTTAAAATCTCCAGTTGACAAAAATACTTGCAAGATATGGTATCAACAAAATGTTATAAGAAAACTCGTCTGATCCTTTTAAAAGTCAATGTCATGAAACAAAAATTGAGCATGGGGAGGGGGAGGTAGTACAGGCTGCTGCAGAGTAAAAGAGATTTAGGAATTATGAAAGTGAAATGTAGTGTGTGAACCCTGATTAAATCCAAGTGTGAAGAAAAAAAACCTGTAAAAAATAGAGATAATTAGGAAAGTTTGAAATAGAAAATAGAAATTAGATGACATTAATGTATTTTTATTAATTTTCTTCAGATTTTAATAGAATTGTGATTACGTAGGAGAATAGACAGAATTGTGTTAAGAGATGCCAATGGATATATCAGGGTTTATAAAAAAAAGTCATGATGCCTGTAACTTACTTTTCAATGTTTTTTTGAAAAACCAACACATACAGTTGGGTGCGGTGGCTCACGCCTGTAATCCTAGCACTTTGGGAGGCCAAGACAGGTGGATCACCTGAGGTTAAGAGCTTGAGACCAGCCTGGCCAACATGATGAAACCCCATCTCTACCAAAAATACAAAAATTAGCCAGTCGTGGTGGTGTGTGCCTGTGATCCCAGCTACTCGGGAGGCTGAAGCAGGAGAATCACTTGAACTCAGGAGGCGGAGGTTGCAGTGAGCTGAGATGGCACTATTGCATTCCAGCCTGAGCAACAGAGCAAAAAATCCACCTCAAAAAAAAAAAAAAAGAAAAGAAAAGAAAACGAAAACCAACACATACACCATACACACATAAGCACATCTATAAATTCAAAGTTAAAACAAATACACAAAATGTTAACAGTTGTTGAATCTAACTGTGAGTATACAGATATTCACTCTACTGTTCTTTTAGGTTTTGTATATACCTAAGTTTTCATAATCAAAAGTGAAAAAGAAGGCAATCCTTAGTGCAGGTAGTAAACATGCTCACACCTAATCACTGCTGAATTTAAATGATGCTGCCTCTTTCTATGGACTTCTCTGATCCTTAGTATCACAGGTAGTCTGTTCTGTCTGAATTCCCAGAGACTTTGGTGCTTATTTTAACACATTAATCTAACTTATGTTAAAAATATCAGCACACTTTGACACTAAACTCCCTCAGAGCTAGAAACACATTTTTTTCACCTCTAACACACACATCATTTACCTACATTAAAAGTTCATGACATTTCCACCCAGAACTTGCATAGCCACAGAGCTGTGCTTCTGGAAAGAACTTTCAGGCACTCATTTAAGACATCTCTTACCTTTAAGAATGGCTATACCTAAATTATCCCAGGTAAACAATCTGCTTGACACTAATCTATAATAATAGGATTAGAGAAAAAGATCTCTTAGTCCTTTTCATTTCAATATTTTTATATTCTGTGAATTTATCCACTACTTTTAAGTTCTCAAAAAAGCCATGGCACATATGTTAAAATTCCATCTTTCACCCATCCACACAGGCACAGAGCTCCACCTCAAATGTAACTCAGCTCCCTGCTATATTTTATGCCCAATAGGAATACCTCTGCTTTGTCATTAGAACAGGGAGTAAAATATCTACTATAAAGTGGACTTAATGTGAAATCCACTCTAAGCATCTCCTTTCTGTTAAATAGTTGGGCTCCTGGAACCTTTCCAACTTTCCCCATGTGGCTCTCTGGGGCCCCATCATATTCATTTGATCGCACATACATTATAAAACCTGGAACTAAATGCCACATGCTCACAGAAAGGGCACATGTTTAGACACTTAAGATTTTCCTAATAAAAACTTTTTCAAAAGGGTTATCTCTTATAACCCTTTTGAAAAACGAGGGCTCTTTATAGAGCCCTCATTCTATTTACTGTAAGTTCTACTTTTTTAAGAGAAAGGTCCGTTAAAAATAAAAAGTCCCCTTCCCGAGTCCAAGTGATCTCATTGTTCAGTTCCCACCTATGAGTGAGAACATGCGGTGTTTGCTTTTCTCTTCTTGTGATAGTTTGCTAAGAATGATGGTTTCCAGCTGCATCCATGTCCCTACAAAGGACGCAAACTCATCCTTTTTTATGGTTGCATAGTATTCCATGGTGTATATGTGCCACATTTTCTTTTTTTTTCTTTCTTTCTTTTTTTGTTTTTTTTTTTTGAGACGGAGTCTCGCTCTGTCACCCAGGCTGGAGTGCAGTGGCCGGATCTCAGCTCACTGCAAGCTCCGCCTCCCGGGTTTACGCCATTCTCCTGCCTCAGCCTCCCAAGTAGCTGGGACTACAAGTGCCCGCCACCTCGCCCGGCTAGTTTTTTGTATTTTTTAGTAGAGACGGGGTTTCACCGTGTTAGCCAGGATGGTCTCGATCTCCTGACCTCGTGATCCGCCTGTCTCGGCCTCCCAAAGTGCTGGGATTACAGGCTTGAGCCACCGCGCCCGGCCGTGCCACATTTTCTTAATCGCACACCAACATGGCACAAGTATACATATGTAACAAACCTGCACGTTATGCACATGTACCCTAGAACTTAAAGTATAATAAAAAAAAAAATTTCTAAAAAATAAAAAATAAATCAATTTATGTTATCTACTATGCAATGAACCACAAAAGAAAACCTACATATGAATTCAATAAAACCACAGAAGAAAATGTTTGACAGAAAAAAAAATAAAAAATAAAAAAATAAAAAGTCAAAGAGCCAGCCCTAACGGAAACTACGACTCAGGGTGCTAGAGATGTGCCAATTTAGGTTCAATAATTGTAACCAAGGAACCACTCTAGTGGGGAACGGTGATAGTGGGGGAGCACGGGGAAAGGCAGGGGTATATGGGAAATCTTTAAGACTTCCCTTCAATTTTGCCGTGAACTTAAAAGTGCTCCCAAAAATCAAGTCTATTTTTTAAAGTAAACAGAAATAAGCTGCTTAATGGTTTTATTGATCTATTCTTTAAGAACATATCTAATAAATACTATTAAGCTGCAACTCTTGATGAGACCCAGCCATAGAAATTAAAGAAACTATACCTATATGGCAGGCCAAAGTGGGAGGGTCACTTAAGTCCAGGATTTCAAGAACAGCCTGGGCAAAATAGCAAGACTTTGACCCTACAAAATAAAAACAAAAACAATAGCTGGACATGGTTTTGTGTACCTGCAGTCTCAGCTACTTGGAAGGCTGAGGCAGGAGGAACACTTGAGCCCAGGAATTTGAGGCTGCAGTGAACTATAATCATGCCACCGCACTCCAGCTGGGCAACAGAGCAAGACTCTATTTCTAAGTAAAATATAGATCATAAAGCTAACAATGCTGACTCCTAATTTTTTTCAATACTGTGATTTTTTTCTAATTTCAAAACAATCTTCTAACCCTCTTTTTCCTAGGAGCATCTTATAAAGAAAGTAACCTAGGACACCATTGGGGTGATGGTTATACTAAAAGCCCCGACTTCACCATTATGCAATACAGCCATGTAAAAAAAACTGCACTTGGCTGGGCACGGTGGCTCAGCCCTGTAATCCCAACACTTTGGGAGGCCGGGGCGAGTGATCACTTGAGGTCATCAGTTCAGGACCAGCCTGGCTAACATGGTAAAACCCCATCTCTACTAAAAATACAAAAAATTAGCCAGGTGTGGTGGTGGATGCCTGTAATCCCAGCTACTCAGGAGGCTGAGGCAGGAGAGTCACCTGAACCCAGGAGGCAGAGGTTGCAGTGAGCCGAGATTGTGCAACTGCGTTCCAGCCTGGGCAATGAGAGTGAAACTCTGTCTCAAAAACAAAAACAAAAACAAAAACAAAAACGGCACTTGAGTGACCAATCAGGCCGATATGGCGAAACCTCATCTCTACTAAAAAAATATGTAAAAATTAGCCAGGCATGGTGGCAGGCACCTGTAATCCCAGCTACTCGGAAGGCTGAGGCAGGAGAATCACTTGAATCCGGGAGGCAGAGGTTTCAGTAAACCAAGATCGTGCCACTGCACTCCAGCCTGGGTGAGAAGAACAAAATTCCATCTCAAAAAACAAACAAAAAAACTGCACTTGAACCCTCTAAATCTATTTAAAAAATAAAAATAAAAAAAAGACTTAGATTTTTATCCTTCCGTGATGAAAGTAATTCGGAATACAAAGCACGGGGGAATGACAGGGAAAGTGCAGTAAACTCTCTGAACTCTTCAGCTTCCAGGGTCTTTGTCTCAGTAAAGCCACTGGAAGCTGAAAGCTAAAGACTAAAGAGAGGGAAAAATCTTCATTCGACTGAAGTTGAGCCGAGGGGTTCTAAGAACCAAGGTTTACTATTAGGGAGAGGAACACGCACAAACTTTCATGCAACTACTGGCTTTAACCAGAGAAGGGCAGAATGAATGGCAAAGTACTTACCCTCTTTTAGCCTCAGTTTACTCACCTATGAAATTAATACCTACGCCACCTATTTGTGAGAAGTGAGAAAACAGTTCTAGTGAGCACTCAGGAAGTGTGGGCAAGTGTACTTCCTACTCTTCTCATAGTTTCAGAGTATGCTAGGTTTGTTCAAAGCATGGTCAAGGAGTTGTGCAAAGAGGAAACTGAGTACTTCACCACCTACTGTAGAGAAAGTCTTTTTAAAGGTTAAAAACCAAGGTAGGGGGTGGGGCAGCAAAGCAGAGTTTAACATGAAGCTATGACAATCCCATGGAAACACTGACCAAGTAGAATGCTGAAGCATAAAGGAGAAAATCTCAGACTAAATGTCCTCTGAAGAGCCCATCCTGGGTGGAAAGAAGATTTCTTATTCTAGCCAATAGTATGTGTACAGCAATCCCAACCAGTGCTGCGATTGTCCTTTTTTTCCCTAGGGGAAACTGATACAAAATTCCTTTGGTCTTATAAAATCCATGAGGCCGTGTCTCTACAGCTCCTGGTGTATCACAGAGTCTCTCATCCTACGATCACTCTCATGTGTGTCTCAGCTCCAGAGTCCTGAAGGGAAAGACCTGTATTGGAGTCAGCTTTGTAGCCTTCTATAATCATAACATGGAGCTTTATACATGGCAGGAAGTGAAATAAATGTTTGTCATTGATATGGTTTGAATACATGTCCTCACCAAATCTCATGTTGAATTGTAATTCCCCGATGTCAGAGGTATCCAGGTCCTAGGGGTGGCTCCCTTCTGGCTTGGTGCTATCCTCAGGATACTGAGTGCTTCCAAGATCTAGTTGTTGTAAAGTCTGGCACCTCCCCCGACCCCGCTCGCTCTCTTTCCCCCTCCTCTCCTGCCATATGCAACACCTGCTCCCCTCCTTCACCTTCCGCCATGATTGAAAGCTCCTGGAGGCCCTCACCAGAAGCAGAGCAGATGCTGGTGCCATGCTTCCCGTAGAGCCTGCAGAAGCATGAGCCAATTCAACCTCTTTTCTTGTAAGTTACCCAGTCTCAGGTATTTCTTTATAGCCACGCAAGAACAGACTAACACAGTCATTACGAAGAAAGAATGAATCCTGAGATCACTGGGTTTTTGACACTAAGGCAGGGCAGGAGTCTCCAGCATGACCTCAGTGACCTGGAGCCTTAGATGGGTTTGAGTTTTGGGTTCTTAAGAGAGGGTTAAGCTACAAAGAAAAAGGATGAGAGTTAAGTTATTCCACTCACTCATGCTTTTTCAGGGGAAAAAACTGAACTTGGGTTTCCAAAAGAACATTCCCACCACCCAAGTTTTCCTTTTCTAGCCCCTGATCTGTCTTATACTGGGGTATTCTCACACACAGAGATTGCACATCCAGACAAGTTCCTTGCAACAAATACAGTGGAACTACTGAGATGATAAAAAGTGTTTCAGTGTGCCCATGCTTGCTGAAAGCAATTTGTTGGGATATTTGCTCTGTAAACATCACATTTTAAAGGTCTTTTACATAGAATAGGCTACATTGCAAGAGAACATAGAGAAAACCTTCAGTCACTTCTAAAATTCACTTCTGAGTAGTCAATCAGCTTCCTAAACTCTAAAGTGTAAGTTTCCATCTCCACCTATAAACTATGGATTTCCAGTATTTTGTTCTCTCATTTTTAATTAAAAAAAAAAATCTTCAAAGTTAAAAACACAAAGCAAAGAAAGACAGCTTTTGCACAATTTAGAAAAGGTCATTTGGCAGAGCAAATAAATCTTTAAATATGATGGGTAAGAAGAGGAGAGATCTTTCACAAATATCAACCAAATGCAGCATGTTCCTCTTTATTGAATTACCTGCACAGTCTGTATTTAGTGTTTCATTGAATTACCTGCACAGGCAAATGAAAGACAGAAGTTCAAATCCAAATCCTAAACATGGTCACGGCACTTTCTTTTTAGTCCCCATGCTATACTATGTATACTTAACTCTTTATTTTTTTCTTAAAGGTAAGTTCTGAACTTGCCAAAAGAAGCTAACTGCTATTCAATTACATCCTATATTTACCAACAGTCTTTGGAATTTCTCCAGCACTCCATATTATTACAACTCCCAAGGACATTTCACAGACCTATGTAATCTTGGTGAGGGTGTAAGAAAGGAAAAACTGATGCAGCTAGTCTGTGTTGTGTATAAACCTGCATAGGACACAGCTCAGTTTTGATAGTACTAGGTCATTTTCCTAAGGAAAGGCTAAAAAAAGGGATGAGGTGGGAGGGGATGGGAAAGAATATTGAAAATGTCTACTCTTATTTTCCTTTAAAGGAAGGCAGAAAGGAAATTAGTATTGTGCAGTGCAAATGAAATTATTAGTTTTTTCTATCAATCAGTTTTAGAGCTGTACAGTACCCAAATCATATCCATACATCAAATTATTTTTAGCCAAGTAAAGCTTTTTCTGCAAGGTTTAAAACACAAGCCCCTAACTTTAGTTGTTAATGAAAATAACATCAACAACAAAGACTTTAAAAAGCACATTTTAAGATTCCATTATTTCCCTCCTAACTCACTTTTAGTCAGTGGTGAGATGGAAACTTGTCCTAAAACACATTTTCCATCTTTCTTACGCACTAACCATGTAAATGACCTTTCAAGCCTTTCTAAAGCTGTATGTGAAACTGGAAAAGAAAGATTCCTGCTGCGTTATAACTCACTGCAGTAATACCTCACCTATATGAAATGTGGCTACACAGCAACCTGATCTATGCAGAACACAGCCAAAACCCAAGAAATGCAGCCAAAACATCCTTTGAGCAGTTAAATATCACCAAATCCTTAATTCCAACATCACACAAAAGAACACCCTTAGTTCATTTACTCTAACTTTAAGTACAGTTCTTTACAAGTTCCTTGACCTTGCTTCTTAGCCCTTAACAGATTTCAAAGAGACAAGGGACTGTTATTACAGACAAGCACATTGACATGGGATAAAAAATGGCAACAAGGTAGGTGACACGAAAATGATTAAAATACACACTCCAGAGCATACAAATCAGTGTCCAAAATGCCCTGTAGTAAATAGGAACCATTAAATAGTATCCAGCATAATCTGTTTCAGAAGGAAGAAAACAAATACATTTTTAAGTAAGTCCCATCCATGGTGGTTAAAAAGCCTCCATAACCCGGAAGCACCTTCACCAGATAGGTGGTTCTCTATCTTGCACATCTCTAACACTCTCTGTGAACTCTTGGGGTAAGGGGGTGGCTTCAAGAGGCAATCTTCTAGGAGGACAAGTTAGTCTGAAAAAGCTCCCCCAGTTATTGTTTTCAAAGATCATTTCTCCACCCCCTGCTTTAAGGATTACTGTCTTGAGATTTCCAGAGAGACATGATTTTCCCACAGGAAGCAACTTAGAACAGGGAAGTTTTCATTTTTGACCTTAGCGAAACTTTCCTCTGAAGGCATTCGAAGTACATCTTGAATACTTATGGATAAAATAATGTTGTCTGGGATTTGCTTTAAAAATCACAGGGGTTTGGGAACTGGCTGGGGGTGCAGATGAGGCACCACTAAGAGTTGACAGCCCTTGAAGGTGGGAGACAGGTAGGTCAGGGGTCTCACCATTCTCTACAGCTTTGTATGTGCCTAAAATTTCCATAATAATAAGCTGGGGTTTGTAAAATAAAAAAATTTATTAAGTGATACTTTTTAAAGTAACCTGGTAAAACAGATAACAGTGCTCACTTTTTTATATTACAAGAAAAAAGGGTCAGAACTTTCCCTCCAAACTAACTCCTTTGTCCTTCCAAAATAGAACCTGGGTTTCACTAGATAAACCGAAAGCAATAGCTTTTCCCTTCATCATTAAAAGGCAGCAGGAAAAATTCTTCCTGTAAGTAAAATGACAAATTCTTTAGAATGTAAAGAACCACCAACCGGGCATAAAATAAAGGACTCTTCCTGGTCCAGTTTGCATAATCAATTCCATCAGAAGAATACCTGACTCTGGTTTACTCTCAAATGAGCTTTGTCTAGTCACGCCAGGAATGCTTTGTTGTAAGACCACCACCCTTCTTTGAGAGACGTGCAATCTGCAACTCTTCAATTCCAGTTTTTTTTTTTTTGCTGTCAGTATCTATATCCACAATGATGTATGTCCTAGAATGTCAGAGCTTATTAAACCTAAAAATCAGAATGAGAAATTGCCCACAAGTGTCAGAGCACTAAGAAGGTGATAATGAGCACCGCCATTTGTGAAGCAGACACACTGATGGGGCACTCTGCTGAGCACAATCTCAACAGCCCTACGAAGACAGAGCTACTCTTACTATACCACCCCATTTTACAGACTAAGGACTGAGGCTAAAGAGAAGAAATAACTTCCCCCACAATCACTCAGTGACTAAAGACAATCAAGTTCAAACCCAGAGCTCCATTTCACCCCATCTTCTTACCCAATGAACCATGCTGATGTGACACAGAAAGAGGGTTATCAGCTATGACCTTATGATATAAAAGTAACAATAACAATAGCAAGCACCCACATTCTACAAGAAACAACTGTGACATACCATCAGCAGTTTATCTTTGCTCACCCACAGTGGACATTACTCAGATATGGTGGAGGGGACCCTGAGGCTGGGACCCAATTTCAGCCCGAGGAAGCTGTATCCAGAAGGCATGGTCGCAGAATCAGGGTCCCATCCCAGCCGTAGCACCCTGCCAGAGCCTCTTACCTAGATGGCTTATTCTACTGTACCACTGTGTTGTGGAGTGAGAGAACCTGAGCATATCGCATAGAACCTCTTCAAAAACCAATTTAAAAAACACAATCACAAAAGCAAATGGAAAGGTTTTCCAGCCAGAGCATACATATGACTCACTCATCAAATCAAAAGAAACTCGCTGAGGATAAACACACCTTTAGCTTGCTTAGCTCTTTTCCGGAGATATGTGCCCCGCAGGGACAGAAGTAGCCAAGAAAGAAGGGCTATCCAGGAGAGACAGTTCCATGTGACCTCCCTCAGGAAAGCTTTCCACACCTTCCTTTCCCCTGTTTCCTTCCTCCCATGCCTGAGTGAGCTCCCTCAACTTCCCTCCCATGTCCAGGGTGTCACTTCCTATCTAAATAGTGAGCAGCAGCCAAGCCACTCCGCTAGCTCTCTCCATCTGGGTCTGAGCATCCAGCACTGAGCTTCCCTGGGAATGTCGCCTCATTTGCTGGTTTCTCCAGCCCCAAGAGCGAGCCTCACCCAGAAGCAGTCATTTCCATGCCTAAGTCACTTACACACTGCATAACCATGGGTCCGAAGCTGGTTCACTCCCTGAATTTCTAACATGGGGACGAAAACAGTCCCCACCACCTAGAGTTGTTGGGAGGGTTATAAGTTAATAATCTATAAATTCCTGGCACATGGTAAGCACTGTTTATGTGTTTGCCATCACTGCCTTTCTTATCCTTGCTACTTCACAGAATACTGCAGGAAGCCCAAGGAAACACACTGACTGCTAAATACCACAGCTGTAAAAATGTTTTCCCAACAAGCCAATAGTTACAGAGCCTAGAATTTTTAAAGTTAAGGCTGTTCATCACAAGGAGAAAAAATATGAAACCAAAACATGCAACTACAGGTCCCACTGACTGGGAACCGTGACAGGGTACCCAGTGGGTTTCAGATCTGTGACCACTCCAGTGAATCAGGAGTACAACCAAGTGGATTCTAGTGTACAATGCAATCGTTTCTCCAGAGCCAAGAAGCTGAATCAGAGGGGAGAAAGAATGAAAACAGGTATGAACTAGTGTCAGCTGTTAAAGAGTTGTATAATCCCAACTGATGTAATCAAATGTAAATTACTAATAGGGAAAAACAAAGCTTCTAAACAGACATGGTCGTGCTGCTTCTTAAAGGTATACCACGGCCACACATGCATGCGCATGCACCACAAACCCATTACAATTGTTCTTTCTTCACTCTGTCCCCTGCCTTGTAAAGACACACAACACACACATACCCCACACTACTTAAGTGGATACTTGGAACAACTTATGTTGTACTAAGGAGCTCTCAGTGACATTACAAAGAAAAAGAACCTGTCTAATGCTAGCACAGTAACTTTACTGCTGCAAAAATAATTTGTTAGCATACTATCATTCCTGTTACCATCGGTGACCTCAAAACAAGATTTGTTCAGCTGCTTGCATCAGTGCTGAGCAAGCCTGGGCCTCAAGGGACAAGACACTGCATGTGGGGATGGCTCTTCCCCTGTCTGCAACCCTGTAGGGTATAAGCACATTAAGGAACAAGAGGGCAAAAGTCAGGTGCTTCAGTTTTCAAGTGGGACTCTTAGCTCTTAAAAACTGCAAGACTTAACTATGTACAATTTCTAACAAATTTGTATCTAATAAATACAGCAAATACTACACAGTAAACCTAAGTCAAGAGACTCCTTTTGCTCTTCTGATTCACGTTTCAGAATGCTAAGAATTTCAAACCTCCCTGGGAATAAACACCATTTACTAAAATTGTTGTACATAAGCAAAGAAACTGTGGAAAAATAAATGTGTATTTCTTCTTCAATTAGATTATAAAAGGGCAGAAACCAACAAAGTTTTATGTAGTATTTGCACCCCAAATCCCTTTGCACTATAATTAGCACTGACTCTGAACTCAGCAATGTCACTCTGGGGAAACTTTCATTGGAAATAAAAGCAATGAATCTTAAAAATTCTGTATAAGGATGATGCATTCAACGTCATCTGTAGTAGAGGGTGGCAACTCGTAACAACCTGAGTATCCATTATACATAGTTCAAGTACATTTTGGCATATCTACATTATTTAGGCTATTCTGCAGTTATTAAAAATTAGTTCAATCTATATTAGCTCTGAACAATGCTCATGATGTGTTACTAAGTGGGAAAAGTTGCAGAGTAATATATAAGGCAAAACCAAAGCAAATAAACCAGTTACCCTGTATATGTTTAGGTTTATATGAGCTTGGAGAAAACCATGGAGTATTTCCATACTCAGAGGGATAAGAGGAGGAACAGAGAAGAAACATCTACTTTCTCTTACACAATCTTTGGATTATCACCATTGTGTTTGGGGGGAAAAAAAATCTTAATCACCTAACATATATGCTCCTCCTAAATACTATATATGAGAAAATTTGGAAGAAGTGTTCCTTCAGTAGAACACTCATGATTCACTGGTCATTTCAGCTATAATAGCCTTTAAATTATTACTATGTGCCAAGAAGTGTGCTAAAGACTTTTACGTGTATTTTCTCATTTATCTTCACATGCCCAATTTACAGATAAGGAAACTGAGGCTACATAATCTGGCCAAAGCTCCAGAGCTAGCAGGTGGCAAAGGCTGGCTCCAAAGCTCAATCTTTCCCCATTAGGTTATACCATAAGATGAACATTTACATAATAAAATAATAATATGTAATTATTTATTAATAAATAATATTTAGAGCACTCTCCCATTATCACATGGCTTTCAGCAACATGTACAATCATACACTGACTAAAAACAAAATGTACACAATAGTACATTTTGCTTTAAAAACAAAAACAGGATCAAGCATTCCTTTTTAAAATTAGAATTTTTTGGTCTGGCACAGTGGCTCATGCCTGTAATCCCAGCACTTTGGGAGATCGAGGTGGAATGATCACTAGAGTCCAGGAGTTTGTGACCAGCCTGGTCAACATAGCAAGACCCACATCTCTACAAAAAATTTAAAAATTAACTGAATGTGGTGGTACATGCGTGTAGTCCCAGCTACTTAGGAGGCTGACGCAGGAGGATTGCTTGAGCCTAGGGACTCAAGGCTACAGTGAGCTACTGCATCACTGCCCTCCAAATGGGGCAACAGAACAAAAACCTTTTTTTTGAGATGGAGTCTCGCTCTGTCACCCAGGCTGGAGTGCAATGGCGTGATCTCAGCTCACTGCAACCTCTGCCTCCCAAGTTCAAGTGATTCTCCTGTCTCAGTTTCCCAAGTAGCTGGGATTATAGGCGCCCACCACCATGCCTGGCTAATTTTTGTATTTTTAGTGGAGATGGGGTTTCACCATGTTGGCCAGGCTGGTGTCAAACTCCCGACCTCAGTGGATCTACCGCCTCGGCCTCCCAAATTGCTGGGATTACAGGCGTGAGCCACCATACTTGACCCTGTCTTTATTATCCTCCCCACCAAAAAAAAAAGACTTATTAAAGCAGCTTATGTCCTGAAATTTATTCTTTTGAATTATTAGGGTTTGAAAGCTCAGTCTTTTTCTACTTTACCTAAATATTTTAATAACCTTTAATATTTTCTGATTATAAATTCATTATAAGAATATTGGAAATGATAGAAAACTAGAAGAAAAAAAATCACCCACGTCACCACCCAGAGAGGACCAATATTAAAATGTTTGCATATTTTATTCCATTATTTTAATTAAGTATATGTTTAATTCATTGTGTAACTGAGATTGTATCATCTTATTTGATATCTTTCATCATTTATGATTACTATGTATTATTTTCTCATGCTATTAAAAATTTTTCAAAAACAATTTTAAACTGTTGCGTAATATTCCAGTGTATGGCTCACCATTTATGTAACCATTTGCTATTGTTGACAACTTAGGTTGGTTCTAATTTTTTGCTATTTTTCAAAAACAGTTACCTATACTTCTGATTCTTTCTTTGGAATAGATTCTTCAAGACTGTTATTGAGTCAAAAACTACACATTTTTAGAACTCTCTTATTGCATACTCCTAAATTGCTTCCCAAATAAATGTTAAATGCAGAGGCTATCACAAATGACTATGATTTCCATTTCTTCACTTGTAAGATGATTGAAACAATATGTTTTCTTAACCACTTCAATAAAAAGAAAAGACCCACACTTGGAGTCAAAAGAACCAAGTTCTTGCTATATCTTTTTTCTCTTACTGGGTTACCTTAAACATGATTCCTCAAGATGGCAGAAAAGCTTTAGTAAAGGAGAATATCAATCCCAAAAGGGATACCTCAAAGTCTCAATGTCCTCATGTGAAGGAAGTCTAAGAAGTAGAAAGCCTCCCAAAACCCAGTCAGTAACAAACAGGTGAACTGTGAACCTTAGGCACAGCCTGGGTATGATCAACCATCAAAAATATCAACAACCCCATCTCTCAATAGCTACAGTGCCATGTCACAGCACCTCAACCTCAGAAGCAGATCTAAGGACAGGTTTTGAGAAGTGTAATACTGTTGCCCCCTACCAAGAGTTAACTACAGAAACATTACTTGGCCCAAACATCAAATGACTGTACTCCCTTATATTTATATATCATTTCCTCAAAAACCATTATCTGAACAGGACAGAATATTGATTTCAATATTCCCCAAAGAACAAGAAAAGATACCCTCTCTGCCTACCAAGTTGTATGAAGTGATAGGTAAGGATAAAAACAGAGCAGCAGATATGCTGGGTGGCTGGGAAGAGAAGAGCCCACACAGAGGCAAGGACAAGACATGTCAAGTAAAAAGGAGAAAAGGAGATGACAAGGGTACATAATGGCTTAAAGAGAAAATAAGAACTTTAAGTAAGATTTTTTTGAGTAAAGATTATATCCAATCTCACTTTATTTCACGTGAATGCAACATTCGAAACAGAAGCAATTGGAGGGTCAAACAAACGCAGAACAAGAATAAAAATTGCCGGGTGCAGTGGCTCACGCCTATAATCCCCAACACTTTTGGAGACCAAAGCGGGCAGATCATCTGAGGTCAGGAGTTCGAGACCACCCTGGCCAACACGGTGAAACCCCATCTCTACTAAAAATGCAAAAAAAATTTAGCCGGGTGTGGTGGCATGCGCCTGTAGTCCTGTAATCCCAGCTACTTGGGAGGCTGAGGCAGGAGAATCGCTTGAACCTGGGAGGCAGAGGTTGCAGTGAGCCAAGATCACACCACTGCACTCCAGCCTGGGCAACAAGAGCAAAACTCCAACTCAAAAAAAAAAAAAAAAGAAAGAAAAAAAATTAAAATATTCTAGTTATCTATTACATATGATTTTTGAAAACTGTCTCATTTACACAGACTCTGGAGCCTTATGAAGTCGTTAGTTCTCAAGAGTACTGCTGCTCTGAAGTCAGATTAGTAAACAAAGATTCCAATATAGACATTAAAATAGGCAAGAATGAGCTGGGCGCGGTGGCTCACACCTGTAATCCCAGCACTTTGGGCGGCCAAGGTGGGCGGATCACGAGGTCAGGAGATCGAGACCATCCTGGCTAACACGGTAAAACCCGATCTCTACCAAAAATACAAAGAAATTAGCCCGGTGTGGTGACGGGCGCCTGTAGTCCCAGCTACTTGGGAGGCTGAGGCAGGAGACTGGCACGAAGCCAGGAGACAGAGCTTGCAGTGAGCCGAGATTGTGCTACTGCACTCCAGCCTGGGCAACAAAGCGAGACTCCGTCTCAGAAAAAAAAAAAAAAAAAAAAAGGCAAGAATGAAGACTTCTTTCTATTACCTGTGCATGGATACTCTCAAGATACTCAAGACAAAATGAACTGATTTGGACACACAAAAAAAGCAATGGTGCTTAGTCATTTATGAGCTAAATTAGAACCTGTAGATGATGCTAAACACTATCAAATAAAAATTACTCAAGGTGACCATCTCTTGATAGCTCATTCCAGTAACAACTTTCACTGTCTTAAAATTTCTTCTTTGTAAAATATACTTACTCTACCGCTATTTTTATGCTCTGTTATGCTATTTACAGACTCTACTGCTAATTTAATTTACTTCCTCTTGAAGTCTTTCATTTTGAAAAGGGCAGCTGGGTGCCATCTTCCCTACACTGCACCTTCATATATTTAACTCTCATTAAGACACTCACTCCCTCATATTCTCCAATATAAATAATCCTACCTTTCTTACCTTCTCTTTTTAGGTATTATTTCTTTTAATTATCTCAGTGGTTCTCTATTAACTCTAAATTCTCCTTGTCTTCTTAAGTTATAGTACTAAAATGAAACAAATTACCTTTACCACCTAACTCACAGAGATGGGCTTATTATTTAACAGAAAACACAGTGCAGGCCAGTTGGATTTTCCCATAAAATCTGCATTGGAAAGAAAAAAGTTCTCATTAGAGAAAGACCCCTTCACCTCCAAAAGATAAGCATGCTATCATTTGTATCCAATAATAAAGAATAGGACAAAAGGAAAAAGAAATCATAGAACGGGTCTAGAAAATATAGGTGTTATTTAGTTCCGTGCCTGGCACGGTTATTTTAATCCAGTCAGTCATTAGGAATTTGATGTTGGATGTGGTGGCTCACGCCTGTAATCCCAGCACTTCAGGAAGCCAAGGCATGAGGATCTCTTGAGTCTAGGAGTTCAAGACCAGCCTGATCAACACAGGATCACCTCGTCTCTACAAAAACTTAAAAAATTAGCAAGGTATGGCAGCATACACCTGTGGTTCTAGCGCCTCAGGAAGCTGGGGCAGGAGAATAGCTTGTGCCTGGGAGATCAAGGCTGCAGTGAGCTATGATCCTATGATTGCACTACTGCACTAAGCCTGGGTGACAGAGTGGGACCCTATCTCTTCAAAAAATAATAAATAAATATGAATTTGGAACTAGAAGTTAGGAGATGGCTGAGTTAAAGTGGCAAAATGCAGGTGTTCCCATTTTTTTCCCAACTGAAAAATCACTTCAAATCAATGAGAGAACGAGACACAGATGCAAAGAGTTCCATGTTTGATGAAACAAGGGGGTTTCAGAAACCCCCCTAACACAAAATATAAATACAGAAGGTAAAAACCGGGCAGAGAAAGCTAAACTTGCTGTCTGTATACTTAACTTTAGAGACGCAAGGTACCAGGTGTTTTGTTTTGCAAGGGAAATGGGCAGGTTATGGGTAGGGAAGGGCTTGAAAATAGGAGACTTGTTTGAATGTCTTTATTCCTCTCCATGCAGATGAGAACGGAAGGTCATTAGGGGTCTCCAAGAGGGATGTCTTCAGGGCACAAAAGTGCGAGGTGCTGAGATTATCTAAAAAGGTTGGACCATGTGGAAAGTTATACAAGAGGCGTTTGTTTCACAAAGCAGTTGGAGGTGTGTGGGAAGACTTAGTCAGATGTTCAAAGAAAACCAAGAGAATGAAAAGGTTAGGCATTTACTTAAGGAAAAATAAAAAATGTGTTCAACAAAGAAAACACCATCTAAACACCACACTTGGCTTAGCAGTAAACAATACTCACTTATTCATACTGAATAGAAAGCACTGAACTGTGTCTAACCAGAGTATTAGTGTTGCTAATTATCCTGGAAGGATGGTGGAGGGGAAGATGGAGCATAAATGAGATTAAATCATTTATCACCCACCACCACCACCATCCTAGCTAAAGTTATTGAGCACTGACTGTGTTTTGTATTTTTATTCCGAGCACTTATAAGTGAGCCTTGTATCTCTCCCAGGAAGCTGCCACAAGCCAAAAAGCACCATGAAGTCTTCTAGACTCAAAACAGAGGAATGCTTCTCAGGGAAGGACGGATCCCCTTGACGGCCTTGAAGGAAGCTTTGGAATTCTTTCAGGAAGGGGAACGATAGGAGCACTTCGTTCAATTTTGGGAAATCTGTGATAACCACTGGGATCAAGGCCTCATTAGACAAATGGTATGAAATTCTCCTTCCTGTAATTGCTAAGAACAGATGAATATGGCAGAGTTGATGGACTTGAGCTGGAAGAAGTGGACCTACAGATAAATTCAAAGTACGAATGACCTAGACTTCCAACTCCTCACCTCCACCCACTGAGTAATACAGAGGCGAATGTAACCACAGACATGGAGAATTCTATACTGCGCCTAAATGCATGGAGCGGAACCACCACAGGGCTGAAGATATCTTTATATTTCCATGGTGATTCCTTGTTTACAGACATCCACAGGTGCTGGCACTTATAATGATCAAATTACTCTGGGGTCAGGGGTAGAGGGAGGAGTGTTAATAAGTTATGATCAATAAATGTTCATGACCCAAAACTATATTTAACCAAAAATCATAGTTGCCATCTATGGAGCACTTCCTCCATACTAAACTCTGTACATATGTTATCTCTCATACTCATGTCATCAACTCTGTAGAGGCATTATCCCCAGTCTACAAATGAGTAAATCAAACTTTACAGAGTCTAAGTAACTTACCTGAGATACACTAGCTAGTGATGGAGCTTATACTGTCTCCATTAGGCTACGTGGTCTCCCACCTTCCAGAATGTCTTAACTATGAGCCTTTATTGTGATTTTTCCTTAGATTCTAGTGGGGTACAGGAAAGTAAGTCTCTACCAATGGAAATATAACTTAGAGCTCACCACCGGCTGATAGTGTTGTATAAAACTACTTACCACATTAGGGAAATAGATTCTTAGGAGTACCTAGGGTTGGGACAATAGGAACAAAGTTGCTAGACCACCCAGGGCCCGGAACGAAAAGGAAAAAGAACTGAGATGAGAGGCAATGGGAGGTTAGAAATCAGGGTCTTTACCCAATGTATGTGTTTGCTGGAGGCACACACCCAGGGGCCTTTGCTAAGTATTATTCTCCTTCTGTTTGAAAAACAAAAACAACCTCCCCAAACCCTCTCACATTCCCCCTGGTAGTGAACATAGGCCAATCTCAGCACTGTAGTGAAAAAAATAAATCAAAACATGCCAAAGTTCTCAGATGTTTACATGACAAACTGGCATATCCCATGTTTTAACTCTGGTACATCTCCGTAAATCTGGAAAAGCTGATTCTATGTCACCCAGATGCATCAACCTTCCGGTATTCAGATTAATTTATGCACTTTCGTCAGACTCCCCAAAGCACCTATTTTTTTTTTCATTCTACCACAAAATAATAAATACTGGAAAAAAATCTATATACTTTTATATTTTCACAGGTAAGTGCAGAAATGAACACAAATTGCATTGCATCCACTTCTCTTGACACAATTCCTGTACTAAAACAAATTGAAGTAAAATATGCCTATTTTTCAAAGCACAATCCTAAAGTCACTAATTCAAAGGTCGTTCACATATGACTAGAGAAAGAAAAGGAGAAGGAAAGACAGGAAGTAAAGTGAAGAAAGGAGGAGGAGGCAGGGAACACCTTATCAGAGGTCCCCCAAACTTAGCCAGACTAGAATTAAAGAAAGTGCATCAAAGACTGTTACATCCAGCTGGGCACGGTGGCTTATGCCTGTAATCCCAGCACCTTCAGGGGCTGAGGTGGGCAGATTGCCTGAGGTCAGGAGTTCAAGACCAGCCTGGCCAACATGGTGAAACCCCGTATCTGCTAAAAATACAAAAATTAGCCAGGCATGGTAGCATGTGCCTGTAATCCCAGCTGCTCAGGAGGCTGAGGCAGGAGAATCACTTGAACTCGGGAGGCAGAGGTTGCAGTGAGCAAAGATCATGCCACTGCACTCCAGCCTGGGAGACAGAGTAAGACTCCATCTGGAAAAAAAAAAAAAAGACTGTTACATCCAGTTAGAAGAGCAACAGGGCAAAAAAACTCCATCAACATATACTTTGCAAATAGCCTGTGAAGAAGGTTTGAAAGCATTTTGTTGAGAGCTAACATGTTAAGCAGTGACCTAAAAGATGAAAGGTAAGCTGGCTGGGTTGAAGGGGCCCTTCTCTAACATGCCTGGGAAGAAGAGGTAGATGCTGACCATATGATCTTGGGCCAGTGGCAACATAAATAGCTGCGTTTAAGAGAGAATGAGGACCAAGCATTACAGGATCACTTTCCTAGAGATGCTATGACATTCCTCCAACACTGCAGTTGTGTTAGCAAGAGCAGACAGATGCAGTGCAGAGTTGGGGCCTAAAGTCGACACCTGAAACACTACCCATCCAGCCCAAAGACCTTACCCTATAATAACAGTAAATGATACAAGGGAGAAAGCAAGGGTCCTATACACCATACAACATAGAAGCCAACCTTTTAAACATTAAGAGCTTCTCCACCCAAACTTGAACTAAATTTTGTACTGACCACAGATAATCTTCTACTTGTACTTACGGGCCAAGAAAAGTAAGTCAAATTTGTTAAATTAAGATTATGTTTCAGAGTAATTTGACCCACATTTTTAATAGAAATTTATTACAAATATTTATCACGTACTTTGTAGGGGCCAGGCACTACGCTGGACAATAGGGATAAAACTGTTTAAGACAGACACAGCTGTGCTGCTCTCACAAAGCCCACCTACCATAAAACATTTTAATCATCTCCAAAACAACTCTCTGTACAGGCACACAAAAGAGTCAAAATCACTGAAGCATCTAAGCAGGGCAATATCAGAGCTGAGCACATAAAAACCATGTAAAAGGAACCAAATAGCATGCTGTCATCAGTCTTATCTTTTTCTTAACAATATCTGCCCTTTGTAAAATGCCAAATACCAGAACATTCAGGAGCATCATTAACTTTCACCCATTTTCACTGAGCAACTGAAAGGCGTCAGACACTGTGGATCTAAAGATGAGTACAACCTGGCTTTTGTCTTCAGAAAGCTCATAATCTAGTGGGGATGAATTCTTCAGGATCACAGAGGGCAAACGGCCTTCTCTGGAAAGAGGTTTTTGACAGCTGTGCTTAAGAAGATTTTTGCAAAAGTGACACTGTAATATTACTGCCTTTTCCTCAATACAAATTTTCCCATCACAAGCACAGACATCAGAAAAGGCTCTTGACCTCTCTGCTATGTTGCAATGCATTTCATCAAAATGAGCTTGTTACCGCTTCTCGAAATATGAAATTCTCTCTACCCTTCCACCCAGCATTCAAAGACATCAGAATTTCCCCTAGTTCGTGGTGTGGCTAAGACTGCATCGAAAGACAACATAAGATGGTTTGAGAAAGGTCCTTTAAGATCTGGGCCTTGCCTAACTAAATAATGAGGAAAAGGAAGACAGTGACAATAATGATGGTAATTAATAACCGCAGCTTCAACGGACTGGACATTTATGGTGTGTCCAGCATGGTGTTAAGCATTTTCAGTTTGTTATATCATTTGGCCCTCATAACAGTCCTGAGGTAAGTATATTATTTATACTCATGTTATGGATGACGAAACTGAGGCTTGAGGAGGTTGAGATTTTGCTCAAGGATACAAAGCCAGGAAGTGGCAGAGCCAAGCCCAAAACCGTATCCATCTGTACCATGCCCCCTCCCCTTGCCCACCCTTTTCCCATATGCGCCAGTCACCTGCAAAGAGCAGGAACCATGGAACCACCATACCATTTCTAATCTCCAAGCCTTTGAGTATTATTGCTTCTGAGAGGCCACACTTCCCAATTTTCATCCAGTTGACTCCTATTTGTCTTCCAGAATGTGTTTGGAGTCAACTTTCCAGGAAAGTTCTCTAAACTGCCCCTCTCTAAGGTTTGATGCCTCATCTCTGAATTTGTTCAGCCTTGGACACGGACTCCCTCTCTCCCAGCACTTATCCTACTGTGCCACGCAGTCATGAGCTGCTCAAGGTCATGGATCATTTTATATTCAACTCTGCAGCTCTAGAGCCTCGTAGGGTACTTACCAGCAGCAGGCATCACATCACTGTGTTGGCTGACTGAACAAATGCATGAGAAAGAGAACTGAAGTTAAGGACTTATTCTAGGATGGTCTCTCTGGAGTTAGAGATGCCTGAATTCAAGTCCTGACTCCACCTGTTATCAACTGGCCAATTTATTTAACCTCTCTAAGCCTCAGTGTCTCATCTATAAAATAAAGGCTGACAGTAGCATCTAGCTCTAAAGTCTCTTCTGAAAGTTTAGATTTTGCAGCTTAGCTCTAAAGTAAGTGACACATATGTTAATAAATGTTAGTTATTAGTAATAAAGTATAGGCCAAAGCCAATCCTCTTATAATAAACAACTTTGCCCTTGGTTCCCAGCTTTGCTTTCTCCTACAATCACAAGGCTTTGAGCAAATACAAAGTCAGTCCTTGGCCGGGCGCGGTGGCTCAAGCCTGTAATCCCAGCACTTTGGGAGGCCGAGACGGGGGGATCACGAGGTCAGGAGATCAAGACCATCCTGGCTAACATGGCGAAACCCCGTCTCTATTAAAAATACAAAAAACTAGCCGGGCAACGTGGCGGGCGCCTGTAGTCCCAGCAACTCGGGAGGCTGAGGCAGGAGAATGGCGTGAACCCGGGAGTCAGAGCTTGCAGTGAGCTGAGATCCGGCCACTGCACTCCAGCCTGGGCGGCAGAGCGAGACTCCGTCTCAAAAAAAAACAAAGTCAGTCCTCTTACAATGAGGCAACGGGGTGGTAGAATCACTTTGTCAACCAACCCAGGACCCTTCCAGAGCTAGACATTTAAGGATCCTTTAGGTTTCTCCACAAAGTTACAAGGCGGAAAATGTTTCACATATAACCTTGAAGTAAATCTTTTCTCCCAAAATAAGCATTTCCCTGGGAATTGATACCCCAGCTGAGAATAAAGCAGCTGTTGCTGTTAACATTTGCCTTTGCCAGAGCACTATTAATTGTATCATGTTGATCATCAGATCACAGTAAAACTGTATAGTTAAAAATCATATTGTTTCATGCCATATTCAACAAAGCATCTTTGGCTATAAATAAAACGAAAGAGTATCTCCCATTGCGTATGCATAAATGAGAATACCATGCAAGATGTTAGAATTCAGTTATATTTGTGTTCCTTTAAGAAACACAAATTGTGGCCAGGTGAGGTGGCTCATACCTGTAATCCCAATACTTTGGGAGGCCTAGGCTGGCGGATCATTTGAGGTCAGAAGTTCATGACCAGCCTAGCCAACATGGTGAAACCCTATCTCTACTAAAAATACAAAAGTTAGCCAGGCGTGGTGGTGCATGCCTGTAATCCCTGCTACTTCAGAGGCTACGGTAAGAGAATCACTTGAACCTGGGAGGCGGAGGTTGCAGTGAGCCGAGATTGCGCCACTGCACTCCAGCCTGGGTGACAGAGCAAGACCATGTCTCAAAAAAAAAAAAAAGAAACACAAATTGCTTAATATGGCATAACCCCCTACCCAGTGTCATGGGCAAGATTTATTTTTAAAATTACATTTTCTTTAGTATGCTTTTTAAATCCATAGATGATGATTTAGGACTGAGAATGGCCTGGTAAAACTCTAAAATCAAACTTCATTTTATATGCTCTCACAATGCTGCAATGTAATGTGAGTTCACAGATAAAACTGCTGTGTATGAGCTCTATCTACAGTGGCTGCGGGCTGCCAGCGCTGTCATGGTATTCCAACTTTTATTCACTGGTCAGTAAAGCAGAGGTCCCCAATCTTTTTGACTCTAAGGACTGGTTTCAAGGAAGACAATTTTTCCACAGACGGGAGTGGGGAGTGATGGTTTTGGAATAAAACCGTTGCACCTCAGATCATCAGGCATGACTTAAATTCTCATAAGGGGAGTGCAACATAGATCACTGGCATGAGCTGTTGACGACTGGGTTCCTGCTCCTATGAGAATCAACCGCTGCTGTGGATCCCACAGGAGGTGGAGCTCAGGCAGTACTCACCTCCTGCTGTGAGGCCAGTTCCTAACAGGCCACGGACTGGTACTGGTCTGGGACCCCTGTGATAAAGCACAACTGGATGCCCCTCTAGGCTTACAATGAAAAACTTCAGCACTTAGAAAGCTGGATTTGGAAGAAGACTAAAGGATAAGACAGGAACACAAGACAGATTTCCCCAAGTCTAGTTCATCTGAGACATCTGCCAGAGCAAACATCCACCTGCTTCCTTCCATTCTTTTATTTTCTATCCTCCTCCTCAAAAGCAGTTTAGTTATTACACTCAATCTTGGTTTAAAGACCCAGGTGTCATATCTCACAAATACAGCACTTACAGTCACATCTAGATTATTCAGTCTATTCTTAAATCCTAACTTGTCGCTTCCATTTTCAGGCTGCCCTGAAAATCCTAATTTCAAATAGAGGATTTTCTTTTTCTACTCCATTCTCTACTTATTTCCATTTTGGGATGAGATTTTATTTTAAAATATGGTATTCATTAATACATTTAATGAAGACACATTTGCTAAAGGAACCTATCAAATGCAGGATACTGTGTTAAAAAAAAAAAAACTTCTAGAGAATATAATAATGAGTAAAAGATCATCCCTGCCCCCCAAAAGGCAGAAGAAATAAAAAGACATGTCCACAACCATGTAGCTATCACTTAAGAGATGGATAACCCTAGGAAAAGCAGTTTAGGCCTCTGGCGTCTACAGATTCAGCATCTGTAAATTCAACCCCAAAGGTCCGTAACATAATGAGTTACAAACCCGTTGAGACACACATATAACACTGATTTAATTTTAATGGCACAATTCATTTAAATGTCTTCATAAATTATTTTAGCTTTGTGTGACCCTAAAGAGAATGAAAGTTTTGTATATACGTTGGGACATTTGATGATGACAGAGTGTAACAATGGTATTATCAAATGAGGCATTCCTTGCTGGTGCCGCATGCCCTATTATAAAGAATGTGTTGTTGGCCGGGCATGGTGGCTCACATCTGTAATCCAAGACCTTTGGGAGGCCATGGCAGGTGGATCACTTGAGGCCAGGAGTTTGATACCAGCCTGGCCAACATGGCGAAACCCCGTCTCTATTAAAAATACAAAAATTAGCTGGGGGTGGTGGTTCATGCCTGTAATCCTAGCTACTTCGGAGGCTGAGGCACCAGAATCACAAGGCAGAGGTTGCAGTGAGCCAAGATCACACTACAGCATTCCAGCCCGGGCAACAGAGCAAGAATCTGTCTCAAAAAAAAAACAAAAACAAAAAAAGAATGTGGCAGAATTCACAACAGTAGCAGGAGGGTATGAGGGTATGAGAAAGGTACCATTAAGGAAACTGAGCTAAGGCTTTATGCCTAGCAGGATTCCAACAGGCAGTGGTGGTGACTGTTTTCAGAGGGGGATGATCATTACCAGTGTTTCTAATTCTTAAGTGGGAAAGCAAGGCATGTTTGGAGGTCAGAAGGCACAAATCAGGGCTAGCTGCAGAGCAGAGGGGTCCTGGGTAAGAGAAAGCCTCAGAAGAGACTGCCTCTGAGGTTCTGACTGGAGAGAGCAGCAAGTGAAGCCAATGGTTAGAGTCTATAAGAGTGATGGCCTGGGCAATGTGTTGGAAACAGGAACTTCTGATCAAGAACCTCCAGGGGGAAGGGCTCCAAGAGATGAAAAAAGAAGTGGATCAGTTTCTTGGGGAACCTCCAAGCCGTTCCTCCATGGCAGTTGTACTAATTTACATTCCCACCAACTGTGTACAAGACAACACAAAGGATTGAGGGGATGGATACCCCATTTTCCATGATGTGATTATTATGTATTATATGCCTGGATCAAAATAGCTCATGTACTCCATAAGTATACACACTTAGTATGTACCCACAAAAATTAAACATAAAAAAGTATTAAAAAAAAGAAATGAATTAGGCAATCAATAAAGTCATCGCATTCCAATGAATTAGGAGAGATGGCAAGAGAGCAAAACAGGAAACTGATCTTTTATACACAACTGTAATCTATTCAGAGACACAGTGGGATCAGTGATGATGATACACGCCAACATACTGACCCAGGTTAAACACACTTTATGTGCAAGACTCTTATATATATAAGGTCACACATACATGGTCAAGATTTCAAATGTGAAATGACAGAATGATTACACTGGTAAGATCTTTCACAGAACATATTCTTGTTGGCATCTATCAAAAAAAAGTAAGAACAACGTCTGTACCCGTACCGCAGAACTTAAAATTTAAAAATACAAATACAATAAAAAGTTTTTAAAAAAGAACCACTTCTAAAGGTGTAGCGCTCAATTTATGTGGACATATCAAAGAAAGAGAACCAAAGAAATGACTGGCAGCACTCCACCAGTGTCCTCTCTCCCATCCTTAGTGCCTTCCTTTTCCTCTTCTTTCTTTTTCTTTTTTTTTTTTTTTTTTTTGTTTTGAGACGGAGTCTCGCTCTGCTGCCCAGGCTGGAGTGCAGTGGCTCAATCTCAGCTCACTGCAAGCTCCGCCTCCCGGGTTCACGCCATTCTCCCACCTCAGCGTCCCACATAGCTGGGACTACCAGGCGCCCGCCACCACGCCCGGCTAATTTTTTGTGTTTTTAGTAGAGATCGGGTTTCACCACATTAGCCAGGATGGTCTCCATCTCCTGACCTCGTGATCCGCCCGCCTCGGCCTCCCAAAGTGCTGGGATTACAGGTGTGAGCCACAGCGCCCGGCCCCTCTTCTCTTTCTTACCTTACTCATTATACCAGTCATCTTGTTGTCAGCCCTATTACACAGGCTAATGTTCCCCAAGCTCAGAGAGGACGGCGATTCCTGCCATACAAGCATACACTTTAACGCTTTTTGGTCAAAATAGGAACAAGCCCCGGATGTACTTCTTTTTACCCTGCCAAGTTAGCCGACTTTAACTTTACGCTCTATTGTGTTGCACTGTTATCTAACATTAAGCTCTTTTTTTTTTTTTGCAAGGGTAGAAAGACATGACACTAGGGAATTGGTCATATAAATGAAGCTTTACATGAACAAAGCAGGGAGAACTAAAGCTAACAAAATGTTTGGACGTCTAAAGGAAGAGTGGCCTCTCATGATGTTTCTAAGACTGAGTTACCACTACACTACTGAATGGAAGGGAGGGAAGGGGGAAGGGCAGTTCTATTCCTTGACAAGATTCAAGGAAAAGGAAGACCGAAGTATAATTAGAAACACTGACCATGTGTCATCTTCACCACAAGTGAACTTGAGGGAAGGAGATGCCTGAAAGACCTGGAATTCTTCTTGCTTGACTCATGAAACTCAGCAAGTCTTAGAGATGACTGCACATTAAAACAGCTTTGGACCAAGAAGCAACTGTCTGAGAACTGGGACAAGCATTAGTGGTGAGATGTATTTTCTCTTCTCTCAGCATCATCCCAGAAAGGGGCACACAGAGTTACTCATTAAGGTGAAAAAAAAATCTAAAGACACTGTAACAGTGAAAAGCTTGGGAGCGGAAGAAAGAGCTCTGAATCTGAATGCTATGTTTGAGTTTCAGCCAACTGTAAAATCTTTGACATACTATTTAAACTCTCTGAGCCTCAGTTTCCTGATCTGTAAGATGAAAACAGTAACTACATGTCACAGCATCAGTGAAAAGATTAAATAAGATAATGTATGTAAAGCAATATCAGAGTTTCTGGTCCAGATAACAATGCCTAATAATTACCTATTACTGTAGCTATTATGAGTAGGAGGACAGTGGTTTAAAAATCAACACTGAAGGAATAAAAAGGAGATCTGAAAGATGACACCAAAACCAAAATTTAATTCAAATCTTCTGAAGTAAATTAAGTACCATTAAGGTTAGGAATAACAATTGGTCAGAGTATCTGCAGTAATTCAAGAGTCTAAAAAAATAGTGTTCCATTAATCCACTCCAGGAGAAAAGGTACTTAGACAAGACTGACATTATCAAATTAAGATGGGGGAGGAAAAGTGCTTTTTAGAATAGTAATCATGTGCTATTTTATTTTATTTATTATTTATTTATTTATTTATTTTGTGACGGAAATTCGTTCTTCTTGCCCAGGCTAGAGTGCAACGGTGCGATCTCGGCTCACCGCAACCTCCGCCTCCCAGGTTCAAGCGATCTCCCGCCTCAGCCTCCCAAGTAGCTGGGATTACAGGTGCACGCCACCATGTCCAGCTAATTTTGTATTTTTAGTAGAGATGGAGTTTCTCCATGTTGGTCAGGCTGGTCTTCAATTCCCGACCTCCGGTGATTCGCCCGCCTCGGCCTTCCAAAGTGCTGGGATTACAGGCGTGAGGCACCACACTCGGCCTAATGTGCTATTTTAATACATTTTTCACACCCACAGATAAACAACACTTCATGTTTCTTCTCTAAACAAAAAAAAAAACCTCTCCTGGCAATTCTTGGTCCTGAGCTTATAATCTGCTCAGTACTTTTCCATTTCAGTTTTGTGCTCACAGATTTAGAAATGTACTTCATTTCCTAACCAAAATATTTATGCTCTGTAGTATTTATTGCTTCTGTATAACTAGATCCCAGTGAACAGATGAGAGAGGTATCCAAGAGGAAATGCGGAATAATAGTGTGCAAAGTGTTCTAGAGCAGAAGGTCACACTGCGGAGCATACTTTATAACTGTAACAGGATACGGCTTAGCCCAGTGTTAGGCCTAGCCCAGGATAGGGCTCAGCCCAGCCCTGTCAGGGGAGCTCAGCCAAGATCCTCAGGGGCAAGGAATTCTAGTTACACTGCACACTGACCTCACGCATGACCCACACCAACTCACTGAAACCCCTTGGGGAACATGAGTTACTAGTACCTACCCTGCTCCCCAAACTTCCAATGGAATAGCAAATTATGGGTTTTCTGTTTCTTGTTTTCAGCAGCACCTTTATTTTCAAATGAAATATTACAGATAAAAGCAGAACTGATTTGATGACACCTGTATATTCTTTTTAAACACTCCTTAACCCCCTACCCAAGTCCTGGGATCCCTAATGGACCAGAGGACACTATTAGAAACTAAATGACGCTGGAGAGAGATTTTTAAAGTCCTAAAGAGCAATTTACCCATAATCTGAATTTCCATGATTCAATTTTAACTTAATATCTAACTTAATCTATATTCCACAGAACTGCTTTGGTAAATAATAAAAATCCTATATACAAATATACCAATTTTCATGATTAAACTACAGAGGAAAAGAAATAAAGTTCAATCATTCCTTCAGTCCAGCTCAGTCTTTGTAAGAAAACAAAATCATAAAAGTGCTAGAAACAAAAAATAAGAAAATACATTTTAAATTGGAGGGTCTCTGTAAATAAGACCCAAAACTGACAGACCACATAGATTTTATTAAATAAATTAAAACTCCTGTATGGCTAAAGACAACAAGAAACAAGTTAGCAAACAACAACCTGGTCTCCAGAAATTGAGCTCTATGGGGCAGGGGGAAGAAAAAAAGAAAACAACAACCTGGAGGAAAATACTTGCAATATATGTAACAGACAAAAAGGTTAATATCAAAGAAATCCTAATAATCGATCAGAAACTAGAAAAATTGAAAATTTATAGCTGAAAGACACACAGCTAAGAAGCATATGAAGACATTCAACCTTACCATCAGGAAAATGTAAATTAAACATGCATAAGAGCCAATTTTTTTTTAACCTATCAAGTTAAAAAAATTAAAGACATTATTTTCAGAGCTGATGAGGACAGTGAGGCTATTATTGGAATACACACAGGTAAAACATTTTTAAGCAGAAATTTGGCATTATTTATCAAAATTTAAGTGTGTATAGCGTTTAACCCAGTCACTCTACTTTTAATCTATGTTACAAGGTTCTACATACATCTATGTAAAAGGATGTCACTTTTGCATTATTTATAATAGGGAAAACATGATATCACTAGAAGTCTATGGGACCTGGTGCAAAGGTACAAACATTTATAAGAACTAGAATGATCTATACATACTTCTGAGACAGGCAGCTTACCATGTATTACCGAATGGCAAAAGCAAATGCAGCATTATGCATAGTATAATTTTGTTTCTAATCTCTTTACTCAAAATTTTCTCTATATTTCATATTATGTATATATACATGCATACGAAAAGTTCTGTGAGGAAATACCCCAAGCCATCAGCTATTCTTAGGGTTAAAAAAAAAAAGGAGAATATAAAACTATATCGGCATGTTGCTGTCAATTTCATTAGAAACACATAGACAGAGAGAATGAACGAACGAAAGAGAGAGAGAGAATGAATGAGAGAGCAAAGGACAAAAGACATGATGGCTATGAGTACTCACAGCTGATATGGTTCTGGGTGATTTTTATTTTCTGCTTTATAAAATGTTTTATATTTCTCATATTTTCTACAATGATCATTATCACTTTTATATTCAGAAAAATAATACAAGTTATGCTTAAAATAGTATAACAAAGTACTGGGGGAAGGTTTTAAAAATAAGAAAATAGTATCTATTGGATGTTATTGTTTCTGCCCCCAGGAGAGCTAGATAAAAATCACAGGGCAAAGCCAAGAGTGAAGCTCCTCCTTGCTCTTTCCCTTCTAACGCTGTGAGTCTCCTAACATGGCACATAAACATGATACTATACAGATTCATTCTAATAAAAGCATATCACTGAGTATAGGCTCTGGATCCCAGGTCAATAAGAGCTGGAATAATTATGGAAGATTTCATGGAAGAAGGCAAGACTCAGCTGGATCTCAAATCATTCAGAGGGATGTAAGAGAGAAAGAAAGGACAAGAAACTAAAAGGTCCTCAAATTACCTTATTATCCATGTTTTCTCAACCTAATAGCTCTCAATGTTTGAAAACTGCCACATAAACTTACCTAGCCTCCAAAAAGAGAATCAAATATGATTACTCAATAATGAAATATATGGAAATATATCTAAATATGCACATATACTTAACATATTATATATCTAAAGATTCATATTTAAAAATTATCAATTTCCCATCCCCAAGAAAATGTGTTCAAAGCCAATAGTCTATACGGCACCACAATATATTGCTGATAATTTGGTATAATTTCCATGACAAACAATTTGGCCACATAAATTAAAATTTAAAATGCCCATATACCCATACCCTTTAAAAAAAAATTTTTTTTTCCTGCGAGATCCTTGTTCTGATTTAAGAGATAGGATCTCACTCTATTGTGCAAGCTGGAGTACAGTGGTGTGATCATAGCTCACAACAGCCTTGACCTCCTGGACTCAAGTGATCCTCCCACTTCAGCCTCCTGAAAAGCTATGACTACAGGTATGCACCACCACCCTTGGCTAATTTTTTATTTTATAGAGATGGTCTCACTATGTTGCCCAGGCTGGTCTCAAACTCCTGGACTCAAGCAATCCTCCCACCTCTGCCTCCCAAAGTACTGGGATAACAGAAAGCAGACACTACACCTAGTGGCCCACACCCTTTGACCTAGCATTACACTGACAGGAATTTATTCTAAGACTCACACTTGCGTGAGAAAATTCTTCGTTAACTGCAAAATCTGGAAGCAACCTAGAAACTGCACCACAGAGAGGTTATGTGGACAGTGTGCGCATGTAACAGAAAAAAATGAATGAGGAGGCTCCATATATACTAGAATTAATGCCTGTCAAAATAAGAGACCACACTGATACAGAACCCTAGAGAGATTAATCAGTAGAATGAGTGTGTGGAAAAAGAGGGCAGAGATACATAAATGCTGGTATACATACAAAATATCTCTGAAGAATATATTAATAACTATCAACTATTGGTCTCTAGAAGGTGGACCAGGAGGCTGCCGAGCAGGAGCGGAATGAAAACTTTTTACTGTACGCCAAAAATATTTGTACTTTGAAAATCTGCATCATATTCATCTTTCAGCCATTCAAACAAAAACAAATATAATTTAATTTTAACGCATTTTATCTCTTCCCTCAAAAGAAAACTTCAAAGCTAACACTTTACATGGTAAAACTATCCATTTATGTGAATACAGAAAGTTTGCCAAAGTTCACATAACTGCAGTTTTTTAAATGGTTAAACTATCAAATGCTCCATAAATTTGTTATATTATTTCTAATTTAAGCATTCCTTTTTTTTAGATTGCCTATGAGACAACTCTTGAAAAGAAAATAATACTCAGTTTTGTTTTATGTCTCGAATACAGAAATCCTCTTCACATTACAGGAAACTCAACTTCAAAAGCCATTATATTTCCTACAGGAACTCTTACCCTCGTGACAGTTCTGTGCCAGCAGGCTTGAGGAGGGGAAAGGGCAAACGGTTCTATCTTCTTGAAGCAACATCATCTAGAATGAGAAAACGTCACACATTGTCCACAAATGTCCACAAATGTGTGACATTTTCTCATTCTAGATGATGGATCACAATTCTGGTTTATAGCATTTTTGCTTTATATTTTATTCTAATGTATCAGTGAGGATATGCCCAAGAATCAAGGTTTCCTGAAAAATATTCCCCCAAATATGTAAGACATACCCACATGTGTCCAAATTCTTGTACATTTGTGGCAATTATCAAAGACACTGGAAAAATAATCTTAGCAGCCTGGGACAAAGGCAGACTCTGGACATAGACTCCTAATTAGAAGGAGCCAGAGATCTACCCACTTCCCTTCCTAAATAAGCTGCAATCTCCACAACATCCCATGTCAATTCAAACTTTGTTTAAACACCCAGATTTTCCTAGTTCTTTTGGATTCAATTCTCTACTTGAGAGGCTTCTTATAATCAGATCCATCTTCCTGGCAACAAAGAAAGCCAGCAACACCCTCCTCCTTCAATTCAGTGAACTGACAACTCTTTTATGGTTCCAAATACAAGTGGCTTGAGGCATCAGCTCACTCCGTGAAGTGCTGAAATCTCTCTCAAGAAGGACAACCTCCTAATGTTTCAGAACCACTGAAGGGCAGACAGAAGCAATCAATTCACCACAGGTCTCACCAGATTTTAACCGATATAAGGCACCATAGCTCTCACAGAAGGGGTAAAGGGGATAATCTGTTACAGCCTATCTAGGGTCTTCATTAAAAAAGAAAAAAAAATTATTGAAAGAAATCTGAAGCCAGGAAATGACTGCCCTGAGTGCCCTGGAATGACAACATCTGTGGGGCATGTGGTGCCTCAGGTCCCTCATCATTAACATGAAGAAAAGGCAGATTAGCTTGGAAGGATGGCTGTGAGCATTAGAGGAAAGGTTTAAAAACATCTGGTCCTTGGTAATTATTCATTACTGCTAGAAACTATGTAAAACACTAACAATGAAAAGATTCACCATGCCCAAGAGCAACTTGAGACAAGTAAATATAGCAAAGATAAAAATGTATTCTTCATTGATAGGCTGTACAATTTTAAGTCAACACCAAAGTCCAAGGAATAATGTGATAAATGGTGCAATTCATCTCGTGGAGCTGGGTAAAATGCCAAATTCGTCTTTTCATATTTTAATCATGTTACAGTGTGACTGTTATTAAGCCATATGAGAGCTGGTTAAACACAGAAAACTTAATCCATGAAAACAGAGTAAGTATTCTTTTTTTTTTTTTGGAGATCGAGTTTTGCTCTTGTCACCCAGAATGCAGTCCAGTGGTGCGATCTCAGCTCAGTGCAACCTCCATCTCCAGGGTTCAAGCGATTCTCCTGCCTCAGCCTCCCAAGTAGCTGGGACTACAGGTGCCCACCACCACATCCAGCTAATTTTTTCTATTTTTAGTAGAGATAGGGTTTTGCCATGTTGGGCAGGCTGGTCTTGAACTTCTGACCTCAAGTGATCCGCCCTCCTCAGCCTCCCAAAGTGCTGGGACTACAGGTGTGAGCCACCACGCCTGGCCCAAAACAGAGCAAGTATTCTATGAACAATTAGGCTATAAACTCCTTCAGAGGTAACCCTATACCTCTCTTTTTCCTGTTGAACTCCCACCCAACACTGTGCCTGGAACAATAAACAATATTTAGGGGCTCAATAAACACTACTTAAGGAAATGAATTGGGATCACCAGGTGTAGCATAGAGAAAAACCAAGTTAAATCCATTTTTCATGGTACATAACTTCAAAAGTTATTTTTTCCGCTGAGCGTGGTAGCTCACACCTGTAATCCCAGCACTTTGGGAGGCCAAGGCAGGTGGATCATGAGGTCAGGAAACTGAGATCATCCTGGCTAACACGGTGAAACCCCGTTTCTATTAAAAATACAAAAAATTAGCTGGGCGTGGTGGTGGGCACCTGTAGTCCCAGCTGCTCGGGAGGCTGAGGCAGGAGAATGGCGTGAACCCTGGAGGTGGAGCTTGCAGTGAGCCGAGATTGCATCACTGCACTACAGCCTGGGCGACAGAGTGCGACTCCATCTCAAAAAAAAAAAAAGTTATTTTTCAAACCACTTTATAAGGTACGATTGACATACAAAAAGTTACACATATTTAATGCATAGAACTGAATTTGGGAGCTCTCATAAAGATTTTTCATCCCTGGAGGGTTATTAAAGACGTGTTTCTATTGGGGGAAGAGGACTGGGACCTCCTATTCCACCATCCTGCCGGTGGCGGTAGGGTCATTTTGAAAAAGTTTTACCATAATAAGTAAGTGCCTGGGATTGACAGACAGAGATCTGTGGTCAACCCAACTCTGTTCTTTACTAGCCAAACAATGATGTACATTTTATAAACCTGTTTTCCTATGTGCAAAATAGCTTCATTGTCCTATAATACAATACAGCTCACAGAGTGGTAAACAAGAAAAACATATGCAAATACTGTCCAACACACAGCAGGTCTTGAAAAATATTTGTAATATTAATTCAACTTTTTATTTTTTATTTATTTATTTTTAGAGACAGGATCTCACTATGTTGCCCAGGCTGGTCTCATACTCCTGCTATCAAGTAACCCTCCCGCCTCAGCCTCCCAAAGTGCAGGGATTACAGGCAGGAGCCACTGTGCGGGGCCAACTAAACAATTTTAGCATTTAAAAGTTAAGAAAAAATGTTGAAGACTTGGAACAAGTGATCAAAATAAAGACAGAGTGATTTAGTTGTGTAAAAAAGTGTTCCATAAAATATAGCACAATAATATTAAAAATAATATCACAGAAAAAAATAGGGAAAACAACTGAAACTGAGTTATCCTTATGTCAATTATTTGCATAGGATGTATTCAGGCTTCCCTCAGTTTTTACAGAAGATCTTAGAAAAATTAAGTGAAAAATCGCTCAAATCTGTCATTTTAAAAACCTATTAGTGTTGATTACTGAAAATATATATTACCAGTCTAACTCTACAAAAGTTGACAAAGTATCTCAAAAGGAAATTCCAAACAAAAGGATAAAATCCAATTAACTGAGAGACTCAGAGTTTAAATTCACACTGTGAAAATTATATTAGCATATACTTGGAGAAACGTGTCACTAAATGCAAATTTAAATATAATTTTGTTAAAAATAAGCAATAACAATAATAAAATGGCAAACACTACACAGTGTTTATTATGAAAGGCACCATTCTAAGTACTTTACAGGAACTCATTAAACCTTCAAAACTAATATCTAATGACATGTAAGACATAATCTGTCCTAAGCATATTTGAGTACTGAAGATGAAGTAGGGAAAGATGCTGATTTCTTTTTTAGATATGGCATCTTTGACATAGCTCCATAATCAGTGGGACTGAATCTTAGAAGAGATTGCAACCAGAATTTAACATCAGCTGCCTCGTTTCCATTTTTTTGTTTTTTTTTTTTTTTGAGATGGAGTCTCGCTCAGTCGCCCAGGCTGGAGTGCAGTGGCACGCTCTGGGCTCACTGCAAGCTCCACCTCCTGGGTTCATGCCATTCTCCTGCCTCAGCCTCCCAAGTAGCTGGGACTACAGGCGCCTGCCACCACGCCCAGCTAATTTTTGGCATTTTTTAGTAGAGATGGGGTTTCACCGTGTTAGCCAGGATGGTCTCGATCTCCTGACCTCGTGATCCGCCCGCCTCGGCCTCCCAAAGTGCTGGGATTACAGGCATGAGCCACCATTTTTATGTCTAATATGTAGATGTATATTTGTAAGACAAAATAAACTTTTAAAATAGAGTTTACGAAATACAAAAGTCAAAACTGGCACTCTATTTTCACTTCAAATCTCAGTTCAGAATTATTACATTTCGGTCAACTCTCCTCAGGTTCATTCTTCCCTTTCCTCTCAAAGCAAAGTGCAGCACTGTCAGTCTTGTGGTCCCACTAGTGTGATGTTGGTCAATGAACAATTAGTCGATGTAATGCGGTAAAATTCTATGATGTATTTAGCTGCAGGAAGAACACAGACTAATGTCAGCAATGGTGTGAGTCATTTTATTTTATCTGCATATAAAGTGTTTGTATGTGTTCAGCAGCAAACACACCCGACGTCACCTACTTTGATAAGGTTTGCCTTATGGCTTTTTGTTTATTTTAGATCAAAGGTGAGTCTCTGAGCTTCCACAGTAAGGACAAGCCTAGAGCAAATGATGGTTCTTGGGACTCTCATCATTTTGTACATAGAGCTCTCTTGTGATGGAGAAGTGTGAGAAATAGTCAGGAAACTTGGGTGCCTTCCTCAAACATACCTCTTCTGTAGAACTAGAGAATGGTCATTAGAATGCTACCAATAATGTCACCACTTCCCAATTCCTCCCCAACTAGTAATGAGAATGTGGAAAACTCAGCTTAAGACTAAAGAAAAATCTTTCAGCTTACATTATAGAACACTGAACAACTGCCACTGCCTCTCCATTAGCCCTACCTCTGCGAAGACCTTTATACTACACTCGAGGAGTCAGAAATACAATAGGAAGGTGACCCACAGTCAATCACCACATAGCCAGAAAGGAAACCTTTAGCCATGGTTGCATCCAAGCACACAGCAAGCACTTGGCAATGGGCAGCTGCCTCAAACACATTCCTGAGAACAGACGCAGCATCAGGTACTTCCAATGCATTACTCTCTCCTGATCTTACAGCAAAGTCCTGGAAGCCTGTGCTCTTCCTGTCACACCAAAACTGCCTTCTGCCCTCAATCATTTTCCCATAGCTGTCGTATCCAACTTGACACAAGCAAATAGCAGGCACCCAGGAACAGGGCTCTTAGGACCAGAATGTCCACAGGGTGACGTCCCAGCCCCATCTCTGAATGGCAAGAGTAGCACACACATTAGCCATGGAATCGTACTAGGACACTTCCACTAATGTACGTTATTTCCAAGGCACCACCTGCTAGGCCCTGGGGAGATGACGGTGAATGAGGCAAGGCACCAGCCTGAATGAGTTCAATCGAGGGGAGACCAATCCCAGGATAAGGGCTGGTTACAGAATGCTGGGGAATTTTCCTGCAGGAGGTAAGGTACCATACTGAATCTGCAGACAAGTAGGATTGGCTTGGACTAGGAAAAAGGAACTACCTTAGAGTAATGGGAAAGACTTGGTACTTACTGCATAAAGAGGGTGAAAGAAAATGAGTTTAGGTTGATCCAAACCCACAGTGTATTTAACTTCATCAGAGGTGACACTCTCACCAAGGTAGAGAATATAGGAGAAAAGACACGTTTGAGGAAAAAGCAGATGAATTCTAAGAATCCTCTGTTTAAGATATTTGTGGTCAGTCTCATGGAAAGATCCTGACAAGCAGTTGAAATTTGGGGGCCCCCAAAGAGAGAGGTCTGAGTTCAATGTGGCGGTCATGTGAACAAATCCAGCTGTGAACACCCGCCAGGGAAAAAAGTGTGACAGGAGGACACGGGATCCAATGCTAGATGACACCTGACACCTACGTTCAATGGGTGACCAGCAGGAGGACAACCTTCAGCAAACAGTGAAACGGAACACCCAGGGAAGCAGGAGAAACAGCTCGAGCAGGGGACTACTCGAGATGGTAACGCTTCAAGGAGAAGGATCTGGTCAATGTCCAATGCCAAAGGGAGGTCAGATAAGGACTGAAAAACATTCGCCATGGCCAACAGGAGATGGCTGGTCCCTTGGGGGGTAGGCATCAGTGCCCACACAGTGGTGGAGCTGCCAGCTGCGATGTGAGGACCTGAGGATGGAATGGGAGATGCAGCAGCCTCAGAACTTTCTCAAGAGGCTTAGCTACAAAGAAAAGAGCTCAGCCTTTCATTATTTTTTTCTTAATAGTCTGCAGCTGGGTACAGTGTCTCACGCCTGTAACCCCAAAACTTTAAGAGGCCAAAGCTGGAGGATTGCTTGAACTCAGGAATTTGAGACATGCCTGGGCAACACAGCAAGACCTCACCTCTACCAAAATTTTTTAAAATTAGCTGATGTGGTGGCATGTGTCTGTAGTCCCAGCTACTGGGGAGGCTTAGGCAGGAGGATCACTTGAGTCGGGAGTTTGAGGCTATAGTAAGTTATGATCGTGCCACTGGACTCCTGCCTGGACAACAGAGTTAGACTTTGTCTCAGATAAATCGAGTTTGTAATAAGCAAAAAATATTCCAAGTCAGACCGAATAGTCAGTTCAGCACAGATTTACAATGAACTCTCTCAGGGGTAAACCTAAGCCCAGAGACAGACAGAGAGACACTGGCCATGTAACCATGCCTCCGCTGCTTAGGCAGCAGTGAGATTATTATAAACATGGGAAGGCAAGGACAATTCCTTAGATTACCAAGGAAAGGAAACTAAGACTCTGATAACAAGTTAGGAATCATCAATAGCATTAATCGAAAAACGTCTCAGAACTGGGAAGAGCCAATTTCTGCTAGCTTTTTTCCTAAATATAAAAACTGGCCAGGCACAGTGGCTCACACCCTGTAACCTCAATGCTATGGGAGGCCATAGTGGGAGGATCGCTTGAGGCCAGGAATTCGAGACCAGATTGGGCAACATAGGAGCCCCGTCTCTTAATTTTTTTTTTTTTTAATGAGCTGGGAGTTGGTGGCATGTGCCTATAATTGCAGCTACTCCCGAGGCTGAGACGGGAAGACCACCTGAGCTCCAGAGTTCAGGACTGCAGTAAGTTGTGCTGGTGTCACTGCACTCCAACCTGGAAGACAGAGACCCTGTGTCTAAGAGAAGAAAATAAACAAATAAATAGAAAAACTATTTCTCATGTTTACAGAATGTTTTATAAGTAGTCAAAAATGCCAAAACCTTTAGTTTGATGTGACAAATGGTAAAAATGAAACTGCATCTTCGCCGGGCGCGGTGGCTCAAGCCTGTAATCCCAGCATTTTGGGAGGCCGAGACGGGCGGATCACGAAGTCAGGAGATCGAGACCATCCTGGCTAACACAGTGAAACCCCGTCTGTACTAAAAATACAAAAAAATTAGCCAGGCGAGGTGGCCGGCGCCTGTAGTCCCAGCTACTTGGGAGGCTGAGGCAGGAGAATGGCGTGAACCCGGGAGGCGGAGGTTGCAGTGAGCTGAGATCCAGCCACTGCACTCCAGCCTGGGCGACAGGGCAAGACTCCGTCTCAAAAAAAAAAAAAAAAAAAAAAAAAAAGGAAACTGCATCTTCATGGTCGCCGGGTTCTGCCAGGTGGCCAGTGCTCATTAACCAGGGATGCAGGTGGCTCTCTCTCCCTGGAGTCAGGCGTCAGATAACTGACACTGCACCCAGCCCGAAACAGCCCTGTGAGGGGAGGGAGACCTCGAATTTTTCTTTGCTCCCTTTGTTTATTTTCTTTTAAAAATCTTTTTCCAGTCCAGATGACTAGTTCTCATAAATAAGAATGTCTCGCTGGCATGCGCAGCATAACACACTAACATCTGCTAACAAGAGCTCAGGGTTTTTTTTTCATGTTTTGTACTGAGGAAAGGACCACTTTATATTGCTCTCTACACAGCTGTGTTCAAGTTAAATGAAAATTCGATAGCAATCATTCTACTAGTCTCTAAAAGATGACAAACTATTCATGGATACCGCCTGCTTTCTTTGCCAGGAATGAGTCATAAAACTTCTGTGATATGTAAATGTTATTTGCAAAAGAAAAAAAAACTTCACAGTTCCACATACTTTAAAAAACAAACTATGAAAGGTATACTGTCTTAGTCAAAGGTAAGGAATGGTTAACCATTATTCATTCTGAGCAGTAGGTCTCATCAAAGATTAGGTGTATCTCTGGCATGCTGCAGGGGTTAACCATTAATCCACTGGCTAATAATCTCCACTACCATGCCCCACCCCCATCCTTTTCAGCCCTCCAGGTCTGCAAACCAGAAAGGCAGGAATGCCTCCTGTCTCTACGGCTACAGATATGATTAATCCTGCATCAACGCTCTATCAGTAAAGGACATCTCAGAAGTCAAGACACAGCATCTATACCCTTTTCAAATTAATTCTGAGTCAGTATAGCTCATCCTAGAATAACATTTTCAAGACATATAGAACACCTTTTAACAATGAAACTACAAATTAGCTGTCACAGAGTTAAATTTATTCTTCTCTAGGATTTGGGGACAGTAGACATGACCACTATTTGCACCAAACTAATGTAATCAACTTTCCTTTGTTCCAGTCAATATCAATTACAGGCATATCTTGGAGACATTGTGGGTTTGGCTCCATACCACTGCGATAAAACGAATGTCACAATAAAGCAACTCACACAAACTTTTTGCTTTCCCAGTGCATATAAAAGTTATGTTTGTTTTACACTATTAGTCTATAAAGTGTGCAACAGCATCATGTCTAAAAAGCCAACGTACCTTAATTTTAAAATGCTTTATTGTAGTCCCCACTCCTCAGGAGGCTGAGATGGAAGGATCCACTGAGCCCAGGAGTTCCATGCTGCAGTGAGCTATGATTGTACTTGTAATTAGTCACAGCACACCAGCCTGTGCAACATAATGAGACTCTATCTCTAAGAAAAAAAAACAAAATACTGTATTGCTAAAAAAGGCTAAGGATCATATAAGCCTTCAGCAAGTCCTAATGTTTTTGCTGGTAGAGGGTCTTGCCTTGATGTTGATGGCTGCTGATCAGCATGGTGGCTACTGGAAGTTGGGTGGCTATGGCCATTTCTTAAAATAAAGACAATGAAGTCTGTCACATCAGTTGACTCTTCCTTTCATGAAAGATTTCTCTGGAGAACCCAATGCTGTTTGACAGCATTTTACCCACAGTAGAATATCTTTCAAAATTGGAGTCCATCTTCTCACACTCTGCCACTGCTTTATCAACTAAGTATATGTTATATCTAAATCCTTTCTTGTCACTTCTACAATGTTCACAGCATCATCACCAGAAGTAGATTCCATCTCAGGAAACCACTTTTCTTGCTCTTCCATGAAAAGTAACTCCTCATCCTTTCAAGTTTTACCATGAGATTGCAGCAATTCCGTCCCATTTTCAGGGTCCACTTCTAATTCTAGTTCTCTTGCTATCTCCACTACATCTGCAGTTATTTCCTCTGCTAAAGTTTGAACCCCTCAAAGTCATTCATGAGAGCTGGAATCAACGTCTTCCAAACTCCTGTTATTATTATTTTAACCTCCTCTCATGAACTGGAAATGTTGTTAATGGTACTGAGAATGGTAAATCTGTTCCAGGTTTGCAATTTACTCTGCCCAGATCCATCATAGGAATCACTATCTGTGGCAGCTATAGCCTTAAAAAATGTATTTCTTAAATAAGACTTGAAAGTCGAAATTACTTCTTGATCCATGGCTGCTGAATGGATTTTGTGTGAGCAGGCATGAAAGCAACATTCATCTTCTTACACATCTCCATCAGAACTCTTGGGTGACAAGATGCATTGTCAATGAGCAACAATATTTTGTAAGAAATTTTGTTTGAGCCGTAAGTCTCAACAGTGAGCTTAAAATATTCAGTAAACCATGCTGAAAACAGATCTGCTATCATCCAGGCTTTGTTGTTCCATTTATAGAGCATGGGTAGAGTAGATTTAGCATAATTCTTAAAGACTCAAGGATTTGGGGAATGATCAATGAGCAGTTACTTCAACTTAAAAGTCATCAGCTGCAATAGCCCCTAAGAAGAAAGTCAGCCTGTCCCTTGAAGTTTTCAAGCCAGGCACTGACTGCTCTCCAGCTAAGAAAGTCCTAGAAAAGGCTGCTTCATCCACATTAAAAATCTGTTATTTAGTGTAGCCACCTTCATCAGTGATCTTAGCTAGATCTTCTGGATAACTTGCTGCAGCTGCTTAACCTTGCACTTTCATGTTATGGAAACAGCTGCTTTCCTTAAACTTCATGAATCAACCTCTGCTAGCTCCAACTTTTCTTCTGCAGCTTCCTCACCTCTCTCAGTCTTCATAGAACTGAAGAGAGTTAGTGCTTAGCTCGGGAATAGGCTTTAGCTTAAGGAAAGTTTGTGGTTGGTTCAATCTATCCAGAGCACTCAATTTTTCTCCCTATCAGCAATAAGGCGATTTTGCTGTCTTATGATTCATGTAGTTCACTGGAGTAATATTTTTTTTCTTTCAAGAACTTTTTCTTTCATTCGCAACTTGGCAAACTGGCACAAGAGGATTATAAATCATGATACTATAAAGACACATGCACACATATGTTTATTGCTGTACTATTCACAATAGCAAAGACTTGGAACCAACCCAAATGTCCATCAATGATAGACTGGGTTAAGAAAATGTGGCACATACACACCATGGAATACTACACAGCCATAAAAAAAGGATGAGTTCATGTCCTTTGTAGGGACATGGATGAAGCTAGAAACCGTCATTCTGAGCAAACTATTGCAAGAACAGAAAACCAACACATGTTCTCACCACATGTTCTCACTCATAGGTGGGAATTGAATAATGAGAACACTTGGACACAGGTAGGGGAACATCACACACTGGGGCCTTTCAGGTAGCTTTCAGGCTATGTTGGCTTTCAGTATGTCTCCCTCACTAAATTTTGTCATTTCTAGATATTGCTGAGGTAACCGTAGGGTTCTTAATTGGCCTAATTTCAATACTGTGTCTCAGGGAATAGGGAGGTGGGAGGAGAGGGAGAGATAAGGGAGGGAGAGGCTGGGTCATAGAACAGTCAAAACACACACAACTTTCATCAGTTTAGTTTGCCATCTTATGTGGGCACAGTTCGTGACAACCCAAAACAACTACAACATTAACATCAAATACCCCTGATCACAGATCGCTTTAACAGATATCATGATAATGAAAGCATTCGAAATACTGTGAGAAATGCCAAAATGTGACACAGAGACATGAAGCAAGCACATGCTATTGGAAAAACAGACTTGCTCAATGCATGGTTGTCACAAACCTTCCATCTACAGAAGAAAACAGCAATTATCTGTGAAACGCAATAAAATGGTGTATGCCTGTAATGACATTGTAATGAAATATAAAGATCACTTACTTACTTTTCCCATAGGCCCACTTTAGTTGTTCAATCCTTTCTGAATACACTAAACTCTGCCATTATCAGATGGTTCAGCTTTCTGAATAAAAACTCACACTCAGTTCTTCACCTGATTTGCCCTCCCAATCACACCCCAAAAAGTTTAATCAGCTTCCATAGAGAAGTGCTCTCAGGATGTAAGGCAACCCCTCTACTTTGGACACATAGTTGCAGACCGTCTCCATATGTTCAGACTTGCTCTGGGCAGTTCTATGCCGTGGCTACCACACAGTAGGTCCTCTGCGAATGAATGATCCGTCCTCCAAGTGCTTAAAGCCAGAGGTCACAGTCCCCAGCTACAGTTACCTTATTTTTTTTTTAAGAGATGAGGCCTTGCTCTGTCACCCAGGCTGGAGTGCAGTAGCACAATCACAGCTCACTGTAGCCTCGAACTGCTGGGCTCAAGCAAGTTTCCCACCTCAGCTCCTGAGTATCTACGACTACAAGCACACATGCCACCAGGCCAAACTAAGTTTTTTTTTCTTTTTTTTTTTTTTAACCACATCTTGCTGTGTTGCCCAAGCTGATCTCAAACTCCTGGCCTCAACCAATCCTCCTGCTCTCCAAGTCACTAGGATTACAGGCATAAGCCACTGCTAGTTTCTGAGCCTTTAACAGCTTCTGAAGTTAGGCTGAATGGATAACCTTTTGCCTCTCTGTGCAAAAAAGCAATCACCTTGAGATTTTCCCGTGCTACAAAAGGTACTAATAAAAACCATGTTTTTATAACTCTTCAAAACTCACACTTAAATTGTGTGACTCAATTTCAAAACATAGACTACCACATTGTAAAATACAAAAGAATCACTAATAAGCACATGAAAAGATACTTAGCATCACTAATCATCAGCAGAAATCAAAGCCACAATGAGACAATGAGGTATCACCTCACAGGATGGCCCAAAGAAAAAAAAAGAAAAGAACAAGTGTTGGCGAGGACATGGGAAAAATTGGAACTCTTGTGCACTGTTGCTGGGAATACAGAATGGTGCAGCTGCTACAGAAAACAGTTCAGCAGTACCTTTAAAAAATTAAAAACAGAATACCCTTGGGATCTATGGATTCTCTTTCTGGGTATAGACTCAAAAGAATTTAAAACAGAGTCTTGAAGAGATATTTACACATCCATGTCACAGCAGCATTATTCATGTCAGGCAAAAGGTGGAAGCAACCCAGGTGTCCATCAACACATGAATGGATGAATAAACAACTTGTGGTCTATACATACAATGGGAGGAAATCCTGATACATGCTACAACATGGATGAACCTTGAGGATATTATGCTGAGTGGATTAAGTGTTCTGTCTTTTTTTAGATTCTATAATTCTCTGTTTGGCATCCATCACAGGGCCAATTGCTATAAACTACATTGTATTATTTTCCACCTTCTTGACGGTCTTGGATCTGTGGCCTTGCTGACTGGGGAGAGACTGCATCTCCCAGGGCTAGTCAATTCTTCTTAGAGGGCTAGTAAATTCTGAGGCCCCTGCCCCAGTACATCTTCCACAGGCAAACTCACCAACTCAGTGCCCACACCCCCAACCATCTCTTTTATCAAACTCTGACACACCAAGCCAGTGTTCCGCCTTGCCCTAAATCCACCCGAGGCCAGGTACCAGACCGGTGTACCCCAGGGCCTACCAGACTTACTCAAACTCACCAGTTCATAGCTGCTTACCCTGTCCTACCTCACTTTTCCTAATGAAAACAAAATAAGGGTTTGGCCTAGGCTGTCCCCTCACTCCTTCTGCCTCCTAACCAATCCTACTTCTTCTCCGTGTGGCCCTACAGGGTCTGGCATGCTCCTTCCTCTTGGGAAATTTAATAAAATTAAAATCCCTTAGGTACAACTGACACTATTGTGTCAGTCACAAAAAGCCAAATTCTGTATGATTCCATTTATATGAACTATTTAAAGTAGTCAAGTTCATGGAAACAGAGAAGAATGGGGGTTACTAGGGGCTGAGGGCAAGAGAAAATGGAGAGGTGTTGTTTAATGGGTAGAGTTTCAGTTCTGCAAGATGAAAACTTCTGGAGATCTGCAGCACAACTAATGAACTGCACACTTAAAAAATTGTATGTGTTTTTCACTACAATGTTTTTAGATGCTAAATATATATATATATAATTTTTTGAGACAGCATCTCGCTCTGTTGCCCAGGCTGGAGTGCAGTAAAGCAATCTTGGCTCACTGTAACCTCTGTCTCCAGACTCAAGTAATCCTCCCACCTCAACCTCTCAAGTGTCTGGGACCACAGGCACACATCATCATGCCCGGTTAATGTTTGTGGCTTTTTTGTAGAGACAAGTTTTCGCCCTGTTGGCCAGGCTGGTCTTGAACTCCCAGACTCATGCGATCTGCCCGCCTCAGCCTCCCAAAATACTGAGATTACAGGCATGAGCTACCGCACTCAGCCGAAAAATAAGTTTTTAAATCAATTTTAAAATCCCCACCAAGAATCCTGGTCCAAACACCAATTCAAACTAGAAGGATTTAACCTTTGAAGTACATATTGTCTATATACTTAGCTGAAAAATGAAAAATGATCTGGTCTGGGATAGGAAGCAGCAGAAAAACCTAAAAGGTAGTTGGGGAAAGCAGTAGAGAAGAAGTTGGAAACTGGCTGCCTGCAAGTGTAATGCAGTCCACAAATACTCATTCAATCATCTGTTCAACAAACATGTGCTTAGTACCTACTATGTGCCAAGCACTGTTCTAGATGCTGTGCAAGTGGCAGTAAACAAAACAGATTTAAGACCCTGCTTACAATCTGATGTTTGTTTGGCTCGGTGTTCTTTAAAAATTTGAATATGTTGTCACCATTTAAATATCAAAATATCTCAAATAAAAATACTGATTTCCATTAGCTCTTCAAAAAAAAAAAAAAAAAAAAAATCTGATAGCACTGGCCTGAATTTCAGCCTAGGCACAATTATCTAGGACTTAACTGATTACCCTCATTGACAGGGCAAGCATTCTCTTCTTGGCCACAGTCCCACCACTCCCTGTGTGCTACGGGTGTGCTTTATTCATTTACGCTTCCTGCCTAGCCCCATAGGCATTTGGATTTTTAACCTGCATTCCATCTTGTGCCTGGGCTTCCAAGTCAGATTTCACAAAGTTTGAATCCCACATCTGCTGCTACTAGCTATGTCAGTTGAGCTATATTTTTTCTGTCTCAGTTTCTCCATCGGTAAAATGGGGACAATAATAATGGTATCTATTTCATAGCATTGTCGTAAAGATTAAATGAGACAATGTGTGCAAGGTGTTTAGCAGTGTTTGGCAAAAGTCGATCCTCATTAAATTCCTGATATTTTTATTGTTTTTGGTTGCTGTCTTATTACTCTTGTTCACCATCATCATAATTAAAACCAGAAGCAGCAGCAGCAGCAGCATTGCAAGAAAAATACCTAAAATAGGGACAGAATTTCAGGACCCGCCCAATTGTGAAAGGTCCCCTTCTGGTACCATTCCTCCCCCTCTCCATATTTTTCTTTTTTCTCTCCTTGTCTTTTTTGAAATCCAGGATAATTTTGAGAGTTGACTCAGTAACTCCAGGGGGTCTTTTACCATCTGGATGCTCCCAGGCTGCAAATTCCACAGCAGCGGGCAGAGTCAACATATAACCTCAGGGGGCAAAATTAACAGTCTGAGGTAGTCCTCAAACAGGAGAAAACACCCCATTTTAAAAGGCAATAAACCTAGTGCTTGAAAGCCCTCAAACGCTCTACAAAGATATCATGAACTATGATTTTAAGACATGCCGCATGTATGGGTCCTACTGATGCATAAGAATTACTCTGGGCTGCTCACCCACCATCCCATAGATGGAACATTTGAGGGAAGATTTTCCAAATTTGCCATATAGGCTTAGAGCAGTCCTCTATGGATAGGAAAGTAGGAACCAGTGGTTTTACGACTGGAAAGGCACCAGGGAATTTGTAGAGGTGCAGATTCCCAGCAGATTCCCGGACTCTCTCTACTAGAGTCCGATTCCCTGAGCCTGGGGTCCCCCTTGATGGTACCGGTGCCTGAGTTTTAATGTGCTCCCAGGCAGGTGGGGCTGATTCGGGCAGTCCCCACACTACTGAAAATAATACCGAGGATGTATGCCAACTCCTCCATCATCTGAACAAGCTTTCACCCCATGACCCCAGCTCAAACTACTTTGGGCAACACCGCACATTTAAGGCTGCAAAAGAGACTTGCTGTGTGCCCTCCAGTCCTTCCTCTTTAGAAGGCAAATGAGAACTGTTGAGAGAATTGAACAGAGCAGAGAATCTGAGAGCCCCTAAACCCAGCGTGTGGACCAGAGCAGGCACTGGAGGCATCAGTACAAATCACATACTAAGCAGAAGCCCTCTTAACTTTGGTCGCCTGGCAGCTCCCCTCCTGTAGCAAACAATAAACAAGCATCCATCTCTCTCCATCATCCACTGCTGTGACTGAGCAGGACTAACAGCAAGAACAGAAATCTTCCTCCTATTACATCTTCTAAATAAATCAAATGGCAACAGAGCCCAGGAAATGGCACCTTTTCCATGCCTTTTGACCAGTCAACTATCAATAAATCAGCAGAAAAATCCCTCCGTAAGCAGAAAAAAGCCTTATTTCAGTGATTAAAAGACAATGAAAAATTTATACATTAGTTAATGGAGGTTTTAAAAACTGAGTTCAGCATTTGGGAGCAAAAATACTGTAAGATGTAAAAGTATTCACTAGTCACTTTTTTTTTTTTTTTTTTTTTTTAATGATAATACGTCTATCTTCCTGCTAGCACCACACTCTTCTGTTTACTGGAGATTTGTAATGAGTTTTGAAATTAGAAAATGTGAGTCTTCCTATTTTTTTCAAGATTGTTTGACTATTAAGGGTCTATTGTAATTTTATATATATTTTAGGATCAACTTCCCTATTTAAGAAAAAAAAAATAAGCCAGTAGGGTTTTAGTAAAGATTGCACTGAATCTGTGTATTGCTTTGTGTAGTGCTAACATGTTAACAATAGCTTCCAATTCAGAAGTAGGGAATATCTTTTCATTTATTTAAACCTGATATTTCTGTCATTGATGTTTTGTGGTTTTTCAGTGTGCCTCCTTGGAGAAATTTGTTTCTATACATTTCAATATTTTTAGTGCTGTTGCAACAGGAATTGTTTCCTGAATTTCTTCTTAGGATTCCTTATTGCTAGTATAAAAACAAATGATTCTCAAATGTGAAAAAAAGAAAAAAAAAACTGAGTTCAGAATACTTACTGAATTTTTAATCCCATAAAAGGGATTTTCCTTTTTACTTCCTTCTCTTGAGAAATATCTTGCTATATCACTGACCCTGGAAAAGGTACCTCTGGCAAAGCACAACTTTCCTGGAAAAACTGCATTGGGGTGATATCCTCAGTTAGGCCTCCTATATCTGATAAAGAGCTTTGTACTCAACTTTTCAAAGCTCTTAATACCTAGGTATAATTTCCTGCACTCCTCTTTCGAAAACATAAAAGCAGGAAGTACACCTCCACCCCACCCCAGAGGAGCTAGATTAACCCTGCCACTGCCAGGCTCTCAAGAAAATTTCTCTGTATTGGCACCTGCATAGCTGATGAGCCCAATATTAAAATAAGAACAAATTTTGGCTTCTACAATGTCTTCACCCTTCCTTTTTTCACAGTTGAAGCCACACTATTGAAGGGATAGGAATAATTTCTCTACAATGTCTTGTGTGTTTTGGTTTTGTTTTCAATGCCAACAATGCAAGAGGCCAAGGTACCACATATGAATGGAAAATAATTCACAGCCCTTCTGAGTATCCTCTGCAAGGATGGCAGTTACCAGTGAGACGCTGCTGTCCCCACTGAAATATATTCAAACAAGTCATCACTGTGCAATGTATGCTGGGCTGGTATGACATCTGCCAGAAAGCTAGCATTCCTATAAAAGCGGACGGTTTATTAAGATATGTTGACTTTCCTGCTGGACATCATTCTTGCCAGATTAGCACCAGAGCAAAACAAACACAAAATGTGGTTGGTAAAGTTTCTTTGAAGTTACCTACTACTAAAAGTTTACCGCGGCAATACATAGTACTACCAGGACTGTCAATATTTATTTTCCTTGGGAATAGATTAAAAGGAAATAGAAAGGCAGCGTTTGTTCGAAAACACTGGATTAATTTTGATATTTAAAAAAAACCTGGGAGGGACAGGCAGGTGCTAAGTGTACCATCTAGGGAAATTCTAATTTTTACAAACAGAAAAGGCACACACATTCCTTTGTCACTATCATATCCCCACTTGATAGCAATTCCTGTTCCCCACCTCACCCCACTCCACCCATGCTACGCACCAGGCATACTCCTCCTGGCTTCTGGAATATGCCTTGAACTTTAAGGCATCTGTTCTCCTCTCTCACATTTCACGTTCCCTCTTTCCTCCTGGAGAAATCCTTTCTCATCTTCCCACCAAATATGTCCTATCCATCCTTCCAGGCCCAGCTATCTCCTCCTCTCCTAAGGCTGTCACCTGCCATCCAGGCAAATGTAACTGGTACTGCCTCTAAGCCTTTACAATGTCGTGTCCACATCTTTCACAGGGCAACCAGCAGCACTGCACAGCTACCTCCTTCTGCCTCAAGGACACGGTCACCTCCATTTCTGTCAAGGCATGTCAAGGCCAGTGTACTATAAAATCTTCCCCATAAACAAACTTGATGTATGTATGACAAAATGCATGATATTTCTTCCTTTCTAAAATAATTACTGCATCAAAACTTAAGGATCCTAAATGGAGAAGGGAAAAGCCTTCAAGTATATCTCCTTGGCACACTAACCATGAAGGTTAAGATTAACTCAAGATAAAGTACACATTGAATCCAAAGAAGCTTGAGATGGTACTTCTAGGTCAACTCACCTAGAAGTAAGAAATATCCAAAAATCTAATCATAGCACTAGTCAGAGGCCATAAGTGAAAATATGCAAGACGGTGGAGCACGGTGGCTCACGCCTGTAATCCCAGCACTTTGGGAGGCCGAGGCCGGTGGATCACCTGAGGTCGGGAGTTCAAGACCAGCCTGACCAACATGGAGAAACCCCGTCTCTACTAAAAATACAAAAATTAGCCGGGCGTGATGGTGCATGCCTGTAATCCCAGCTACTCCGGAGGCTGAGGCAGGAGGATGGCTTGAACCCGGGAGGCAGAGGTTGCTATGAGCCAAGATTGTGCCACTGCACTCCAGCCTGGGCAACAAGAGCGAAACTCCATCAAAACAAAAGAAAAGAAAGAAAGAAAATATGCAAGAACACATCAGCAAAGTGAAACTTACCTTTCTTCTGAGATGACATGGAAAGAAAAATAGAATTGGAGGCAGGGGGTTTAGGGAGGGAAAGGGAAGGGACTAGACTATAAGAAGCTTTATATCCGTGATTCGAGGCAGGCAGATTGCTTGAGCTCAGGAGTTTGAGACCAGCCTGGCCAACAGAGCAAAACCATGTCCTACAAAAAATACAAAAATTCTCCAGGAGTGGTGGCACGTGCCTATAATCCCAGCTATTCTAGAGGCTAAGGTGGGAGGATCACTTGAGCCTAGGAGGCGGGGGTTGCAGTCAGCCAAGATCGTGCCACTGCACTCCAGCCTGGGTGACAGAGAGACTCAATCTCTAAAAATAAAGTAAAATATAGAAAGCTTATAATATAAAGACCTCTAAAGAAGGTACTTAAAATATAAAAAACTTACAAAATCCTCCCCAGAAGAAACAATGCATTGGTATCTTTTCATAACCCTTCAGCTACCATATTTACTTCACCTAGCATATGGTAAACAATAAACGTTCATCAAACGATTGAACTGGGCACTGTATCTGAAAATCCATCATGGATGGGATGGGTTTCTCTTTCCGAGGATGAAATTACTGTTGTGGAGAGGATGGAAAAACACATCATGTAAAAATGTCAGAGATATTTCTACCCAATCAAAATATGACACCAATATATCCAAACCACTACTCTATATTCACCACTACTAATAAAAGAAACTCCCTAACCAGATTCAGAAACTTAGAATCTGATAAATGATATCCCCAGAACGACAATACTTTCACACCTTCATTTCATTAAGGGCATTAAGCATATTAAATATGTCATATTACATAAACTATTCCAAATATAGGCTTTTGTCTTGAATAGTATCATCCTCTATTATCCACTGTGGTAGATGATCTATTTCACAGAGAATGAAAAACAGTAGATAATGACTAAGGAATTTATTCATACAGAGAGGATGAGTCTTCAAAAATGAACTTCTCTTTAGTCCAAGGACTGAAACCATCTAAAATCCCACTGGGCAGATGGGTTGGCTGGGTGCAAGTGGGACAGAACAAGGAAGGGGTACCGTTACCCCATTATTTGTACTACTACTAAATACAAGAGCTATTCACTTTATTTTAGATAAAGTTATATTCAGCTAAACAGAAACAAAAAAAGAGGTAAAATTAAGTAACTAACAAAAAAAAAAGTCTTTACATTCAGGCAGTAAGATAAATAAATGTCAGCTTGAGGAAAATGTCCTAAGAACATCTGCCTTGTGTTCTGTTTTATATTTTAGGTATGTTGGCTTTAAACTAATTTCCTAGATAATTTGATCATTGCCTTAATTAAAAAGAACAAAACAAAACAGGCCAGGCATAGTAGCTCACGCCTGTAATCCCAGCACTTTGGGAGTCCAAGGCAAACAGACCACCTGAGGTCAGGAGTTCAAGACCAGCCTGGCCAACACAGTGAAACCCCACCTCTACTAAAAATACAAAAATCAGCCAGGCGTGGTGGTGGGCACCTGTAATCCCAGCTACTTGGGAGGCTGAGGCAGGAGAATCACTTGAACCTGGGAGGTGGAGGTTGCAGTGAGCTGAGATCACGCCACTGCACTCCAGCCTGGGCAACAAAGCAAGACTCTGTCTCAAAACAAAACAAAACTCAAGAATCAAGAGGGAAGCACCTTTATACAGCATTGTATTCCTGTATCAAAGCCCTCACCACTCCAAAAATGATCTGACTGAGTCTGTTCCTCACCCCCATCTCCAACTGGAAGCACCTTATATATTTTCACAGTTCCTGCCCCATACTTGCAACACAGTGAGTTCTCAATAATGCTTGCTGGTCCATAATATACTGAAGTAATTTCCTAATATACATTGATATATTCCAGGGATAGTTTCAGATACTAAAGTACTCTTATTTGTATAGCAGGCTAACACTAAATTATTCTTATTTACTTGTTAAATCAATCTTGCCTAGCCTTCTGCTAGGTGATAGAGATAACTGCTTGTATATACTGTTTTTTGAGTAGCATATTACATGAAAGTTCTTTCAAATTAATCTGGATTATTAATATTCACAAAGAGTTGTAACCCTCCCACCCCATGAAATCTTTTATTCAAAAATATAAGCAAGCAGGCTGGGTGCAATGGCTCACGCTTTTCATCCTAGCACTTTGGGAGGCCAAGGGGGGCGGATTGCTTTAGCCCAGGAGTTCGAGACCACCTGGGCAACAAAGAAAGTTCTGTCTCTACAAAAAGTAAAAAATTAGCTGGGCATAGTGGCTAGCGCCTATAGTACCAGCTACTTGGGAGGGTGAGGTGGGAGAATCCCTTGAGCCCACGGGGTTCAGGGCTGCAGTAAGCTATGATCGTGCCACTGCACTCCAGCCTGAGTGACAGAATAAGACCCTGTCTCGAAAAAAATATATATATATATATATATATGTACATACATGTAAAAGCAGAACAGTCGGGTATGAATCAAAGTCTGTCTGCCCATCATTTGGTAGAGATGCAATGAGAAAATGAACAACAGCTAAGCTGGCAGTGACTACTGACCCCAGAGCTTACTATGCGGCAGGCTTTCTTGGGGAGAAAACGTTATAAACTTCCTATCCAAAGAAACTGTCCTCTTTTCTTTCTTTGATTCTCTACAAACTATATCTAAACCAATAAATATATAGTAACAATAAAAATGAGAAAACTGAGAAGGTTTTAGAATGCTTTGGTTTTAAATTAGATTGTGGTAAGCAATGACATCAAGAAATCAACTCCAGCATCACAGATACACCACTAAGAATGGTGGAACCGAAGTTTTGATTCAAGAAAGTTACACAAAAAGAATGAAGAATTAGCAGCAAAACAGAATTTACATACTTCAGGATGCCTGCAATCTAAAAGAAAATGTCAAGTAGTTCAGCAGCAGGTGGGAACAGAAAGGGCCTCATTACATTCCTCATCAAACTCACCCATGACCACTGCACTGATGGCCATCTCTCCATGGTGGGAAGAGAGGAGCAGGCTAAATGCAGTCTACAGGCCCCCCTCCAGTCCCCGATTTTACTGTTCTGCATGCCCCATATACTTTCCTCCATCACTCTAACTTGTTGAGTTTATTGGGATCAGTCTTGTGATTAAGTGCCTTGTAAATAAATACAAAACATTTCACCAGTTCACTCAAATGTTTTACTGCCTGACCTCCTGCTTGGAGGTTACACATGCAGCTGACGAAAAGAATGTCATAAGCATTCTTTTCTACCCACCTGGACTAAATTGTTATTTACCCCAGGCCAGCGTCTCTTTAAAGAAGCTAAAATTGCCTTCCTTCTTTCTGTAACACTGGGGTAAATAAAACAGATTCACAATGCCTAACAGCTCCACATGTCATTTCACAGAAGGCATTTTAGGGAAAAAGAGTTATCTGTTTTCCTAAGTAGAAAATGAAATTTATCTTTGGAGAAATAACAGTTTTTTTAAAGGAAGCTCAATGCAATTAAAAAATAAAAACACGTTTTCTTGAAAACACATGAATCAGTGAAAGATCCGTGGCCCACATGACCCGTTAATTGCTTTATAAAAATATTCCTCATATAAATGCATACATGAGTATGTTGTTTTCATAGAGTACTTGACAGCCCCTTAGTTAGTGGCAAAAAAGACTTCTCAGCTACCTGCTCTAGCCAAGGTACAGAAAAGAGCCTTCTGACATAATCATCCAATTAAAACAGCAGATCCCTTCCTTGGGAGAAAAAGATGTATAAATACTAAATATGACAGTATAAACAAACAGAAACAAGACTGAATGGCCGGGCAAGGTGGCTCACGCTTGTAATCCCAGCACTTTGGGAGACCAAGGCGGGTGGATCACCTGAAGTCAGGAGTTCAAGATCAGCCTGGCTAACATGGTGAAACCCTATTTCTACTAAAAAATACAAAAATTTAGCTGGGCATGGTGGTGCACGCCTGTAATCCTAGCTACTCAGGAGGCTGAGGCAGGAGAACCGCTTGAACCTGAAAGGCAGAGGTTGCAGTGAACTGAGATGGCGCCATTACACTCCAGCTTGGGCAACAAGAGCGAAGCTCCATCTCAAAACACACACACACACACACACACACAAGAGCTAGAAGAGTTCAATAAGAAAAATGACTAAAGGTAGGAAAATACGCAGTTAGGAAAAGTGTGGGCAGAACTGATGCAGCACGTCCCCCAGTTGTTTGTCAGAAGGTACCTAAAACCATGTTTCATGAGATTTTTGGTTTTTTTTTTACTTACTCTGCAACAAAACATAGATCGGAAGCTTCTTTTTTTTTTTTTTTTTTTTTTTGAGACAGAATCTCACTCTGTCGCCCAGGCTGGAGTGCAGTGACACAATCTTGGCTCACTGCAACCTCCACTTTCCAGGTTCAAGCAGTTCTCCTGCCTCAGCCTCCCAAGTAGCTGGAATTGGAGGCGCGTACCATCACACCCAGTTAATTTTTGTATTTTTAGTAGAGACAGAGTTTCGCCATGTTGGCCAGGCTGGTCTCGAACTCCTGGCCTCAAGTGATCTGCCACCTCAGCCTCCCAAAGTGCTGAGATTACAGGTGTGAGCCACTACGCCCGGCCTGAAGCTTCTTATATCATCTTTTCCCCACAACTATGAGAGATTTCATACCAGTAATGTAGCATCTTAAGGATCAAAAGTAGCTTCAATGGAATATGGAAACCTACGGCAAGTTTGGAAATTGGTACAATCACTACCAAAGTAAGCTTCAATTAAATTCATATCTCATTTTCAAAAACAGTAACTTGCAAAATGGCCAATCAACAAATAGCTAATTCAGCTCAAATAACTATCTGTGTTCAGAAAAGGAACAAGCAGGATACAAACATCCAAGCCCGCAGAACATAACCACTAAATATATATGCAATACGTGTTTTCTGTCAGGTTCTGAAACAAATTTGCTGTCCTAATTATATTCAGTTTAAACCAGCATAAAAAACAGCTAACATTCATTGAGCCTACTCCAAATGGTGGTAAGTGGAGGAGGTCGCTGAGAAGCGCAGTTAACCAACTCAAGGCCATTTTAAATAAAGAAGAAGAAAAGTGAAAATGAAGACCACCAGATGGAAAAAATAAGGAGTGCAAGCAATGAAAGCTTTACTTATAAACAAAAGACAACCAATTGTGAAAATAAATGCCATGGTGTTTTAAATGACTTAATGTGGGCAACTCCATGTTTAAGATGTCATAAAATTGCAGGTGATATCAATTACATTTAAAATGCTGGCAAGATAAGACTGAGGAGAAAGAAGGCAGTCACTCGGCCTATTCAGAAGCAGGGAAACACAAATCCAGATCTTTTGAAATTGCAATGGTGATCAGAAGCTGACTACAGACCAAAATAATGAAAATTATTCTTACTCCTAAGACTCCATCATACTTAGTAAGGTACCTAAGGTTATGGGAGATTAATGCACCATTCATCCTTGGGCAATCCTTACATTGTCACAATATAGGATCTACAAGGACAAGCCAGATCCATCTTTATAGAGGCAGTGCCCTTGAACCTGGCATCCAGAGGTCAACACAGTCTCTCACAGAAACACATTCGCTTCCCCACACATCCCCATATCATCCCATTTTTCTTATACACCACTTATTGGAAGTCCTTCCTAACCAAGAATGAACCCAGAGCAATTAGTCATGCACTGCATGACAACATCTCAACTAATGACGGACCACATACACGACCGACAGTGACCCCAGAAGATTATAATACCATATTTTTACTGTGCCCTTTCTATGTTTCGATACACAGATACTTACCACTGTGTTACAACTGTCTACAGTATTCAGCACAGTAACATGCTATACAGGTCTGGAGCCTAGGAGCAATAGGCTACACCATACAGCCTAGGTGGCTCTACCATCTAGGTTTGTGTAAATATATCTACAATGTTTGCTCAATGACTAAATCGCCTAATTAGTCAATCCTCAGAACATATCCCCCCGTTAAGCAACCACAGATTTGACAACTAGGGGCCCTGAGAGCAGTTTCAGTGACCCCATTTCTGGGGGTATCCATTCAGGCTGCTGGCCCCAGGAATACTGGCCACTGCCACAAAGCCTGGAGTCCCTCCCACCTCCTGGTGCAGCTGACCAGGATCCTTGAGTTCCCGTCACTGAACACTGGGGCTGGGAATCTATTTTTGCACTGAAATAGTATTTGAGAGTAACCAGAGTCTTTTTTTTTTTTTTTTTTTTTTTTGAGATGGAATCTTGCTCTGTCACCCAGGAAGGAGTGCAGTGGTGCAATCTTGGCTCACTGCAACCTCTGCCTCCCAGGTTCAAGTGATTCTCCTGCCTCAGTCTCCCAAGTAGCTGGGATTACAAGCATGCACCACCATGCCTGGCTAATTTTTGTATTTTTAGGAGAGACAGGGTTTCACCATGTTGGTCAGGTTGGTCTCAAACTCCTGACCTCAGGTGATCTACCCACCTCGGCCTCCCAAAGTGCTGGGATTACAGGTGAGCCACCATGCCCAGCTGGCTAGTTTCTACAGTATGCTACATAAGAGGCAAGAAGGCTTTTGCCAGACAGCTGAGAACTAAAGCACCAATTTTCACATCATTCTATAGGAAAATCAATGCCTCATTGCAAGCTGATTTACAAGTTTTTGAAACTACTTCTCTATGGAGGGGGCCTAGAAGAGGAAACAGTATGCATATACTAAGGCAGTAAAAGTGAAGGAGACTGGGTGTGGTGGCTCATGCCTGTAATCCCAGCTACTTGGGAGGCTGAGGCAGTAGGATTGCTTGAGTCCAGGAGTTCAAGACCAGTCTGGGCAACAAAGCAAGACTCTGTCTCTAACAAAAAGGTAAAAATTAGCTAGGCAGGATGCTGCACACCTATAGTACCAGCTCCTTGGAAGGCTGAGGCAAGAGGATCCCTTGAGACCAGGAGGTCAAGGCTGCAGTGAGCTATGATCATACCAATGCATTCCAGCCTGGGCAACAAAGAGAGACCCTATCTCTTAAAAAAAGCGGGGGAGGTGGTGGGTGGAGAAGGATTCAAAATACAATAGGATCAATGGAAAGACAACATATCTTCTGTGAAATGTATTTTTGCAGACTATGCTCCTCTCCAGCAACCTCTAATATATCAGCTATGGCTTCCTATTTCAAAATCCTTCGCCTACCTCCCAATCTTCTCTTTTCTCTTTTGTCTATCACGTCCTGTTCTCTAGAGATTTCCAGCCCAGAATTTGAAACACCCCAAGTGTCTCAAATTATTTCAAAATAAGTTATGAAACTTTCAAAACAAATTAATGTAGTAAGTGTACACTATAAAGGAATCTGCCACGGCGGGTATCAGGAAACCCAAAACCCTGGAGATCATGTTGCAATTCCTTAAAGGAAGCAAACCACAGCTCAGGAGAGGCCAAGGAGGTATATATGTAACATATAGCAGTCCCACAAACACTTTAAAGAACTTCACGGAATCAGCACTAAATCTCTGCGAAGATTCAGAAGTCGGTGCCAGCACTGTGACAGAAGGCAACGTTTTGCAGAGGGCAGCGGAGGTACAACAGAATATGTATCTTTTTCCACAGTGGAGCAAAACTTCTGCTAAATTTTACTAATCCTCTTATGCCAATCACTTCCAACCTCTGACAGGACACTTTTTCTAAAATGATCTCAACAACCCTGGTGAACCTCATAAAATGTATCCAAACAAAATTAATTGTAATGTAAACAAATGTAAAACCAAGTATACTGCATACATTACAGTCCCATTTCTCATGGGAAGGGTCAGCAGCGAATGCTAAGATCATTCAAATAACATGAATTATCACTGTAAAACAGAAGTTTAAATTTACTATTTAAATTTGCTACTTGAATCTTTTCTGGACAAAAACAAACGTGGCAACTAGTTTCTTCTGAAGAGTAAACAGCACAGAAGTTTCCTCCTTCACTCTGACCACAAATTCAACCACAGAGTCAAAACAAAAAGTCTTCTAGAAATCACAAATCTGTACAGAGGTGTGCAGCTGGGAACCTTAGGAATCATATTCAACTAAGTTGACGAAGACAAAGAAACTGAGTCATGGGTGGCTAAGTAACTAAGTCATGGGTGGCTAAAACCAAAATAGCTAATTAGTGACTTGGGATTCAGGTTTCTGAAATTCCACAGGCGTGCACTTTCCACTAGACCACATGAGTGAAGATGGGGGATGGTAGGAGGAGGTGCAAAAATTCAAAATGGACTTGGCCCGTTACACATCTGCCCTGAGTAGTTTCATCTTACATGGCCTAAGGGACTCTCAAGGAACAAGCTAGAGTCACCTTTTTTTTTTTAAGACAGAGTCTTGAGCTGTCACCCAGGCTGGAGTGCAGTGGCACAATCTCGGCTCACTGCAGCCTTTGCCTCCTGGGTTCCAGCGATTCTCCTGCCTCAGCCTCCTGGGTAGCTAGGATTACAGGCACATGCCACCGCGCCCAGTTAATTTTTGTATTTTTAGTAGAGATGGGGTTTCACCATGTTGGCCAGGCTGGTCTTGAACTCCCTGACTTCAGGTGATCCGCCCGCTTCCACCTCCTAAAGTGCTGGGATTACAGGGGCATGAGCCACCGTGCCTAGCCAAGCTAAAGTCACTTCTAGTGGTGCCTGGGTAGTGTTTTTAGACAATAAAGTGACTAAAATTAATTTGGAGTCAGAGTATACACATATCAACAGTAATTCAAATACCATTCCAAGAGTCACTATTTGATTTTCTAAAGGTCCGATAAGAATTTAAGGAAAAATGCCATTTGAATGTATTCAATTACCAATAAAATACACACTCCAAGGAGACTGACTACCCTTAGAATCTGTTAAGTAAGGCCTCAAGGTCCCCAGATAGTTAAAAGAAGAAAAAAAAAATAGAAAAAGAGAGATAGCTCTGGTAGAAAAAAAAAACAGTTCTTAGAGCACCACAACCACAGCAATGAAAGGAACCCAAGATTATATCCAAGTACTGACTGGCCCAAACACAGCAGAGAAGAAGAGGCATTCTGATTATCAAAGTGTTTGAAAAATCCAGGTTTAATTTAGGTTTGAGATGTGTGGAAGAAGTGATGAGACAGAAAAGAGGAAAAAATAGAAAACCAGAGGAGAGCTAAGAAAGTCATGAAGTGGTAAAGAGAGCAGGTGGGCCAGGCGTGGTGGCTCATGCCCGTAATCCCAGCACTGTGGGAGGCCAAGGTGGGTGGATCGCTTGAGGTTGGTAGTTTGAGACCAGCCTGACCAACATTGAGAAATCATGTCTCTACTAAAAATATAAAATTAGCTGGGCTTGGTGGCGCGCACCTGTAATCCCAGCTACCGGGGAGGCTGAGGCAGGAGAATCACGTGAACCTGGGAGGCAGAGGTTGCAATGAGCCAAGATCACACCATTGCATTCCAGCGTGGGCAACAAGAGCAAAACTCCGTCTCTCCAAAAAAAAAAAAAAAAAAAAAAGCAGGTGATATATGTAAGGAGGAAGGAGGAGGGAAAGGCGAGAAGGTGCAGATCTCAGAGCCTTGGCAGGAAAGCCCCCGCTTTCAGCAGAGGTAAGCTCTGGTCAAGACATATGCATTAGACCAGATGGTAAAGGACATTTGGAGGTTTCTGTCTGGGTGCAGGTAGAGGTTTCTATAGAATATATTGGGGCTATACTTTTGCTCTCCCTGTTTCAGAACTTGATCTTATGCATTCGATCAGAAGTGAGCAATGCCAACTTAGAAATTTATACTGAGAAGCCCTAATTCTCAAGGGGACTCAGCTCATTCTTAACCCAAAAGGCCTAGTATCTGGGGAAATCACTTCAGAATTCAAACATTCTGAATAAAGGGATTTAATCACCCTAACCATTGTAACGAAAGGAGGATAGGCTTGAAGCTGGCTTCCACTGCCAGTTCAGAGTCTTCTCTAAAACTTAATTATATATTTTTTAACAATTTCTTTTTTAGCATTCCTTTCTATTAACCAAAAACCTCTTTGACATAGCAGTGCTTCCTCTTACTTCCAAGATTCTGAACAGTCACGTGGCTAAAATATGGACTGGATCTCAGACTAACGCAGAAGTGCATGCTGAGGAACACACACCTAGTCAAACACAATCAAGTAGAAAAATCTACAAGGTGGTGGGGAAAGCAGGTAAGCTGAACTTGCAGACTATCGGCCAAATGCAGTCTGGTGGTTTTAAAATGTTTTTCTCTTCATAGCTTTTTTACTAAAAGTCTGTAAGGAATGTTTAAACATCAGTAAGATACACAGAAAGATGAATGGTTACAATATTGAAAATAGTAACACTGATAAGCACTTCTCTCTGCAGCTTCTCTCTAAAATCACTTCTCTTTAAAGTCAAAAGTTACTGCGCACCTACCAAGGATCAAAAATGCAATAAGACACTCTCACTTTAAGTCATCAATATCTTAATAAATATTTAATATTCGTGCACAAAACAAAACCGTGACTAAATACAGCCTTGCCAATTATAAAATCTGGCAGTATATAAGCTGGACAATACTTGGAAGATAAGTTTTAGCAACAAAGAACATAAAAATGTACATGTTATTTTATTTTAAGCATTAAACCTACTCCTGGGAATTCAACCCAAAGGAATAACTGGAAAGAAAAAAAACACTGTATGTACAAAGACATTAATGGTATTTTATTGATAATAGCCAAACAAACACCTGGAAATAACCCAAATAGTCAACAAACGGAAACTGTTAATTATAACATACTACTCAATGAGCTCTACATCCATTAACATTATATTAAGAATATGTAGCAACAGAGAAAAGCGTGACTAATAAGATAAACGGGAAGAAAAGCGGAACAAAGTACTCTCACAATATACTGTTCTATTTGAGTATTATTCTAAATACATGACATGATTACAGTTATATAATAGAAAGTTTAGAACTAATATATAAAAATGCTGTGGATATACTTGAGTGGTGGGGTAATTGGTTTTAATATTCTTGAGATATTTTAAGAGGTATGGGGGCCGGGCACAGTGGCTCATGCCTCTAATGCCAGCGCTTTGGGAGGCTGAGGTGGGTGGATCACTGGAGGTCAGGAGTTCAAGACCAGCTTGGCCAATATGGTGAAACCCCGCCTCTACTAAAAATACAAAAATTAGCCAGGTGTGGTGGTGTATGCCTATAATCCCAGCTACTCAGGAGACTGAGGCATAAGAATCACTTAAATCTGGGAGACCATCCTGGCTAACCCGGTGAAACCCCGTCTCTACTAAAAAATACAAACAACTAGCCGGGCGAGGTGGCGGGCGCCTATAGTCCCAGCTACTCGGGAGGCTGAGGCAGGAGAATGGCGTGAACCCGAAAGGCGGAGCTTGCAGTGAGCTGAGATCCGGCCACTGCACTCAAGTTGGGGTGACAGAGCGAGACTCCATCTCAAAAAAAAAAAAAAAAAAAAAAAAAATTTGGGGGGGTTGCAGTGAGCCAAGATCGCGCCACTGCACTCCAGCCTGAATGACAGAGTGAGACTCCATCTAAAAATAATAATAATAATAATTGAGGTACAGTTGTTTTAAAAAATGGGCTTCAGCTTGATGATACTAGCCACAGCCTATGTAAGTCAAAAAGATGAGGCCAGGCATGGTGGCTCACACCAGTAGTTCTAAGACTTTTGGAGGCCAAGGTGGGAAAATTAATTGAAGCCAGGAGTTTGAGACCAGCCCAGGGAATACAGCAAGATCCTCATCTCTGACAAAAAAAAAATTAAAAATTAAAAAATTTCGCTGTGTGTGGTAGTGCACGCCTGTAGCCCCAGCTACACAGGAAGCTGAGGTGGAAGGATCACTTAAGCCCAGGAGTTCTAGGCTGCAGGGAACCATGGTCACACCACTATACTCTAGCCTGGGCATGACAGAGTGAGACCCTGTCTCTCTGCCAAAAATAGTCAAGAAGATGGGTCCTAATCACTATGTCATAGATACCTGACCAAAAGTATGTGTTTCAGAGACCAAGGTCTTCAAAGCAGTGGAGTGAAGGAGAAAAGATGATTGGTCACACACAAGTTGGGTATCTATTTGACAACTGAGTACACTAGCAAAATAGAGTGTGCTGCACAGGTTTTCCTTCTACAGAGACATGGGAGAAATTAACAGAGTTTTGGCTACCATCCTCCTTATAAACAACCTCTAACAACTTGTGGACATCAACAAACACATGCTGGGGACGGTGGCTCATACCTGTAATCCCAGCACTTTGGGAGACTGAGGCAGGCAGATCATTTGACGCCAGGAGTTTGAGACCAGCCTGGCCAACATGGCAAAACCCCATCTCTGCTAAGAATACAAAAGTTAGCCGGGCATGGTGGCACATGCCTTTAGTCTCGACTACTTGGGAGGCTGAAGCATGAGAATCGCTTAAACCTGGGAGGTGGAGATTGCAGTGAGCCAAAGTGGCACCACTGTACTCCAGCCTGGGCGAAAGAGCTAGACTCTGTCTCAATAAAAAGTACTAACCACTATATGACAATGGATTCTAAAGAACCACAAATTTGCCATATGTTTTAAAAAGCTATTCCTTGCATTGAACATTCACTGCTGGTGATGGATAAATCTCTACTTAAGAAAAAGAGAGCTGACTGTACATACCTCATAGATGCAGGCATGTTAAAACAGACTGACAGTCACAGGCCGCCTTAGGTCAACAACTACAACATACTGTCTGTTAATTACCCATCAGGTTAGGCCATAAGCAGATTTCACTGGTAGGCCAACATTCAGGCTAGGAGGGAAGAAAAAAGGAATGGAAGGAAAATGCAAGAGAAAGGAGAAAGTACTAGGGAGTGAACACAGTAACACTAACTCTTTAGGGGTAACACTAACTCTTTAGGGGCAACACAGTGCAGGGTCCCATAAGTGACCAACCCCTAACCAAAAAGCTCTATAAATCTATAACACTTCTTTCTTGTTTTTTTTTTTTTTTTTGAGACAGGGTCTCCTTCAGTCACCCAGGCTGGTGTGCATCAGTGGTAGGATCTCAGCTTACAGCAACCTCTGCCTCCAAGGCTCAAGCGATCCTCCCACCTCAGTCTCTAGAGTAGCTGGGACTACAGGGGTGCGCCACCATGCCTGGCTACTTTTTGTATTTTTTGTAGAGACAGGGTTTCGCCATGTTGCCCAGGCCAGTCTCGAATTCCTGGGCTCAAGCAATCCACCCACATTGACCTCCCAAAGTGCTGGGATCACAGGCGTGCACCATGGCGCCTGGCCTTATAATACATTTTACACCCTTAGCCTCAACTCTCCCAAAATAAATAATTCAGAGAAGGAGAATATATTCCAAAGATAAGCACTCCTTTTGTTGTCAAAACTATTAGCAGTTTATGAAAATATTTACAATGGGCATGACAACCTTTAAGAGTTCAATAGTAACATTCTTTTTATAAATTCGGCCAAGATATCTAACAATTCAATACAAACAAGCATCCCATTTTACTGCACTAATATTTAAAAGCTTTTATTCTATAATTACTTAACTTCTATATTAATATAAAACACCCTCATTCCCATTTACTCTGAACATCAGTACCAACTTTTCCCCAAATATTTACCTCTGAAAAAATCAAAACTTCATAAATCAATGAGTCCTTACCTTTCAAAAGAAATTTGCAATGAATTCCAGGGAGACTCATATAAAATGAACTGAAAGAGAAATAAAATCCATTCCAGGAAAAAAAAATCCAAAGACTTTCATAGTAAATCTATTCAAGTTCATATTTCTTCAACACTAATCCGAGTCTTAATAGTCACATCATTAATACTCTTAATACTCACATTTTTAACATTCTGCCGCCAGCGACTACTACTGTTCAAATAAACTCTGGTTCACACACTGATGTCTGCTTCACACATCAACTTGCTTCTCCCACACTTACACTTGCTTCCCACAGAGTCGTAATAATTTCTTACAAGTTTTACCAGGCTGTGTCCCAAAATAAAGAGAATGGCTTCTTCCATTCCGAGGATTTTTGACATTTCTCCGCCAAATGAGGGAGGAGGCATTTGCACTTCAATAGTAGTTTCAAGACCCAACTATCATTTCCAAAACCCATCTCTACATCCCAGCCTAACACACACACACACACACGCACACATACACATGCACATTCTCTGCCTATTCTGCCAAAGGACTCTGAATTGAGTGGCCTGAAGATTTCTCGTGTCTGCCCTGCAAGTCTTCTTGCCCCTGCTGTGAAGTCTCAGAGCCTTAAGTGAGGAAATATAACCCAGGATATTTATGGGTCTGTCTAGACACCATTATTTCTAAGCAGAAGCCACAGACAAGTGTAACAGCAGGCAACATGACACTCGTAAGGTAAACCAAATGAGAGGATACAGTCAGTAATAAAAAGTTTTCATTTACAGTTTGTGGGGGGAAAGCTTTAGGAAAGACAAGTTCTTATGTTTCAGGTGGTATTTTGTATGTAAACCATATGTCAATAGGCAATTCTGAAAACCATGGAATTAAAGTCATCCAATCTTAGGCAACAGGGCAATAAATAAATTCCCTCGTAAGACTTTCAAATATGAAACAAAACTCAGCCATCTGAGCAGGTTTGACCACTTGCTCAGTTCTGTAGTGATAATTACTATGATTTGATCTGAGATAAAAGTTATAAAACTTTTTATCAAGTATGTTTTGTTTTTACTTTTTCACTGTCTTATTTTAATGTCAGAATAAATATGTATTGAAGTAGTAGCATACTGAGGTTGTCAGCAAAGCCTGGGTCCTTCCTCTCACTCTCCTCCCTGGACAGCATGAGTTTCACCACTTGCTCCACCTTCTCCACCAATTACCAGTCCCTGGGCTCCATCCAGCCGCCCAGCTGGTCAACAGCGTGGCCAGAATCTATGCAGGTTCCTAGGGCTCTGGTTTTCGGATCTCTGTGTCCTGCTCCACCAGCTTCTGGGATGGTTTGGGGTCCAGGGGCCTGGCCACAGGGATGGCTGGCCATCTGGCAGGAATAGGAGGCATCCAGAACGAGGAGACCATGCAAAGCCTGAAAGACCTCCTGGCCTTCTACCTGGACAGGCTGAGGAGCCTGGAGATTGAGAACCGGAGGCTGGAAAGCAAAATCTGGGAGCACCTGGAGAAGAAGGGACCCCAGGTCAGAGACTGGAGGCCATTACTTCAAGACCATCGAGGACCTGAGGGCTCAGATCTTAGCAAATACTGTGGACAATGCCTGCATTGTTCTGCAGATTGACAATGCCTGTCTTGCTGCTGATGACTTTAGAGTCAAGTATGAGACACAGTTAGCCATGCGCCAGTCTGTGGAGAGCGACATTATGGGCTCCACAAGGTCACTGATGACACCAATGTCACTTGGCCGCAGCTGGATACAGAGATCGAGGCTCTCAAGGAGGAGCTGCTCTTCATGAAGAACCACAAAGACGAACTAAAAGGCCTACAAGCCCAGACTGCCAGCTCTGGGTTGACCATGGAGGTAGATGCCTCCAAATCTCAGGACCTCGCCAAGATCATGGCAGACTTCTGGGCCCAACATGACGAGCTGGCTCAGAAGAACTGAGAGGAGCTGGACAAGTGCTGGTCTCAGCGGACTGAGGAGAGCACCACAGTGGTCATAATGCAGGCTGCCAAGGTTGGAGCTGCTGAGATGATGCTCACAGAGCTGAGACATACAGTCCAGTCCTTGGAGATCGACCTGGACTCCACAAAAAATCTGAAGGCCACCCTGAAGAACAGCCTGAGGAAGGTGGAGGTCCACGACACCCTGCAGATGGAGCAGCTCAACGGGATCCTGCTGCACCTGGCATCAGAGCTGGCACAGACCCAGGAAGAGGGGTGGCACCAGGCCCAGGAGTGCAAGGTCCTGCTGAACATCAAGGCCAGCCGGAGGCTAGGATCACCACCTACCGCTGCCTGCTGGAAGACGGTGAGGACTTCAATCTTCAGTCTTGGTGATGAACAGCAGCAACTCCATGCAAACCATTCAAAAGACCACCACCCACCGCAAAGTGAGTGGCAAAGTCATGTCTGAGACCAACAACACCAAAGTTCTGAGACACTAAGCCAGCAGAAGCAGGGTACCCTTTGGGGAGCAGGAGGCCAATAAAAAGCTCAGTGGTTTAAGAAAAAAAAAACAAAAGGTCGGGTGAGGTGGCTCACGCTTGTAATCCCAGGACCTTGGGAGGCCGAGGCGGGCAGATCACGAGGTCAGGAGATTGAGACCATCCTGGCTAACACGGTGAAACCCCGTCTCTACTAAAAATACAAAAACAAAAACTTAGCCAGGCTTGGTGGTGGGCGCCTGTAGTCCCAGCTACTCTGGAGGCTGAGGTGGGAGAATGGCGTGAATCCAGGAGGCGGAGCTTGCAGTGAGCCAAGACGGCACCACTGCACTCTAGCCTGGGCGACAGAGTGAGACTCCGTCTCAAAAGAAAAAAAAAAAAAGTACTATATTGAGAAAAATATGGGGCTAAGAAAACAAGGAGGATGAAAATGAGGGGTTTTTTTTTTGTATTTTTTAATGACTTTCAAAACAAGGTAAGAAAATTGTTAAGTGGCTCTTGTTTTATTCAATGTAATAGATCAATAATATAATTAGTTCTAAATATTTTTTAAATACCATCATTCGTAATTACAAAAATTAAATGGTAAGCAATTATGAAATTAACAAAATGAAAGTTTCAAAACCAGCACTAGCAGGATGTGAGGAAAGTTGTAAACTTAAAGATTGATGATGGTGCTATAAGCTGATAGTCTTTCCAGGGAGCAATCTGGCCATAGGTAACAAGATCTACAAGCAATTCATGACTCTAACCCACAGAACCTACCTTGGAAACTAAACCCTAATGAAATACTCTCCAAGTAAAATAAATGTAATTTGTTCATCAATGTTTATAGTGATGCTTTTTGTAATAGTTAAAATTGGGGAAAATCTAAATATCAAGCCACAAGAGAACAGTTAAATAACCAATCGTGCTATAATAAAAGATGGAATTACTGATCCCGAATCTTTGCTCCCTTCCTATAACATATCCCATCCAGTTCCCTGTGACTTGTCTGGGAATCACATGGGATGAGTGGAAGTCCTCAACCCAGTGAGTCTAGGCTTGGTCATGTGATATACTTTGGCCAATGGGATGTGAAGAGACAACCTATTCACCATTCCCTCGCACAACAGCTTTCAATGCAGTTACATGCTTCTCATTACACTACCACTCTCAGCCATGGGAACAGCATGTCTGAGATAGGGGCTGTCCTTCAGGCTATATCCCTGAGTGAGAGGACACCGTGGAGCTGAACTGAGCCCAGTCAAGCATCCAAGCCTACCAATAGCACTCACATAACACAGTCAAAAAATAAATGTTTGTTGTTATAAGCCAGCAAGATGTTGGAACCTTTTCTGTTACCACAGCAAAAGCTCACAATACAACAGTTAGTTTGATGACAACAACTTGTCATCAAAACATGACAAGTTATATAGTAGCGGATATAGCAAACATATATTTGAAATACGCTCACGAAAAAGTAGAATAAAAAATAACAGGTAGACACAAAAGATATCGATATAAAGCAAGTCAATGAGTACCAGAAATTAATTGAAAATGATATAATAATTTATAATTATTTTTGTCAAGGAAGTATGTGTTTATACTTCACCTGCACCTACATCTACATTGCCACATCTTTTAATTCCTGTTTAGATGCTACCTCTTTATAAGTACATTTTTCAGCAATTCTGTACATACCATACTCATAACAGAAATATTTCTATCCAACACACTTTGTCTGCTTCAATGACATAAAGATTACTGAACACTTATCACAAAAGTAAATCTAGTGCAAAGGTTACTACTATTCAACCTTTCATATGTATGATTTAGGGTTCAACAATTCTTTCGTCAGATTATAAAGAAGGCAACTGTAAAAAACAGACAAAAGCAAGAGTTAGAAGAAAGTATTTGCGGCCGGGCGCGGTGGCTCAAGCCGGTAATCCCAGCACTCTGGGAGGCCGAGACGGGCAGATCACAGGTCAGGAGATCGAGACCATCCTGGCTAACATGGTGAAACCCCGTCTCTACTAAAAAATACAAAAAACTAGCCGGGCGAGGTGGCGGGCGCCTGTAGTCCCAGCTACTCGGGAGGCTGAGGCAGGAGAAAAGCGTAAACCCAGGAGGCGGAGCTTGCAGTGAGCCGAGATCCGGCCACCGCACTCCAGCCTGGGCGACAGAGCGAGACTCCATCTCAAAAAAAAAAAAGTATTTGCTGGGATAATCCACTTCCTTATCATCAAACATTGTATGAAAGCAAGATCTCAAAGACCCTCACCTATCTGAGGGTAAAGCTGTGTTGCCAATGAATTTATCTTTATGACCTACGTTAGAAATTCCATTGCATCTGTATGATTCAAGAATCACAAAAATGTTCACTATATCTCACTCATAATTTATCCTAAAATAAATTCAACAGCAAAAAAATTATTAATGTGAATCATCTTTACTATCATCTTCTATGCGACAGCAAGAAATATAAAATGTGTATACTTCCAATAATAACAAAAACAAAAAACGGCCAGGTATGGTGGCTCACACCTATAATCCCAGCATTTTGGAAGGCCAAGGGGGGGCGGGGGGAGATCACTTGGGGCCAGGAGTTTGAGACTAGCCTGGGAAACATGATGAAACCTGTCACTACGAAAAATAAAAAAATTTGGCAGAGCATGTTGGCATATACCCGTAGTCTTAGCTACTCAAGAGGCTGAGGTGGAAGGATTGCTTGAGCCCAGGAATTCAAGGCTGCAGTGAGCTATAATCACACCACTGTACTCCAGCCTAGGCAACAGAGCAAGACCTTGTCTTTAAAAAATTAATTAATTCGTTTTTTAAAAAATATTAAGAGGATTTATAGTATATCAATTGAAAAGATGCTACAAATATTAGTTATTAAGACCACAAGTTAACTGAGCATGGTGGCTCACACCTATAATCCCAGCACTTTGGGAGGCTGAGGTAGGAGGATCACTTGAGCCCAAGAGTTCGAGACCAGCCTGCGTAACCTAGCGATACTCTGTCTCTACAAAAAAATAAAAAATTAGCTGGGCATGGTAGCACATGCCTGTATTCCTAGCTACTCAGGAGGCTGAGGTAGGAGGATCTCAAGATCTTGTCTCAAAAAAATAAAAAGAATACAGAAATTATGTATATATTATGAAGGAGTGTATAAAATTACGACTATGAAGTTATGTCTATATATGAACATTAACTATTAGATTGATGTCAACGTAATTGTGGGTTTTGCCATTACTTTTAACAGCAAAAACTGTGATTACTTTTGCACCAACCTATAAAAAACATGAAAAAAAATTTAAATAGCCGGTCATAGGTTTGTGGCTAAGTTTATACCAATTTTTTAAACATGCTGATACACTGAGAGAAAAAATGCCTGATATTTGTATTTACAAAATGTGTACTTGCTATGAAATAAACCCACGTCTCTCAGTTACAAAAGAATCTGAAGTATGCTTCAAGTTTCTAAAAACAATTTCTGTTAAATATCTTTCTAATTAGGACAACCGTGAGTTAGTAAATGGAACACGTTCAGTTTGATTTTTTATCATTTCCTGATAACTGGAGCTCATTCCTGGAACATCAATGGTTTTTACTATATTCCCTAATTTAAAGATGATGCCTTTCACTGCTGGGGAAAATAATGGGCACCCCCAGTAGATACTAACGAGCAGAAGGGCTGCTGTAGATCAGGTCTAGGTAATGTTTTCCTTTCTGCCTTCGAGAAGTGGTGATGAAGGGTGGATATAAGCACAAGCTCTGGATTCATGCCCAGATTTGACACTAGGCTCCATCATTCACTAGTATTTGCATGCCATGACGTTACATACCTAACTAGTATTTATTTACTAGCTGTAGGATCTTGTGCAAGTTACTTAGCCTTTCTAAGCCCAAGTCGTCTTATCTATAATAGGCCAATGACAGTGCTTACTTCACAGGGTTGTCGTAAGGATCAAGAAAGATAATCCACTTAAAGTGCTGGACAAAGCACTTGCACATAGTAAGTACTGCAGTAACTAAATGCCAATTAATATTAGTCTCTCTCTGCTGGTCGTCGAGGTGTCATCAGGCTTACATCTCACCATCGCCTATAACTACTTTTACTTTCTGTCTCTAACCATTTTCCTCCAGTCCCCTTAGGCATCACTGAAGAACTAAGGCACCTAAGAGTAGTCTGATAACCATCTATGGTGGTGCTGTCCAAAGGAAATATAATGTGATCCACAAATGCAAGCCACATATGTAATTGTCGATTCCCTTGTAGTCACATAGAAAAGCAAATCAAGACAGGTGAAATTAATTTTGACAACAGATTTATCTCAATATACACAAAATATTATGTCAACATATAATAAAAAAAAGATATTTTACTTTTTTTTTGATACCAAGTCTTCAAGGTCCCGTGTGTATTTGACACTGACAGCAATATCCCAATTCCGACTAGCCACATTTCAAATGCTGAACAGCTACATGGGGTTAAAGGCTACGTTATTAGTTGCTGATTCTTTTCAAGATTATGACCACAGAAAAACATCTCCACTTTCAAAAACATCAAACTGCATTTATTAAACAAGCTGATGGAGAGACAAAAGGAATGAATGAATGGAAGGAGGAAGGAACACATGTACTTGACCTACACAGACTTCTGAGCCTGACGTGGTGGTTAAGAACTTGGGCTATGGACATCCCATTATCGGGCACATACTCAAAGGATTATAAACCATGCTGCTATAAAGACACATGCACACGTATGTTTATTGTGGCACTATTCACAATAGCAAAGACGTGGAACCAACCCAAATGTTCATCAATAATATACTGGATTAAGAAAATGTGGCACATACACACCATGGAATACTATGAAGCCATAAAAAAGGATGAGTTCATGTCCTTTGGAGGGACATAGATGAAGCTTGAAACCTTCATTCTGAGCAAACTATCGCAAGGACAGAAAACCAAACAACGCATGTTCTCACTCATATGTGGGAAGTGAACAATGAGAACCCTTGGACACAGGGTGGGGAAGATCACACACCGGGGCCTGTCATGGTGTGTGGGGAGGGGGGAGGGATAGCATTAGGAGATACACCTAATGTAAATGATGAGTTAACGGGTGCAGCACACCAACATGGCACATATATACATATGTAACAAACCTGCACATCGTGCATATGTACCCTACAACTTAAAGTATAACGAAAAATAAAAAATAAATAAAAAAGAACTTGGGCTGTGGAATCAGAGAGAACGGGTTCATGTGCCACTTATTCCACTTACTAGCTATGAGAACTGAGCAAATAATTTCTTTAATTCTCACATTTCTCAAGGATAAACTATAGATAAAAACAACATCTCTTTCATAATGTTGTTACAAGTTTAAAGGTTATAGCAGAGAGGGGATTTCTATACATAAAGGTTTGCTGTATAAAAGGCCAAAGATGGCAGTGGGGAAAACTGATGAAGAGAATACTGAACAAATTAGCTTGACATAACTAAAGAGGCCATGGTGGGGAAAAGCTGTTCATATTATTTATATTCACAATGCCTGTTACGTGCCCAATTACACAAAACAATTTGAACAGAGGCAGCTATTAATAAAATAATTGCAATGGCATTTCTAAAGCTCTCAGTGGCTTACACCTCCCTAGCCTGCTTGCTTGCTTGCTTCTTGGCAATATTCTAAGTAAGTGGGGGAGACGGAGGGCTGAAGGCCAGAATTTGCAGAACCAAGATTTTTCCGTAGTGTATATATTAATATTAATCACATTTTCTAGCCTCCATAAGCCAGACAAATGGATATCTCTGAATCTTTCTTTGAAGGATGAGATTGCCACAGTGCCTCAAATTTAAACTGAACATTACTCTTCAATGTACCATAAAGACAAAAAATTAAACTAAATGCTTACTGCTCTTTAAACTTTTCTTGAAAATTGGTTTTGTGAATAATTCCTGATATTTTGCTTTGAATTTGCTCTTGTTACATGCTACAGAACACAACAGTCTAGCTATTTAAAAAATTAAAGTTAATTCTGGTCTGCTAATGATGACTTTAAATGTTTAATCATTTTAACGATCCAAGTCACTACATGGTCTAAATTAGATGTTGAGTTTCTTAAAGACCACAAACATATCTCCTCTATTCCAGGTACCTTCTAAACCAAGATTTCTCTGGTAGGTATTCCATTTACTGTTAATGCCCTTCCATATTACAGGTGTCCCATAATATAGATTTTTTTTTTTAAAGATTCTTACTAAAATGAATTTAGCTTTGAAACATTTTCATTTACAGCAGAACTTCTCAGAGCCTTTAATATGTCAACATACACAGATTTCAAAGTACTGTGCTGAGTCACTATTATAGTTTTATCATCTACAAATGAGAAAAAAATGCAAACCAAGAACCAAACAATAAGGAGATAGCCTAATTGCCCCATGGAAATAGGTGGTCTTTGCATTTCTGGCCTGATGTGCCGCTCACTGTGCATTTCTCTCTTTTATCATACCCAAAAATATATTAATGTTGAACACATATATGGTAATTAATCTATCAGAATCTTCCAAACTAATTCATTCCAAAGGAATAATTTATTATTATTTGAGCAAATTTATTCCAAAGGAAGGAAGGGAAAAAGGGGGAGGAGGTAGGAGTGAGAAAGGGAATAAAGAAGAGGGAGAAGGGAAGAGGGGCGGAGGGAGGAAACCAGTTTGAATAACTACTAAATAGTGCTGCATATTCATGGACAAAGCTAAAATTCCTAAACACTTTCATAAGGATGAAAGGGCACAAAGTACACACTCATACCTAACCTGGTACTCAGAAAACAAGCCTCATTTTAAAAACAACCAAACAGCTGCTCAGCAGAAGCACTGCACAAATCATCCTCTCCAGCCTTTATTTTTAGAAACTTCTTAAGTAAAACAGTAATTTTCTAAAGAATATAATTAAGACTGGTAGATGTCCTTTCATTATTTTGGAGTTTTAATTTGTTTCACATCAGTCTCATTTTTCCCCTCATAAATCACATAATTATATAATATTCCATAAGAAATTCCTTACCTTTGAATAAAAGAATATATATGATCTTTTGAAAATGTACTGATTTAAAAAGCACAATCCACCCAGGATATTAGTCATTATAACCCACGGATTTAAACACACAGGGAGTCTAAAAGTCAGTCCCATTTTTCAAATGATAAATTGAAGACTTGTTTATATGTCAAAAAATGTGTACCTTCATCATCTAAAGCACATTTTACAAAATGCATAATGCAAAAGAATAGGCCTAATAGATCACAGTATTTCCTGGGCAGAAGGGAATGCTAATTGCCTCCTGGAGTCTTAAATGAAACCTAATTGCTGGCTTGAGCTGTCACCACTGACCCTGGTAACAGACTGGTGCACCCTTCATAAACCTAATACAGCATAATCCTCCTTTATTATGGTTATTACAGCTCTTCAAGGGGACATGTCTGCCACAAAAATAAACTCTGCAGCTTCTCCTCTAAATGGAGGTGTCACTTCTCCACCCCAGAACAAGCAGTGCTGATGGCAGAAATCACTCTGTACAAGGGGTACCACTTCGCAGCCTACAGCTGCTTCCCAACTGGGACTCACACACATCCACAGATACTATTACAGAAACCATGAAGCTACTCCATGGCGATGGGGGAAAAGAGAGGACAAGGAGCACGAACAGCTATTTATTTATTTAAAAACAAATCCACCACCATAAAGCAAATGGGAAAAGCAGAAGAAGAGTATCTAATACAAATCATGGGTTTGAGCTAGGAAATCCATGTGTAAATCCATTAGATTTACAAACAAAATTTCAGATACTGAACCCAAGAAATATTCCTTTCAATCTGTTTTGAAGTTTTTTTGGACACACTCTTAAAAAATTACTTCAATTAAAAACATTTCTCTTATATCTCTTACTCATCAATTCCCTAAACATTTATTGAACATGTACTCTGCATCAGATGCCATAAACCCAAAGATAAATAAATTACAAAATGTCTCCAAAGGTGTGAAAATAAGCAAACAGTACAGTACTATAGGAAGGTAGAGAAGATGACAATGATAATGTAACTATTATTAGGGATATCATTATCCCTAATAATGAAAAGGAAACATCAGATAAAACCTCCAAAAAAGACATAAAAATCATATAAACATTAAAGAATCAGAAAGATTACTATGTGATCAGATGTAAAAAAGAACTGGAGTGGGGGCAGGAAGTAACAATAACAGCATAAGTCAAAGCAACAAGGTTTTCAACCCTGAGAAATGTTTGGAGAAGGTTCACAGGGACCCAAGAGATGTTTAGGTCAGAGGCCAGACAAGGCTAGGAATTTAGGTGCCATCAAGAACTATGCAGAGCCCTGACTGTGTTCACATCTGATCTCACCTGCCCTTCCTTCCCACATCCCTGAGCATGAGAGATTGAGAGCTGAGGGGTTAGTTTCTTGATCTTGTCCAAATTTAGTGAAATGTAGAAGTCAACTAGTCCAATGATGGAATTAAATGTAAACTCCAAGAGGGCTTTCACAGTCCACAGGGTTCCAGTGACTTGGGTAACAGATGTTATTCTTAGCTCATCTGTTATGTGATGGTGATTTACCTGTCTATTTCCTACCCAAAAGCATATCAGAAAGCATTATTTAGAGAAAACCACTTTACATTGTCGTTAAACTCCTGAATATATACATATGTATTCATGGGAACATTTTTTTCTCAATATGTGTATGATTCGCTTATTGTATTGTGCTGAGTGAGCTCCTGTGTGCTTCAGACAAAAATAAATTAGACTTTCTGCTTACATTTTAAAAAAAGAGCTATGCAGAGCCTTGAGTGTTCTGCTAGAGTGTGTACTTTAATCATAAGCAGTTTTTAAAATGAAATATTCTGGAAGGGAGACTGTAATAAACACACGTTTCCATCACTCAGCTTAGGAAACAAAACAGTATCACATGTCCGTCCTCACCTCCACCCCTGCCCACCATACCTTGTATTTTGTGTCTATCCTTCTGGTATTTCCTTGTACCTTTACTACATACACACACACACATATGTAGGTATGTTATATGTACACACACATATATGTATGCATGTATGTTACATATATATTAAAGGTAAAAAGAAAATGTGTGTGTGCACGTGTGTGTGTGTGTAAACAATATATGGTGGCAAGAAAGATTTTAAGCAGGAGAGTTAAAATATCAGACATATCTTAGAAAAGATTCTAGCATAGAAGGTAGACTGGTGCCCGCATCAAGAGAGGAGACAGCTTACACAAAGTGGTGCCACAACGGGTGTCTGTCATGACACAGGAAGGGCAGCCTCAGCCTCACAGGGTATTCTTGGGCAAGGGGCAGGCAGACCTGCATGGACAGTTACACGGAGGGACGTGATGGAGTGAAGCAGTGGCAGTTCCCAGGCAGCTGACAGGCCAATGAGGGGATGAGGCAGGTTAACCAGGACACAGAGCACAGTGAGGTCAATGCCAAGGCCAGAATGGCAAGGGGCCTGACCCAGACAGCGATTAGGGAAGGCTGCCCAGAGAAAGTGGTATTGAAGGAGAGCTCAGAGGAATGGTTTTGATAGGCAATGATGAGTGTTAGGACTCTTAGGCAAGGAAACAGCACCATATTAGGTGGAAAATGACTGGGCCTGTTCAGGAAACACCTGCAGTTTGGCATAACCCTGAGGAATAGTGGAACATAAATCTGAAGAAATCAGAGGCCCACCTGGGAATCATTTGTGGAGAACCTTAAACATCAAGCTGAAGTATATACGTAATTCATGACAAATTCACTTTCATGACCATGAAATCTGCCTTAATCCCTTTAACTTAGGAACTAAAATAATGGTGAGAGCCAAGCTTGTGATTTGGGGGGGGGGGATATCAATGATATCACTGCTGCTTATTATAGTTCTATAAGTAGAACAGGCTGTCTGGGATATGAGTGAGCTGGCAAATCTGCCTTGACATGGTGTCATGGGGTCTTGCCATCTTTCTTTCACTGTAAACACTAGTAACTTTGAGTTTGAATAATGGGGGATGCGGCCTTTTTCTCTTTTATATATCATACAAAAGAAAATAATGCATAGGAAGGAAATTAAGTATATTCTATTTTCTTTTTTTTTTTTTTATTTTAAGATGGAGTCTCGCTCTGTCGCCCAGGCTGGAGTGCAGTGGCGCAATCTCGCTCGCTGCAAGCTCCGCCTCCCGGGTTCACGCCATTCTCCTGCCTCAGCCTCCCGAGTAGCTGGGACTACAGGCGCCTGCCACCACGCCCGGCTAATTTTTTGCATTTTTAGTAGAGATGGGGTTTCACCGTGTTAGCCAAGATGGTCTCGATCTCCTGACCTCATGATCCGCCCACCTTGGCCTCCCAAAGTGCTCGGATTACAGGCATGAGCCACCCAGCCTGGCCAGAAATGACGTATATTCTAAGCAGTAAATCCAAATCTGAAAGGTTTAGGTCTTAACCCTGAAATGTTCCTGCTTCCTAACCCTTCTGTGATATTTATTCTCCCATGATCTACAAAATTTCCTGGACTTGAAAATGAGAGGAAAAATTACCATGTTTTTTAAGTACTCAAGTATAGCAAAACAATATTAAGAACCATAGTATGAGTAACTTCAGAAAATAGCTTAAAAACGGAATTTGTCTCCTCAAATGAACAAAGACAATAAGATATGTATAATACATACTGATATCTGTTTAATTTTTTAAAATCACATAGAGTCATTAACAAGATGTAATTTTCCCAGAGCATAGTAATTATTTATCAAAGAATAAACAATGAATTGCAAACTAGGCTGGGCCCTTATCCCTCAGGTCAGCATTTCAGAAATGCATTCATTCACTGATTCTATAATACTTTTTTTTTTTTGAGATGGAGTCTCACTCTGTCTCCCAGGCTGGAGTGCAGTGGTGCCATCTTGGCTCACTGCAACCTCCACCTCCCAGGTTCAAGTGATTCTCCTGCCTCAGCCTCCCAAGTAGCTGGGACTACTGGCGCACACCACCATGCCCAGCTAATTTTTAGCAGAGACCGGGGTTTTATTACCACGTTGGCCAGGATGATCTCGATCTCTTGATCTCGTGATCCGCCTGCCTCAGCCTCCCAAAATGTTGGGATTACAGGCGTGAGCCACTATACCCGGCCACACTTTTTAAAAATAATCAACTCTAATTCATTATCTGCAAAATGGCAACATCATCATCCTCATAACTATGGCTACCCAATCTCCACATAAGATGAACTGAGTAAGATCCCTACCAGAGAGGCTTTTAACTTAGTAGAGGAGATAGGATGGTAAACAGGTATAATATGGTAAACTTAGTAATGTTGGTAATTTCAAAGTGCTATGGGACTATAAAGTAAGGAATGGGCTGGGCACAGGGGCCCACGCCTGGAATCCCAATACTTTGGGAAGCTGAAGTAGGAGGATCGCTTGAGCCCAGGAGTTCAGGACCAGCCTGGGCTTGAACATAGGGAAACTACATTTGTACAAAATTTTTTTTTTTAAATTAGCCAGGCATAGTGGCTGACACCTGTGGTCCCAGCTACTTGAGAGGCTGAGGTGGGAGGATCAATTAAATCCAGGAGTTCGAGGTATAATGTGCCATGATCACCCCACTGCACTCCAGCCTTGCCGACAAGGCAAAACCCTGTCAAAGAAAGAAGAAAAAGAGAGAGAAAGAAAAGAAAGGCCGGGCTCAGTGGCTCATGCCTATAATCACAACACTTTGGGTCAAGCTGGGCAGATCGCCTGAGGTCAGGAGTTCGAGACCAGCCTGGCCAACATGGTGAAACCCCGTCTCTACTAAAAATACAAAAATTAGCCAGGCGTGGTGACTGCACACCTATCATCTCAGCTACTCAGGAGGCTGAAGTAGGAGAATCGCTTGAACCCAGGAGGTGGAGGTTGCAGTGAGCCGAGATCGCACCACTGCATTCCAGCCTGTGAGACAGAGCAAGACTCCATCTAAAAAAAAAGAAAGAAAGACAAAGAAAGGAATGGGAAAAAGTGAGAGAGAGAGAAAGAGAGAGAGAAGAGAGGAGGGAAGGGGAGGTGAGAGAGAGAAAAGAAGGGAAAAGAAGGGAAAGGAAAGGAAAGGGGAAAGGAAAAAGGAAAGGAAAGGAAAGCTTCAGTGGAGAGAAGCAGAGTGAAGGTGGAGCTTTAGTTGACCACAAAGAGGTTAAGTTGACCACAAAGCAGGCAGGAAGGGGTAAGGCCACTCTGGGTATGAATGTAACAAAGGAGAGGAGAATTAAACACCACTAAGTGTTAGGAGCGCTAGCAGAGAGAGAGAGAAAGAGCAACAGATGGGGATGGGAAGATAGTCAGGAATCCATATCATAAGTGGAATAACGAGTGAAAGACTTTAAATAGTACTCAAAAGAGTAAAATCTTCAAAAATTTGTGATTTCAAAAACCCTTTTTGCAGCACTGAAAGAATAAAAATAATTTTCTGCTGCTATAACAGAATATCACAGATTAGGTAATTTATAAAGAGCAGTTTATTTGGCTCACAGTTCCGGAGGCTGGAAAAGTCCAAAAGCATGGTGCTAGTATTTGGCCAGGGTCATCCTATGGTGCAAAGGTGGAAGGCAGAGGCAAGCACGGAAGATGGAGAAAGGCACCAGGGGCCAGACTCCCTTTATCACAATCTACTCTTGAGATAACAAATCTGACATTAATCCCTTCATGAAGGCTCCTCCTAATCACCTCTTAAAGTTCCCACCTTTTAACACTGCTGACAATGGCAATCAAATTTTACCATGAGTTTTGGAGGGGACATTCAAACCACAACAATGCTCTTGGAACAATCTCAAGAGGCAGTAAGGATGGAGGGAAAAGAGCAAATGGAAAATACTTTTACAGACTCAAACTCGAAGGACCTAATGACTGATGGGATTTGTTACTGGGGTCTGAGAAAATGGATTGAGGGTGCTAAGAATGACAGGTTGAAGCAAACTCCAAATGCCTGGCTTGAGCAGCTAACTCAATAGACAGCAATGTCACTGAGATAGGTAATTTGGAAGCAGCACATTTTGTGACATGAAACTGGAGAGTTCAAGTTGAGACAGGTAGGATTTGGCATGTATAGCAGACACTCAAATGAATATAAGCACCAGATAAACCCAACTGTTTGGTAGCAAGCAGAGAGGTCTGGACTGGAGATGATAGCCAAGGAGATCCAGTAACATGGAAACATCTAATTAGTGCTTTACATGAACCTGGCTAGGGATACGAGGCCATTAACCGAGTCTCTCTGCAGTTCTAAAGTAACCAGAAATGGAATCATTCAAACCGGTGCAGTGAAAAAGTGACACCCATACCAAGCCTGAGGAACAGGGGTGGGAGAACCAAACAAGACTTCTCAGCTCAGTGCTTCTCAAAATGCAGTTGGTCAGGACCAAGAGCATCAGCACCACCCGGGAGCTCTTTGGAAATAGAAATTCTCAGGCCTACCTTAAATGTGCTGAATCCAGAAACCCAGGTAGGCCTGGGGAAGAACAGCAACCTTTGTTTAACAAGCCCTGCAGGTGATACTCACTGGAGGCTGACAATCTACTGCCTTGGCTAATGCTCCAATTACTTGAGGAATGCAGTGTGAACAAATTAACCTCCAGAGATGAATTTCCAAAGACACAAAGAAATTAAGTAGAAGTAAAGTACACATTTCATACAAAAATATGCATTAGGAATTGAGGCTAATTTTCAACTGTAAGTAATTTTTCCCTGTGAGCACAAAACGTGTAACGCAAAGCAGATCAAGTCAGTGGCCCACATGGTAAGGCTTCCTAACTTAGGAATACAGTTCAGCACTAAAATCTCAAACAATCTAAATGTGAAGAGGATATTTTACTACTTAGAGACAATGCCACATCACCAAAGGAATTCTTTCTCATTTTCTCACTAGACTCCTCCCTATTGACCAACAGAAAGCATTTATGGGATGGCCAGCTAGGGTTACAGCTCTCTGGATATGCAGTAGTCCTCTGGGTCAAACTAATTGACCAGGCTTAGGATGAAACTCTTGACCTAAGCCTAATTTAGCCCCTAAGGAAACTAAGCTAAATCAACCACATATCAAATTTTACATGTAAGGCTGATCTAAGAATGGTTATGAAATGTTTTTTCCAATTGCAAGGACTCTGAAGAAAATCAAACAAAAGCTTGACAGGGGAAGAAAAGTCAAGAAATACAGAACCAACAGGAAAAAGGAAAGGAAAGTAAAACAATGTTAATATGCCATTTATAACCCAACTTAGAGCCAGAACTACCCTTATCACACAAAAAGGCACTTACTCACTATTACCTTTTACACAGCTACTCTGTGTCCTTCATCCACAAGCATTGCATCATATCCTTTAATTCAGAATTATAAATAATTATAAGATTATTTATTTTCATAATCAGCATGCATGCAATATATGGCAAAGGCACTGCTGGTCTGGGCAAGATACATTTCCTCTCCCCTCCTATTGCAAAAATCCAGGTCAGGCCTGCATTTTCCTGGGCTATCTCCCCCTGATTCCCCAAAGGGGTAGGATACCTTCATATGATCTCCAGGCCTGCACGCAATCCTGCAGAAAAGACTTAACCAATTCTTTGCCATTCTGTTTCAAGAACACATGCTTTCTTCTAACATTGTTCTAACATTGTTCCTTTTTTCTAACATTCCCTCACGCTTTGAGGTTGATATGAAGATCAATAATTTAATGTTTGTCAAATACTCTAGGTTTCTCAGATGAAAGACAACATTAAAGTTCAAATAACTGCCGGCCGGGCGCGGTGGCTCAAGCCTGTAATCCTAGCACTTTGGGAGGCCTAGACGGGCGGATCACAAGGTCAGGAGATTGAGACCATCCTGGCTAACCCGGTGAAACCCCGTCTCTACTAAAAAAGAAAAATAAAAAAAACTAGCCGGGCGAGGTGGCGGGCGCCTGTAGTCCCAGCTACTCGGGAGACTGAGGCAGGAGAATGGCGTGAACCCAAAAGGCGGAGCTTGCAGTGAGCTGAGATCTGGCCACTGCACTCCAGTTGGGGCAACAGCGAGAGACTCCGTCTCCCAAAAAAAAAAAAAAAAAAAAAAAGTTCAAATAACCAGTGGCTGCCATTACACAAGAAGTATTGCAGTTTACTCTTTATATTTGGGCTTCAAAAAGGGAAATCAAGGCTGCAAAGATATATCAGCTAGCTTTTGTACTCTTGTTAAAGGCAAGAGAGTTACCCTAACATTCTTTAACTAGATTTCAACATTAGAAATACAAGGATCCTTATATAAAATACTGGCCCCTGATTACAGTAAGAATTATACAGGGAAAAAGATCTTTTTTTCTGCCCTTCTAATCTCTCAGTGGCTTTCCCTCCTCAAACTTCTCTACTGCCTGGTCCCCCACCTCTCAATTTCCTCTTGTAGGAGGGGCCACATGGCAGCTGCCAGCTAACATGTTTGTTTTGAGCCAATAGACTGAAAAAAAAAAGTCAGAGATAAAGCTTTATGTGTATGTTTACACACATGTGAATTCAGGCTGCTGAAAAAATAACACACAAAGAGAACATTCATGGCCACATACAAGTCCTTGAACATATAAATAGCCATCCTTGACCTATTCTGTGTGAGGTGCTGTTATACAGCATGACACTGAATTCTCCATACACATCCTGACAGGCTAAATGTCATCAGATCCATTTTGCAGATGAAGAAACTGAGGCTCAGAAGGGCTATGAAGTTCATCCAACATCACACAGCTAAAAAATAGCAGAGCTAGAATTCCAACCTAGTTATATTTCCAACTCCCAAACCTGGACCGCCTGCTCTAGCACACCAACAGCCAGGAAAAGCTATAGAACTTACCACACATACCCCTTGGACCACTCAATAAGCCGTCAGTGAGATGCATACAGAGGACATATTAATTAAATCAAATTAAATCCGTAAGGGGAGATCCAAAAACATATTTTAGACATTAACTTGAACCTCCTCCCTACCAAAGCTTTAGTGTTTGTTTTCCCTCATTCCTTAATTGGCTAATTAAGTATTTCATCTTATCTCTTTCTCATGCATTATCTCTAACAAAGCTCACAGCACTGTTCTGAGGCTTAAAATGAATTTTTTAAAAACATAGCATTTGGTGACTAAGTAATGAAGCTCAAATGCAAGAATTTGACAAAAATCCTTGCTCAAAAATGACAAGAATATGGAACCCAGGAGGGCTATATAATATGCAATCAAAGGGTTGATGTTTGCTTCCCTGGAGCAAATTTAAACCTCTAATAAGGAAGGCAGGTACTGGAAAATAAAAAGTCCTCATAGTTCTTGACACTTAGCCCATACATCCAGGGCAAGTAAGAATTATTCTAAAAATTCTGATTTTTCTCTGAATTCCTTATGGTGCTTCCCTATTAAAAGTCTAACTGTCCTTTCTATTACAGCTACCAGCGTGACACAGTATGCACAAACCTGAATAACTCAAGTGTTAATAATAATTACATGTTTAAGCCAATGATGGAAACTGGGCAAATGCCTGGGATTAGCGGGAAAGGGCTTCTCTTCAGCCATTTCTCTCATGCAGGTCCCCACACCTTCAGGAAACCTTCTGTGAAGGGGCTGTTCTTGAGATAAGAAAAGATGCTGGTAGAGGGGCTTGGATAAACACCCAAAGTTGTAGGAAGTCAGTGTGTTCTTCCTACTCTCATGTACTGGCCTGAGGTCACCAAAAGCTGGATGTCTGCCACCTCGGCCAGGACTCAGCCACTATGAACAATACTACAGCACCACTTCAGTCCAGTGAAGAGGCACCCTTGAAAGGCAAACCACGTACAGAATGCTACTGCATTGTAAGAAACTTTTCTAGGCAGGATTTGCTGAATCCTGGGCCATTAGGCTACAAAAATCTGCAAGAAGATAGTGTTTTCTATTTTCATAAAGTTTCAGAGAGAAGAAGGACAGTCCTTACAACTGTGCTAAAGCAACAGTAATGACTTCCAAGTAGAGAAAAGTATAACAAACTTCATGACATACAGATGAACTAATTTTGCACCACATGGCCACCCATTCAGACTGGGCAAAAAGGGCATCATGCCATTCAACTCCCGCTCATTAAGGCTGTCATTTCTATGGCACAAGCTTTAACCCCATCACCAAACAATTAGGTAACTTTATAATACAAGGTCCATAATGCCTTGTATTACCACACCTATGGCTGTCAAGCAGCCTTTTTAAAAAGGAATCATTGTTTGAATGTGGGGGACAAAAAAGAAGAATACCATGTTAATGAAACCGAGCATGGGCCAATTAAAATTTAGATGATCATACAACAGCTGCTTGTGGTAAAACAGCAGCAGGCATGGAAGTGTATCCAAAGAGGGAGGCCTTGGCTCCACTGGAAGCTACTTATGGTTCCCATAAGTGGCTAACGCACTCCTAGATTAATTTCTGATATTGGAGGTGGAGAGAATGCTATCCCAGCAACACTGCACCAACATGGCCATAAATGCCCCTTGGGCCCCCAGATGGCTAGGGAAACTTTCGGTTCCCTCTTGTGTTCACGCTGCACCAGCTGTTTCCTCTGCCTGGAATACACCCTCCAGATGAGCACAACCTCCATTCTCTGAGCGCAGTGCACGCCTCACCAGGACCAAGCTCGCCTCAGACTCTCACAGAACCCATCCTCCATGCATTATCATTCTTCACCGGCCTTCAGGTTTCCTCCACTAGGCTGCAGACTCCTGCCCTGTGATCTCGTTTAGCATCTTTCTATCCCCTGTTCCTAGCAGAGTAGAAGCTGGGTTTGTTGGATGAATGAGTAAACTAATCCATTTCAAGAAGTTAACACATTGGTGGAAACTCTGTAACTGCCCGCGCCTGCAATCTAGAGATTCCTCACCTTCACAAAGAACCTGCGACAGCCAGTCCCTAGACTTAAGCGGAAACCCTACAATCTCTGAAATTGTAGGTGGGGATGAGGGGGTTGGAGGACAGGAACTGAAGGAAGTGAGAGGAAAAGGGAGGTAGGGGCAGCGTTACCTCACTGCTCTCTCCAAACGAAAAGGTGTAAACCCCATTTACAAGTATTCAAACCTGAGATCTGGGGGTCACGTGGGGAAGGAGAGGCTGTTAATACCCAGAACTTGAAAAGTTTGAGGTGGAGACCTGATCTGAAATTGTGTGACCACAGCTTTTTTCTATGAGCCAGCCCGACCACCCAAGTAGGAGCCTCGACGCCCAGGAGTTTGGTGGCACCACTGAGGCCTAGTGAGAGGGCAGGAAAACTCCGCTCCCCTCAAGATCCTTTCCCGGTGGTGGTGGGGGGCGACTAGGGGCGTCGGGCAGCTGCGTCCCCCTACCGCTGCAGCGACCGCGACGTCGTTCGTCTTTCATCCTCTAGCCCCCAAGGTTTAGGTATCTCCAGGTGCCCCTCCGAGGCCCTCTCTCATTCCCAAAACGCAGAAGTGAAGGGAGAGAGAAGACAAGGGTGTGGGTTTAACCACAAACTCCCCAGACGGCGCTCACCTTCCAGCTCGCTCCGGGACAAGCTTTGCGCCTCACCACGGGCAGCTCCCACCGCGAGATAACACCCCTGTGGCCCGGTCACCCAGCGCCCCCGCTGCCCTGCCAGGCGTCCCGGGCCGCCAATCGCAAGTTGGCGTTGCCAGCGTCTGCCCAAGTCATCTGCAGGGCGCCCGGAGCGCCGAGGCGGCCTCCAACCTCGGGCCCGACTCCCCGGCTTGGAAGGGGCTTACCTGCTTACACGGCCCCCGTGGCGCCCCGGAGTCCCGCGCGGAAAGGCTGTCCTTCGCGGCGGCGAAGCCCCGATTCCCCACGGAATTGATTCCAGTGGCTGGCGGAGGAGGGGCGAAGGGAAGAAGCGGCAGGAGGCGAAAGGGGAGGGAGGTTTCCGCCGCGATCCCGGCGCGAGAGTCGGAGCAGAGGCGCACCGGGAGAGAAAAGGAGAAAAACCTAAGCACGGGCTGTCCCGTTCCGGGAGGCCGGGAAGGATGGCTCAGCTGGGAGGGGAAAGAGCGCCAGTGGCCACTTGTGTCTGTCTAGGGCTCCCCAAGGACCTGAGCCAGCAGAGCAGGCGGCCGAGCCCGCAGGAGCACAGCAACCTGCCCCCGAGTCTGCGTCCGCTGCGCTCACTCCGCCGAGAAAAAGTTGGGAAGAACTTTGAGGGGCCGGGAGAGCCAGAGCGGCAGGAAATGCGAGCGGCCGGCAGAGGAGGGAGGAAGGGGCCGTGCGAGTGGGAGGGGACGGAGCAAGCGCCGGCGGCCACGGCTCCCCCACCCCAGAGCCGGGCTCGGCAGCGCTGGGGGCCTGGAGGCGGAGGGAGCGCGGGGCGCGCGGCCGGGGGCGGGGAGGAATGCGGCCCGGGAGGGCGCGCGCCGGGGGCGCCGCGGGCGCGCGCTGAAACGTGGAGCCCCAGCTCCAGAGCTCCCAAGCTGGAGGCGCGCCGTCCTTGGGGACGTCACAGCGCTGGAATCCGAGGAATGCCGGGCTGCAGGAGCTCCTTCTGCAGGCCCGGAGAAGTCGCGCACTTTTAATGGGGGAGTTTTGGAAAATGATTTAAAAGGTGGGGGCCGAGGACGGAGGACCGGATGAAACTCCCTGGAGTAAGAGACGTTGAAGTGGAGAGAGCAAGGCGACCGCAGCCACCCCAACCCTGTGCCGCTCCCGCCGTTGGGAAGAAGAGGCAAGGAAAGGAAGATCCCACCTAGACTTCCGAGGACCGCAGAGACGGGGTGGCGGCAGGATCTTGCCCACCCCGACCTAGATCAAGGACAGTCCACCTTATATTGGGGAACCCTCCAAGCAGGACGCCTCATGCAGCCACCCCACAGGGGAAAACAGACCAGGAGAAAGTAAGGTGGCCTCACCGAGTAGGCAATCTCAAAGATCTCTCCCTAGAACCTCTGGGTACTGGACCCGGTGTCTTAGCCTTCTCTCCCTGCCCCCTCCTGCCCCCTAGGAATGATAAAAAGCAGCCTGTGTGCTGAGAGTTGGAAAATGTCGTTTTCCCGGTTTGTTCCATGCCACAGAATCGCCCCACCCTGCTTGGGTAGGCACTGGGAGGGAACTTCCTTAGCACTTTCGGAGGTGGAGTTAATGAGACGCAGCTGGTATGATGGAAAAAGCTTGGAGCCAGGCGACTGAACCTGGGTTTTAGGCCCTGCCCGATGGGGTAACTGAGGAGTATCCCAGCCTCTGAGATCCTAGGTTTCTGTAGCTGTAAAATTAAAGAATTTGTCTAGATTTCTGTGGTCCTTTGCATTGCTACAAACATGTCTTGGGATATGTTATCTCGCTAAGATTCCAGTCCTTTGTTGAAAAGGAACCTTGAAGTCGTTGTCACAGAATGTACTGTCCCAAATCACTTCAGTGTCCGGCAACTCATGCAAAAATTCCTGGCCTCTTGGGGAAGAGAACTGGAAACCAAAAAGCGCGGTGGCTCACACCTGTAATCCCAGCACTTTGGGAAGCCGAAGCGGGCGGATTGGCTGAGCTCAGAAGTTCGACACCAGCCTGAGCAACACGGTGAAACCCCGTCTCTACTAAAATTCAAAAAGTTAGCCAGGCGTCGCGACGTAGGCCTGTAGTGCCAGCTACTCGGGAGGCTGAGGCAGGAGAATTGCTTGAACCCGGGAGGAGGAGGTTGCAGTGAGCCGAGATCGCGCCACTGCACTCCGTCCTGGGCTACAGGGCCAGACTACGTCTCAAAAAAATAAAATAAAATAAAATAAATAAATCCGTTGGCCAGGCGCGGTGGCTCAAGCCTGTAATCCCAGCACTTTGGGAGGCCGAGACGGGCGGATCACGAGGTCAGCAGATCGAGACCATCCTGGCTAACACGGTGAAACCCCGTCTCTACTAAAAAATACAAAAAACTAGCCGGGTGAGGTGGCGGGCGCCTGTAGTCCCAGCTACTCTGGAGGCTGAGGCAGGAGAATGGCGTGAACCCAGTAGGCGGAGCTTGCAGTGAGCTGATATCCGGCCACTGCACTCCAGCCTGGGCGACAGAGCGAGACTCCGTCTCAAAAAAAAAAGAATCCGTAGTGACTCCGATTTTCTTCGAGCATCTGCCAATCTCTAGAACTATAAAGAATTAGAGAAAACGCTGAGTGCAATGCAAAAGTGATGGAAAGAAAAGGTTGAAGGGAAATCAACTTTCTCACATTTTAAAGGAAATAGCTGTACAGATGTGCTAGGTTTCCAAAGAAAACATTAGGCAGTGCCTGACTGTGTTCCAGAAAGTGTGGAAAGCACTCCCCCATTCCTAGATGAGGAAAGTGAGGCATGAAGAAATTAACCTGTCTCACTGAGGGTCATACAACTAGGAAGATATGATCAGGTCCCTAGTCTGTCATGCCTAAAGTGCATGCTCTTAATCTCTTTGAAATTGGACCCAAACAGGATTAGGATTAAAGATAAGAAAATGCCTTCAGGCGCTCAATGTAAAACTCTGGCTTTTGCTCTCTCCTGGGAGATGGGAGGCCTCTTGCTTGGTGTCTTTTCTAGTGGAAAGATACTAGGAAATATATTTTGTTGCTCTAACATCACTATGCTACCAAACTGAGCACGGCACCCTGAGACTATTGTGGCATAAAAGAAGCAAAGGACTTATTGGCCTTCTTGTGCAGACACAAGGGTTCCAGTTCTGCCTCTGACCAGCCTTGGGAAGCCAGCCTGATCAAGCCACTTCACTTCTAGGCTTGAATTTATTTTCTAAGTGGAGTGTGGCAAAGAGAGCAGAGCTTGGTTGGAATAGTTCATCTCTGAGGTCTTTCCCAGGTCTAAACTTGCCTCAAAGTACACTTCTCCAGATAGATGGCAGTCTATGGAGGAAGCTAAGCAATAAAGCCAGTGGATAAAGCCAGTGTCTGGGGACAGGACTGTTTTCACACCGCCTTTGGATGAAAATGAATGTTGAGACTCCAACAAATGTGGCTGAGAGTTCAATGATAAGTAAAGCTAAGATTTAGCACTAACCCTGTAGATGCATTTTAAAAATTTAGACAATTTTACCTACAGAAAGACAGTCTGGGCAAGATGGCGAAACCCCAACTCTACACAAAATACAAAAATTAGCCAGGCATGTTAGCTGTAGGCTTGTAGTCCCAGCTACTAATGAGGTGGGAGGATTGCATAAGCCCGGGAGGTCGAGGGTGTAGTGAACTGAGATCACACCACTGTACTCCAGCCTGGGTGATAGAGTGAGATCCTCTCTTGAAAAAGAAAAAAAAGTGTTATTAATTTAAAAGCCTATAAAGTGTATCTGACCAGTCCTATTTCTTTTTCTTTAGAATAGATCACAGAAAGGCAATACAAATAAGAATATTTTCTAAATAGAAAGTACAGCTTGAAGTGACAAAAACCTTTCATTCTCAGGATAAATACATAAAAGCTAGTCACAAGCTTCTTTTAAAAAAGAAAAAAGAAACCCATTTCCTAAATCTGTGCCACACTCAAGTCTCCTTATACTACATCAGGTTGAAAAGGAATTTGACTCATGGAATAGGTCCTGAACACATCACTACATGTTTGCTTTAAAGCTTTGCAATTCTAAGAACTTGTCAATATTACATTTCTCAAAGCAATTATCAACTTCTTATAAGCCCAATTCAAACTACAAAGACAAAGAAGAATCCCGTGGGCTTCCATGGTTCCTCCCAGCCCCAATATGTGCCTCTCATTAATGCATTCATTTTACACCTTCAAAGACATGGAAACCACTGAAAGCAGAACAGGTTCCCCAAATCAAAGCCAACTGGAAAGTAAGCCAGTTTTGTAAAGAAAACTGATGATCTCTAAGGGCCTTTTACAAATTTTAAAGTTTTATATGTACACCTATTCATCCCCAGCTTAATTCCAATTCCTAAAAGGATATTTGGCAACTTGGAGTAATGGAGAGAAGTGGGAAGCTTTTTCAAATATACATCCTCTCCGAATCCTGCTTCAGTATCTTATGCCTTGGGTCTAGGGTAGAGATGGGTTATGGTGGGAGTTGGGGGGAGTGTAATATTTTTAGACAGTGTTTTATGAAGATACAATTCATATTCAATAAAAAGTACAACTCTTAAGTGTAGCTGCAACTTGAAGACCTTTTCATATGTATACATGCATGTGTCCACCACCCAGGTCAAGATATAGAAAACACCCATTTCCTCAGGAAATTCCCTTGTGTGACTTTTTAGTCAGTTTCACCCTTCTACCACCATAGATTTGTTTTGCTGGTTATTAAACTTCATATAAATGGAATCACATTTTGTGTGTGTGTGTGTGTAATACATATGAATTGAGGGAGGAGGAAACACCAGAGCTCCTCCTCTCTGCACACATGAGGACACAATGAGAAGCCTGCAAGCCAAAGAGAGAGATCTCACCAGAAACCAACCCTGACAGCACCTAATCTTGGACTTTCAGTCTCCAGAACTGTGAGAAAATTAATTTCTGTTGTGTAAACTGCATAGCCTGTGGTATTTTGTTACCATTTTGTTATTGCAGCTCAGTCAGACTAATACACTGAGGTAGGTGGTTGGGGTGTGTGTGTGTGTTTGCTTTAACATGGAAATAAACTTGAGACTTCAAGTGCCCTGTACTTATATGTGTATCAGGCCATGCAGTACCTATGTCCATGATAGAGCCAAGATTCCAACCTGGACCTTTCTCATTCTAGTTTGTGTTCTTTCTATTCCACCTTGTTGCTGTACAGATTATTCAGCACTGCTGTATGTCAGGAATAGCATTAGGAGGTAGCACAAAGTATATGGTGAAAACAGAAAATAAAAGCATTAGCAGGATAGTGTGTGTGTTTAAAATTCTCCATCACCAAAGTTTACCAGGGGACAACTGGTACTTCGCTGATATCAAATTGGGCTAACGGGAAAAGACATGTCTGGGGTACTGTCTCCAGTTGTTTTAAATCCTTCTTTTTTCACGGTCTTCTGAGTGCAGCCATTACAAAGGGGAATGAAAGCTGCTGCTGTAAGATCAGAGAACAAGTCCTTTCGAAGGACTTTGATACCTAGGTACTATTTATTTTGTTAGTTTCCAAGATTCCTATGAATTAATGTCCTCACCTATTAGCCACGTGAAGTCCAAGAGGCGGCAGGTTGGGTGAAGGGTCCTTGTAGCACACAAGAGGCTGCCTCTGGCTGGCCCGAAGTCACATTTTCTTGATTTTCTCAGAGTGTGGAATAGTTCTTGCTCATGACATCAATCTCCAAAAGTCAGAAATACCCTACTTTCTAAGAATAGTTGTTAATTTCTCATTCATGAACTGAGCTAAACTGTTCTTCGTGCTGTTTATATCTCTACCTGGGCCAGCTCCTAGGAAGGTACACAGCTATAGAATTCACTGTGACTGGCCAAGGGGCCATCAACACCTTCATGAAGTTGCATGAGAGCAGGTAAATGATATCTGTAATTAGCCCCATTTAATACTCTCCAAAGTATCTACTTGCTGCCATTTTGTGGCATGATAGTGAGAATAGATGCCAGTTGAAATCACTGTTCATAGGAGATAAAGTGATGATGTTGTAAGAAGTCAAGTCAGCCAGGACATTTCTGACTTAAATAGTCAACAGATACCCCTCCTCCAATATGTACATTTTTTTAGTCCTTTCCCACTAAACTTGGAAGAAAATTATTTGAAGCTGGGAGACTTTCCTTTCTCATAGTGATGATGTTTATATCAAAGGGTCCAGTCCAGATGTGGCCCTCTTGCTGACACTGTCTCTGGTAATATTTGTAGCTGCACTGACTTTCTGAAATTGTATCTCATTTGAAGGAAAAGCCTGAGAAAGCTGAATTTAAGTCTTTTTTTTTTTTTTTTTTTTTTTGAGACAGAGTCTCACTCTGTCACCAGGCCAGAGTGCAGTGGTGCGATCTCGGCTCACTGAAACCTCTGCCTCCAGGGTTCAAGCAATTCTCCTGCGTCAGCCTCTCGAGTAGCTGGGACTACAGGTGCGTGCCACCATGCCAGGCTAATTTTTTGTATTGTTAGCAGATATTGGGTTTCACCGTGTTAGCCAGAATGATCTCCATCTCCTGACCTCATGATCCACCCACCTTGGCCTCCCAAAGTGCTGCGATTATAGGCGTTAGCCAACACACCCGGCCAGATTTAAGTCTTATGGGCCACTGACCCTTCTCCTTACAGTAGTCCTAGATGCTAAATTTAAATAAAGCCCTAAATAGGTGGCAATTCATTCATTTTTCTTTCATATCCCTAGTTCTGGGCTTTTAAAAAAAAATTTTATGCGTGGACTATGAGACCTAATCTTATTTTTTTTAATACACTTTAAACACCCAGATAAAGCTGTCAACAAATAATAATACAAACCAGATTCATGAAGATGAAAAGTGGATAGGCTTACAGACTGGTTACAAATTCAGAGGTGGCTGGAAAGTCAAATAAGAACAGGGATGCATTTGTTTCTGATGTCAGCGGCTGTGACCAGAACACCTCTCTGAGAGGTATGGGACCTGAAAGGAATCTTCTGCTGTGATTAGCGACAAGGAACAACCTTCACTGGGGGAGGAAGGATCGAGTTGTGTTTGGGATGCCTTTCTAAAGAACATGGCCACCCGAGACTGAAGGGGTGAGATAGGGTTACCCACGGGGTATGGGCAGGGTTGTGTAAGAGAATCCAACAGCACTAAATCAAAACCTCCCCCAAGACCGGCTGCTTCCTGGCTGCCTCCCCTAGAATGAGGGGGTGACTCAGAGTGTGACTGCCTCTGGTACTTCAAACATGTCTGAGTAACTCCCACAGACCTGGACAAGGGCAATTAGAGGACTGGTTTGGAATGACCACTGAGGATTGAAAGATACTTCCTGTGGTCAGCAGAGAAAAGGCAGAATGTCTGGGAAACTCAGTTTTGAGATGCCTTCTGCCTCAACTGTGAGGCAGATGTGTCTTCTAAAATAATAAATCTTAGAAGCCAGAGAGAGCTGATTAACATATGAAGGCACACGCTGGACTTCAGTCCATCATGGGCACCTCTGATTTCATGTGACATGCTAGACAAAAATTTTCAAATGGAGAAAGAGAAACTGACTTTTTTTTTTTGAAATGGAGTCTTGCTCTATTGCCCAGGCTGGAGTGCAGTGGTGTAATCTTGGCTCACTGCAGCCTCTGCTTCCTGGCTTCTAGCGATTCTCCTGCCTCAGTCTCCCAAGTAGCTGGGATTACAGGCGTGCACCACCACAGCTGGCTACTTTTCATATTTTTAGTAGAGACTGGGTTTCACCATGTTGGCCAGGCTTGTCTCAAACTCCTGAGCTCAAGTGATCCACCTGCCTCAGACCCACAAAATGCTGGGATTGCAGGTGTGTGTCACCACACCTGACCCAACAAACATTTATTAAATGAATAAATAAAAATTTTATTATTTTTGTGAGAGTCTCTTCTCAAATAAAAATAACTGCCAGTTATTTTCCTGTGCTCCGAATTCTACATCTGTTCTGTTATTTAATCTTTATAACAACCCTAGGAGACAGGTGTTACAATTGCTTCAGTTTACAGATAAGGAAACTAAGGATTAAAGAGATGAAGTAATTTGTCTCTTTTTGTTGCTGTTTTTAGAGTGTGGCTTTCCATGTTTTCAGGATTTTGATGTTTGTTTGTTTGTTTAGGATCTCGTCGCATAGAGTTGAGACACCCAAACTTTATGCTCATTCCTAACGCATTCTCTTCCTCATTTCAAACACTGCCTCTCTTCTGTTTATTTTCTAATTCTTCCCCCTTTATTCCCTGTTCCTAACTGAAGTCTCCCCCTGCAGCCCGGCTTCTGAGGTAGTGTATCTAAGGCAGTAAATAGCAGTTAATCATATACAGTATACTCAAGCTAGATTGCCTGGGCTGACCTCCTTGCTTTGCAGTTTACTGGCTGTGTGACATTAGGAAGTTCTCTGCCATTATTACTCGAACCATTTGCTTCCTGCCATTTTGTTTTTTCTTCCGGTATTTCTAATAGACTTGGACACCTGATTATCAAATTTCTTCATTCTCTCTCTCTCTTTTTTTGTTTTTTTCCCCATTCTCTATCCTTATCCTTTCCTAATGCATCCCAGGGTAACTCTTTGACCTAATCTTCCAGATCATGTCTTTAATAGATACCCTCAATATTGAAGCAATCCATCAAATTCTTTTGAGACACCCAAACTTTATCCTCATTCCTAACGCATTCTCTTCCTCACTTCAAGCACTGCCTCTGTTCTGTTTATTTTCCAATTCTTCCCCCTTTATTCCCTGTTCCTAACTGAATTCTCCCCCTGCAGCCTGGCTGAGAATGAATCCTCAATATTTCTAATTCTTTTACCGAACTGCTGTTCTCACTTCATGCTTCTAGTATCTTCTCTCAACTTTTCAAGCATATTTATTCTTTTCTTAAACGTTATTTTTAATTGATACATAATAAATGTACATATTTTCATGGCACTTGTGATAATTTAATCCATTCATATAATTTGTAAAGATCAAATCAGTTAAATTGAAATATCCATCACTTTAAATCTTTCTTTCTCTTTCTTTCTTTTCTTTTCTTTTCTTTTCTTTTCTTTTCTTTTCTTTTCTTTTC
>NC_045434.1:71343904-71449751 GCF_002776525.5 Piliocolobus tephrosceles
TCTTTTCTTTTCTTTTCTTTTCTTTTCTTTTCTTTTCTTTTCTTTTCAGACAATCTTGCTCTGTTGCCCAGGCTGGAGTACAGTGGCACAATCTCGGCTCACTGCGACCTCCGCCTCCTGGGTTGAAGCAATTCTCCTGCCTCAGCCTCCTGAGTAGCTGGGACTACAGATGCATGCCATCACACCCCGCTAAATTTTTTTCTTTTTTTTTTTTTTTTATAGAAACAGGGTTTCACCATGTTGGCCAGGCTGGTCTCGAAATCCTGGCCTCAAGTGATCTGCTCGGCCTCCCAAAGTGCTGGGCAGGATTACAGGCATGAGTCACTGCACCCAGCCAAATATTTCTTTTCTTTATGCTAGAAATTATTTTCTTCCAGATATTTTGAAATATATGACAGATTATTGTTATTATTTTTGTTTGAAATTCTTTTTCTGTTTTCCACTAGTTCTACTTCCTCTGGTGTAAGCTGTTTCATTCGTTTGTTGTTTCTCAAACTTGTAGTTCTCAGAATTTTTCCTCTGAGCTCATCCTTGTTCCTTTGGCACCATTTGCTGCCTTACGAGTAAAATACATCCATGGAAAGGGGCACAAGTCTAGCCAAGTGTGTGCTGCTCTGGGTGAATTGGTGTGTAAGTTGTGTGTGATTATGGGAGGGGCATAGTATTGTGCTCAACTGGTCTCCAAGTAACCTCTGAAGAATCTTTTATTGGACACTCTATCATAAGTGGATGCCCACAGGGTAGTAAGAGCAGGGATGTATGTGTGTGTGTGGTGGTGAGGGGGTTAATTCTCAGGGGCTGGTCAAACCAACTACATGCATTGCCATCTGCTCATAAGCACACTAAGCTATGGCACTGCGTTGCAGTTATCATGCTGCCACTAGCCTGCACTACTAATGTCCTGCCTCTGCAGCACCAAGTAGGGGGTGGCACAGGAAATCTGCCTAGGAGATGAGGAAAGGGCAAAACTAAAACAAAATTTTTCCCAAACCTGTTCCCTATTTGTGACCTCAGGCCCTCCTTACCTGCTAACCAGTGGACCAAATCAACTTCTATCCACCCCAAGGATTTCTGCAGTATGTTGCTGAGCACAGCCTGAAGATCCATCATCTCTATCTTTCTGCGGCATCTCCTCCAGGAGACAACTCAGTCTGTGCTGCTGTGCTGCTTGTCTTTTCTTCTTCTTCTTTTTTTTTTTTTTTTCAGATGGAACTTTGTTCTGTTGTCAGGCAGGAGTGCAGTGGCACGATCTCAGCTCACTGCAACCTCTGCCTCCCGGGTTCAAGCGATTCTCCTGCCTCAGCCTGCTGAGTAGCTGGGACTACAAGCATGTGCTATCACTCCCAGCTGCCCAGCTAATTTTTGTATTTTTAGTAGAGTTGGGGTTTCACCGTGTTGGCCAGAATCGTTTTCATCTCCTGACCTTGTGATTTGCTCCCCTTGGCCTCCTAAAGTGCATGGATTACAGGCATGAGCCACCAGGCCCAGCCTGTGCTGCTTTTCCATCTTGTCCCAAATCAGAAGACTTGTAAGTTTTCCAAGATCACCAAGCTGGTCAATGATAGAGCTGGGACTCAAACTCTAATCTGTTTAACTCCAAACCTTGTGCTTTTAACCCCAGGACTACACTCAGGATTTTCTGAGACTTTAAAGATGATCAGGTCAAATTATCCATTCAGTTAAAAATTTTATTTTATTCTAAATATTTCCTACTAAAGGAAACCTAGGCTCCTTGGAAAAATGGCAAACTCTTGGTCTCAGGGTGAAAAATATACAAGAAAATTTACAAAAGAACATGGGTTTCGGTGTGATTTTTATCCTTCACTGTGTTACTGTGGTATATCATATTAGTGGATTTCATATGTTGAACTGTCTCTGCATTTGAGGGATAAATCCCACTTGGTCATGGTGTATGGTCCTTTTACTGTGCTGTTGAATTTTTTTGCTAGCATTTTGTTGAGGATTTTTATATTTATACTCAAAAGGAATATTGTCCTGTAATTTTCTTTTCTTGTGGCGTCCTTGTCTGACTTTGGTATCAAGATTTCAAAATATATTGCAAAGTCATAGTATTTAAAACAGCATGCTACTGGCATAAAGACAGACATATAGGCCTATGAAAGCAAACAGAGGTCCCAGAAAAAAATCCACACATATATGGTCAATTGATCTTCAACAAGGGTGCCAGGAATACATAATGAGGAAAGTTTCTTCATCAGATTGTGCTGGGCAAACTGGATATCCCCATGCAAAATAATGAAATTGGACCCATATCTTACACCATATGCAAAAATCAACTCAAAACAAATTAAATACTGAAACATAAGACGTGAAACTGTAAAACTTCTAGAAGAAACATAGGGGGAAAGCTTCATGACACTGGTCTTGGCAATGATTTCATGCATATGATCCCAAAAGTACAGGTAACAAAAGCAAAAACAGACAACTGATACTACATCAAACTAAAAAAGCTTCTGCACAGCAAAATAATCAACAGAGTGAAAAGGTAACCTACAGAATTGGAGAAAACATTTGCAAACCATATATCTAATAAGGGGTTAATTCCCAAAATATTCAAGGAACTCTTACAATTCAGTTGTAAAAATCTAACAACCTGATTTTAAAAAGGGATAAAAACCTGAATAGAGGCTGGGTGTGGTGGCTCACACCTATAATTCCAGAATTTTGGAAGGCAGAGGAGGGAGGACTGCTTGAACCTAGGCGTTCAAGACCAGCCTGGGCAACAAAGTGAGATCCTGTGTATACAAAAAAAAAAAAAAAAATTCGGACATGGGGGCATGTGTCTATACTCTCAGCTACAGAAGGGCGTATCACTTCAGCCCAGGAGACCAAAGTTGTAGTGATGACCCGTGATCACAGCACTGTACCCCAGTCTGGGCAACAGAGCAAGACCGTGTCTCAAAAAAAGATATATACAGCACAAAAGTTATATATAACCAAAGGACCAAATGACTCAGAAACTACCTTGAAATACACTTTCAGTGGCTAAAGAAGGGCCAATTTTAGCATCAATAGGAAATGGCAATTAGTTGAAACACTTCAACTCTTTAATCCCTAAGGTCATGATGGTGCAAGAAAAAAAAAAAAACAACAACCAATTAGTCACCAATGGAACTAACTTATTATTTTGAAAAATGATAAATGGATAGAAATAAATCATTCATCTTTTTTTTTTTTTTTCTAAAAAATGAACCACTGATTAGTCATAGATGAGAATGGGTTTTCCGTTATGGAAATATTCTAGATAATAAATGAAAATTAAAATACCATCATTTTGTGGCTTTTGATACAGTAATGGATCCAGGCGTGAGTATCAGTGGTTCCTAACATGACAAAAACAGAGATGATCAAACATTAGATTATCACCATTTTGTTCTGAGAAAGATAGCCTCAATCTACCAAATCTGTAGAATAGATTCAGCTACCAATTTACAAAAAATACATGAACAGAGGAATATGTTCAAACAGACTCAGAGACACAAACAGAGGAACCTAGGCTGTGGAAAACAATAGGAAATTTATTTATTTATTTATTTATTTATTTATTTATTTATTTATGTGTTTGTTTATTTATTTATTTATTTATTTCATTGAGACGGAGTCTCGCTGTCGCCCAGGCTAGAGTGCAATGGCATGATCTCGGCTCACTGCAACCTCCGCCTCCTGGGTTCAAGTAATTCGTTTGCCTCAGCCTCCTGAGTAGCTGGGATTACAAGAGTGCACCACCACGCCCAGCTAATTTTTGTATTCTTAGTAGAGACGGGGTTTCACCGTGGTGGCCAGGCTGGTCTTGAACTCCTGACCTTGTGATCCACCTGCCTCAGCCTCCCAAAGTGCTGGGATTACAGGCTTGAGCCACCACACCCGGCCAGGAAATTTTTTTTAACACATACATTTCAAAAAGGGGGGGACAAACAGGATGACTCTATAGATTAAAAGGGACTTAAAAGACATAGCAACTACCTCATGTGACCTTATTTGTATCCTAATTCAAATAAACTCTAAAACAAGAAAGTCATTTATGCTCTTTATGAAGAAATTTGCACACTGGTTGGATAGATATTAAGGAATTATTATAAAATATTTTAGATGTGATAGCTGGCATTGAGTTTATATAACATTAAGGAATCCTTCTCTTTTAGAGATATTATTGAAATACTTATGACTGAAATGTTCTGGCATCTGGGTTTTGTTTCCAAATAACACAGAGGTGGGAAAGGGGTATGTAGGTAAAGCAAGATTGGGCAATGAGTTGATGACTGATAAGGCTGGGTGATGGCCATGTGGGGGTTCATTATACTATTCTGAATTATGTTTAATTTTGAATAAATATGAAATAATAATAAAGTTAAAATTCTAAAAGTTTTAAGAGAAATATATATTACAAAATAATATATTTTCTTTCTCTCTCTCTCTTTTTTTTCTTTTTTTAGAGACAAGGTCTCGTTCTGTCACCCAAGCTGGAGTGTAGTGGCGCAATCTTGGTTCACTGCAATCTCTGCTATCCCCCTACCCCCATGGCTCAAGCGTCCATCCTCCATCCTCCCACCTCAGCCTCCTGAGTAGCTGGGACCATTTTTTGTATTTTTAGTAGAGATAGGGTCTCTGCCATGTTGCCCAGGCTAGTCTCGAAATCCTGGGCTCAAGTGATCTACCTGTGTCAGCCTCCCAAAGCAAAATAATATATTTTCATCTCAAACAATGTTGAAGTACATAATTAAAAGACGGATTGTCTGTTTTGATATCCCATTTCTGTCTTAACATTCCCTGAAGGTAATCACTTTAACTCTATACTGATGCAGACAAAAGTTTTATGTGGTATGCATTATATAAATAATATATTATGAATTTTATACTTACATATGTAAATATATTTTGGTACAAGAAAAATCTGAAGTTAAACCTTAGCTACTATAAAATGCTGACTGTGAGTCATTCCACATATTTGGGTGAGACAAGTTTTTTTTCTTTTCAGTTCTCTCTCTCTCTCTCTATATATATATATCAAAATGTTAACAATATGGGGAAAAAGTGACATTTTTGTTTGTGTCAAATTTGGGATTTGAACTTGTCAGAGTAAGTTCAAAGGTGTCTCACTTTGGAGAAAGCACAATATAAAAATTTTGAACTTATGAAACAAATTTGTTTTGGATTGGTTAGAAGGAATCTTCACTAAAAACAGGAAGCCATATATAACCAAGGGCTCCCTTAAATTGTGAATGCCACTACTGATTTTGATTTTTACATTTTATTACATTTAGGCACGACTTTTCAAACACACCCCATGGTTTATGATCTGGATTTGAAGTCAGGAGACCTGAATGTTTAGACAGGTAACTTTGTGTTGGGCATAAAAATAACTGGTCAATCCTATTAATTCAGTTTTTTAAGCATCTGTTTCAGCTAGAATTGTTCCATTAAAATAGCTGGTTAGTTAATCACAGTAGACTTGACCAGGAAAGAAAAGGAGAGAATAAAACTCAGCAAGCATAAAAACATAAATAGAAACTAAGTATCATATATACATGGACTTTACTTAAAAACACTTAGTGTGTGCATGGCTCTTATTATTCCGTCTTCTGACAAGAAGCAGAGAGATGGATTTGTAGGGTCCTTATGCATGCAGGGAACCACCTACTCCCACCCATCTGTTAAGGCAGCTCCATATGTTCTGTAAAATCAATGTAATCTTTTTGTTAAAATTTCTCCAATTAGGGAGATAATGTTTCTGTCCAGTTTTCCCATAAACTCCTTATAAGCAGTAGAATTTAATCTATTACAAGCTATATGCAGATTAATATTGACTAATGTGAATAATTCTTTTCCATGTACACAAGGGAATGTTAACATGAATTCAAAAACTTTTTTTTTTTGAGATAGGCTCTCGCTTTGTTAACCAGACTGAAGTGCAGTGGTGCAATCATAGCTCACCGCAGCCTTGAGCTCCCACATTCAAGTGATCTCTTGCCTCAGCCACCTGAGTAGTTGGGACTACAGATGCGTGCCACCATGCCAGGCTAATTTTCTTTTTAGTAGAGATGGGGTCTCTCTATGTTACCCAGGCTGGTGTCAGACTCCTGAGCTCAAGTGATCTTCCACTTCAGCCTCCCAAAGTGCTGGATTTACAGGCATAGCCACCGTGCTTGGCCTCAAAAACATTTAATAAGCCCCTGCTGTTTGCTAAATGATGATAATACAAGATTGAGTAAGACACGTTTTGGGCTGAACTTTTAAAACATCCTCCATATTCAGACGGAAGCAGGTCTTTGTCATCATTTTCTCTCTTCCTATACTTAACAAAGCATTTGAATAAACACATGAAACTTGATAATGATGAAGAATGTGGTTTTTTAAAATAATAGAATATAGGGAAAATGTTCAATAGCTAATTTTCTTGAAGAATATTATTAGCACATTTTTCTGTATTCTTTAAAGAAGAATCTTTCAAATTAAATGATACTTGACATAAAACTTCAACAAATATTATGACATCATGAAATGAAAACAGGAATAAGATTCAAGAAAACAATCCTCAGTAGAAACATTGAACATCATTTCTCTAAAATAGCAATTTTCTGTAAGAGCTATAAATGAAGCATAGAAGAGGATTCTAACTTCATAATTCCTACAACATGAAAATCATACACAGGAAGTAAACAATGCTAAAATAAGGACAAAAATATTTTAAGGTAAACAATAGCTGTTCTGCAAAGTGAGTTACATTCCTCTGTATATTTTATATATAACTGAATATGTGCCTTTATTCATTTGCAGCCAGCAAATGTATTGGTATCAATTTTAGTGTAGAAAGCAAATGTTCCAAAACAAAAAGTTTGAGAAATTCCGTGTATCTATGGAGGATTAGTCATTTCTTAAATTTTGTAACCAAGAACATAAATGCTAATACATATTTGTACAAAACTATCAGTTTCTTCAAAAATGTGCAGAAATAAATGACTTATTAAAAATTTGGCAGGATAGGAATTTATGATTCATGTGTAAGACACCCTCCATTCTAGCTGTTGGTAGCCATGCCTGAGCTCCGGCCTCCCGGTGTGACACATGGTGAGCTCGCCATCGTGTCTTAGCAAGAGTTTGTAAGGGGATAAAGTGACATTTTCACCTGTACTAAAATTGGGATTTCATCTCAGAAGTTTAGGGGTGCCTTACTTTGGAGAAAACCTAATACAAAAATTCCAAACTTATGAAATACATATTTTGGGGGTGGCTTCTCATTCCAGGTAAATCACCAGAGCTATCAACATAGGCTTTTTAATATTATGTGTAGCAGTATTGACTGTTAAGTATGAATTCAATATCTACACTAATTTTCATACCCACACCTTTGATTTAGGATCAGGACATGAGATCAGACATATGTGATTATGACAAGTTGTAACAGCTGGCTGTGTGACTCTGCAGTTCACTTATAGGCCCTTATTTCTCTAAAAATACAATAAGGGGAATTGGCCTGAAGACTTCTTTAATTCTAAAATTGGATGATTCACTGATTTCTCTAAGATAAACTCGCTGGTGCATTTCTGGCCATAGACGTTCATAGTTTCCTCACATGTTCTTTCCCCCAAATGTCTGATTTTGAAGAGCAGTGGTTTTGGCTAATGCTGTAGGAATTACGCTAGTAGTGGGTTTCCCACAGTACTAGGACTATGGCTATCTTACATCTGGGTTTTTTAGGATATACCAATAAAAAATAACCACCTAGTCTCCAAACGCCAGCACAGGATTCTGGGTACTGAGGTGCCCTACAGCTAAAATATACAATGGCTATCTCTAAAAAAGCTCATACATAAAATTTCTTCAATTTTCTTTGTATCTCTCATACAGTTTTGTATGTATGTATGTATGTATCTCTCATATATATTTGCACTCTTTGTGTTCCTCCCTCAGTCTACCCTGTTGCATTAAGTAACACTGCTATCTACCTAGTTGTTCAAGCCAGAAATCTAGGAGCATCCTTGACGGTCTTACCTCCCACCACCTTCTTCATCCATCCCATCATGTCATCTCCAACCATCTCACCTCTTCCCACATTCTGCCAACACACTAGGCCAAGCTACCATCATTTTCCACCTGAACTGCTACAGTCACCTTCTGAGTGTTTGTCTGCCTCTGTTCTTAGCTCCTCCAATCTCTTTTCCATAATGCAACCATTTTTCTCCAAGTTAAAATTTCTAGTGCCTGTTGCCACTTGTCTATTAGTGGAAAATAGCAGTGTAAACAAGTAGCAAATTAACATTTGTGGGAAAACACAGAAGACCACTGACTTTTAATTCTCTGTTTATGCCTATAAGTTTATGGCTATAATTTTCTATTTCTACACATCCCATCATCATTTATTAATTCAACAGCTATATCTTGAACTCTTACTATCTGCCAGGCCTCATGCTGGGCTGTAGTTACAAGTGCACACAACTGGACAGGCTCTTTGCCTCATGGAAGCTACAGTCTCACATGGACATAAATGTCAAATAAATTATTATGCCAAATGTATTCATAATTGAAAATTGAGTTAAATGTCATGAAGCAAAAAAGGAAAAACAATATCAAGGAAGAAAATAAGTCTCCTAACCCAGAACTTGGGATATTTGAATCTTCAAAACAATTCATCCTTCACATAGGCTGCCTCCTATAGATAAGGCATAGTCTCTGAGGCCAGGCTGGGGAGTACAGAACAGCCTGTCCTTCTATATCCCCAGGTGCCCAGGTATCAACTTTTCTTTTTTTTGAGACGGAATCTCGCTCTGGAGCCCAGTCTGGAGTGCAGTGGTGCTCTGGGTTCACTGCAAGCTCTGCCTCCCGGGTTCACGCCATTCTCCTGCCTCAGCCTCCCGAGTAGCTGGGACTACAGGCGCCCGCCAACACGCCCAGCTAATTTTTTGTATTTTTAGTAGAGACGGGGTTTCACCGTGTTAGCCAAGATGGTCTCGATCTCCTGACCTCATGATCCGCCCGCCTCGACCTCCCAAAGTGCCAGGATTACAGGCGTGAGCCACCACGCCCGGCCTCAACTTTTCTTTTTCCTCGTTCAGGAAAACAACAACAACAACAAACAGGCCCCTGTGTACATCAGGTTATGAAAAGTGATACCTAGGAGGTCCAGTGACCACCTAGAATTAGCCGTGATAGTGGGCTCCCTGTTGCATGTTCCAAATGGCAAGTGAGAAAGCATTAAGTAGATTACTAGACATCAAGACTCACAGCTAGGCCACGGGGCCAAACCCTGTGTTTGTTTTTCTGTCCTCATTTTGCCTGGCTTCTTGGTAGCATTTCACATGTTGACTTAGACTTCTTTTCTGAAGTACAATTCCTCTTGGAATATTCATTTTTGTTTTTGACTTTTCCCCCATCCCTCTAGCTGTTCCTTCTCTACCTTATCTCTAAATGTCATTACCTAGGGTTCAGCCCTGAGTACTCTCTGTCTTCTCTCCTCGATTAATCACATCCATTCATGTAGCTTCAAAAGCCATCTGTATACTATGTATACTATATAAATCCCAAATTTATATCTCATTTTGAACCTTCTCTTTTGAGCTCCACTATCAAAACTGAACACTTGGCTGGGCACAGTGGCTCACGCCTGCAATCCCAGCACTTTGGAAGGCCGAGGTGGGCGGATCACCTGAGGTCAGTAGTTTGAGACCAGCCTGGCCACCATGGTGAAACCCCGTCTCTACTAAAAATACAAAAAAAAAAAAAAAAAAAAATTAGCCAGGCGTGGTGGCACTTGCCTGTCATCCCAGCTACTGAGGAAGCTGAGGCAGGAGAATCACTTGAACCCCAGAGGTGGAGGTTGCAGTGAACCGAGATCGTGCCACTACACTCCAGCCTGGGCGACAGAGAGCCTCCATCTCAAAGAAAAAAAAACAAACAAACCCCAAAAAACGAAACAAAAACCTGAACACATTATTTGCATGCTTTGTGTTCCTCCCTCAGTCTACCCTGTTGCATTAAGTAACACTGCTATCTACCTAGTTGTTCAAGCCAGAAATCTAGGAGCATCCTTGACGGTCTTACCTCCCACCACCTTCTTCATCCATCCCATCATGTCATCTCCAACCATCTCACCTCTTCCCACATTCTGCCAACACACTAGGCCAAGCTACCATCATTTTCCACCTGAACTGCTACAGTCACCTTCTGAGTGTTTGTCTGCCTCTGTTCTTAGCTCCTCCAATCTCTTTTCCATAATGCAACCATTTTTCTCCAAGTTAAAAACCTTCAATGGCTTCCTACAGTAGTTTGAAAAATAAGCCCAAATATTTTACTATGAATCCTGCATGATCTAACCTCTGCAAACCTCTCCAACCTCATCCTGAGTCATCACTGTGCACTGTGCCCAACATACTGATTTCTTTTTCATAATCTTTTTTATGCTGAAGTTTTTCCTATCTCAGGGCCTTTGGGTATGCTCTTCCCTGTGTAAGGGGCATGGTTAACCTCTGCTTTTCACATAGTCAGCTCCTTATCCGTTGAAGGCTCAGTTTAAATATCACTTCCTCAGGTCTTCCAGATCACTCTCTGTATCAGGGTTCTCCAGAGAAACAGAACCAGTAGGATGGATGGATGGATGGATGGATGGGGATGGATGAATGGATAGACAGATAGACAGATAGATAGACAGATAGGTGCTTTCACATTGTCAGGGCTGGCAGGTCTGAAATTTGTAGCAAAGGCTGGCAGGCTGAAAACTCTTGGACAGGAGCTGCAGTCATGGGGCAGAATTTCTTCTCTTCCTCAGGGAAATCTTAGTTTTGCTCTTAAGCCCTTTTAACTGATTGTATGAGACTCATCCACATTATCCAAGATAATCTCCTTTACTTAAAGTCAACTGCTTGTAGATGTTAACCAGATCTACAAAATACCTCCAAAGCAACAGCTAGATTAGTGTTTGATTGAAAACTGGGTACTATAGCCTCACCAAGTTGACACACAAAGTTAGCCAATCACACTCTGCTAGAAAGATTTGACTCTTTTCCATCTTTACGTAGTTGGCATATGCATCTTATTTCCTCATACCAGTATCTTGATAAGGGCCTAGAATATTTTCCTATTACTGTTCCCAGGGCTGGACTGAGACACTTTTGATATGCAATAGACTTTCTGGGCTAGGGAATTGCTTTTATAAACTCCCCCTCACCTGTATTTGTCCATTCCAACATGTTGCCAATTAGAGATAATGTTTAAGCATCAAACACTGTAAAAGTGTAAACTCCACAAGTAGTAGTGATGGTTATCCTGCTGTTGGGAATTCGAAGCAGGTCTTGGTAAAGAAAGGAAAAGGGAAGATGTTTGTCCAGTTCACAGTTTTGAGTCAGGCTCACTCTGACTCACACAAAAGTACCTCCTGTGACTCCTTTTCCTTCTAGCCTCTACTATTTATATCTTTGCTTTAATTTCCTCCTCTCTCTTCACCATGGATTCCTATAACTCCAAATAGTCTTTTTTTTTGCACTCGGAACTGATTATTTCAGAATACTTAATGTCTGAAGTTCCCCTAAATTAGCATCCAGATGTGTTATTTAGCATTCGTGAATCCTGAAATTTTCATTGCAAGAAAATATTTATTCTATAATGATAGAATTGTGACGCACTTTCCCTCCTATACAATAATAGGAAGAGTACACATTGTAAAATGACAGAGGAAAACATTGTTTGAAAGAGACAGAGCCTCAATCAATTGATAGGCATGTCCCACAAAAAGCAAAGCAAAACTCCCCCCTTACCAGATAATGGAAGGGAGAGTGGAAATGGGGAAGTTCACTTACTGTAGTCAGGTGACTTTTTTAGCCATAATGACACTAAGGTTCTTAAACTTGGCAAAATCTGAGGTATTGACACATTGGAAGCAGACAAAGACTAGACATGATTTTCATTAATTCTCATCCATATTGAATAAGTGACATCTGCAATCTTTGTACAGTGAAGGGATGAGGGGGACACTAGTTGGGTTGTCAGTCATGTGAATCACTTGCTTTGCCTCCTTCTTCTGATAATTATCTTCCACCCAACTGATTGAACACTCAGGGCTGGGAGAAGGCAGGAGTGGTGACAGGATATTATCTTCAATTTGGTCTGCTTTTCTTTTCTTTAGAAGTACCAGCAGAGGGGAACAGAGGTTGAAATTAATGAGGTGGAAATGGGATTCTGAATTATCAGTGCATTTTAATCATCTCTGCTCACCCTTGCAGGTTGACTGCACTCAATTTCCTTTAGACTTCCCTAGGTAGAGAAGTCTACGCTCATGAGAAGGAATAATTTCTCTCATGGAAGTTCTATTCCCTGTATTATTTTTAAGGGAGATTTTAAAACTTAAGGAGGCCTCAGTAGAAAAACATTTCTACATTTGTTTCTTCAAAAAAGACTTTAAAACATCATTTGCCAATAAAGAAAGGGTTTTCCCTACTGTTTTTGGAGCACATTTCTGAAAAGTCCCTCTCCGTGATTCTGCTGCATATGTCCCTCAGAGAAGAGGAATGTAAGTAGCATAATATGCCCTTGATGCACTGATTTCTTCCTTGGTTTGTCTTGTCTTGGTCAGAGAAATAGCTTCCATTCTTTTGGACTGCTTTTAAATTCTAATGTCAGAGAACTTCTGTAAAAACCAAATATGGGCCTGGGTTGACGTGCAGCAGATTGAGAAGTTGAAATAACGTATTGCCTGGACGCAACAGCTGTGAAAAGTCCGTCAGTTAGATTCTGCGGGTACAGTAAACAATGATAAAAGTCAGTCAGAGAAATCATAAAATTATTTTTTTTTTTTAAAGAAAAAGAAAAGTAAAGCCAGGAAAGAAAAGGTCTTTGTCTCTAGTTGACCAGCTATCCCAAAACTTCTACCAGAAACAATGAAAACAGTAGTAACTTGATGTTGACTTACAGAGAGGAGACTGTCATGTGAGTTGAGGCTTTTTAGAGGATCTGGGCTAGGCCTGGAAGGAGGTGAAGGGCTGGGTTCAAGAGAGCTGGGGAAAGAGAATTCCAAGCAGGGTTTGAAAGAAAGCATAAAAGTCAGGATGAGCACAGTGCTGGTGATGGAGAACTGGGGAAGAGTCAGAAGGTTCAGGTAGGGAATGCCCTCCCCAAGGGAGGGGCTGCCTCAGAGGAGACAGCTATAAGCCTCCTCTTCTCTGAAAGAGGGGCAGGAACAGGCCTCAGCGCGCCTGGGTAGTGGCCTGCGCTGGTTCTTTCTGGCAGAAAGCCTTCGTTAAGAACTTCTGAACTGCCAAGGAAATTAGTCCCCAATTCAGCTGAGTTAAAATTCAGCTCCCCGTGTCCCTCCACCTGACCTATCCCCATTACCTAATTTCAAGATTCTGTCCTTTCACCATAAGATTTTTTAAATTGCTGAAGTGATGGGGCAGAAAAGAAAATGTGAACTGTTTTCCCTAAGCAATTAATTTGAGCCTGCTATTTGAATAACTACTGTTCTAGTGTTCTCTCAACTTGTTTTCCACTTAAATTTCAAAGCAGACTCATATCTACTCCAGACAAGGACCAGTTCTGGGATTCTACCTCCCTCTCTTCCTGTTACACACACACACACACACACACACACACACACACACACACACACTCTGCCGGCATTACAACCGATCCCCCTCACCTACAGTTTCTAGTAGGTTCTGACCTGGGATTCATTTAATATAGTACTAGCTGGTGAAGGCAATGAAGGAAATCCTAGCACTTAACTTTCAGCTCATAAAAAAAAAACATATGTCCATGTATACAAGCTGCAAAGGAAAGCACAGAATTATCTTCTCACTTGGAAAAACTCTGCCATTTCCCCCATGAAAAAGAAAAACATGTTGGCCCAAGAATCTTGCCATCTTTTTTCTCTCCTTCCTCTTTCTCTTCCTCTCCCCACCCTCCATTCTTCTTATTTTTTCTCAGTTCTTGAAACCTACTAACAATATTCCAGGGAATGTTTAAAGGTTTCTGGGTTTGGTTCTCAAGTGTTTTGAAACATTCCTTTTTGGGATGTACATGGGTGTGTGGGTCTTTATTAGATATGATCTTTGCCCAAATGCCTAACTCAGTCCATGCTCTGTTATCATCAAGTGAAATCCAAATCTCTGCAAGGAACTTTTTTTTTTTTTTTTAAATAACACCTGGCCTGGCACACAAAGCCTTAAGGGCTGAAAGCCATGGCAGATTCTCCAACTACAAGAATCAAACCATTCATCATCGTCTAGCCTTCACGTCTGCCAGCCAAGAAGGAACAGGAAGTTCGCTTGTGAGTTGCAGGAGTACGGAATGCAAAACTCCAAGCAGTTACTTGCTGTAGTTTTAAGTTTTTGTCTTGGAAGTTAAGAACAATGTGAACCTCTCTTCTAAATAGCATTCTAGTCAATAAATACCTACCTGGCGCCTCAAGCCTTTAAACTATCTGTAGTCTGTACCTTAGCACAACATTTTTAACACATATTAGTTTTTAAAGCAAATCTAAAATGAGTACTAGGGTACAAATTGCCCACATTGCCTAGCTGATTAGGTTGTTATTTAAGACTGAACAGATTAAATATCCTCTCTAAAAATTCTTAGTAGGTATTTTCAGCCTTTATGTATACCTCAGCAAGCTACCACATAACATTTCTTATGGGTCACACTCAATTTATAGTTTATCAATTTATAGAGGGGTGTGGTGGGGTGGCAGTTTGAGAGGAAGGGTCTGGGCTTAACATGGTTAACATATATGTGCATTTCGACTATATTCTTGCTGGCAATCCAATTTAATAGCTCATTTTCAAATCCTTTCTTGGAAAAGGAATTCAGATTACATAATCATGAAAAACAAACCTGTTGCCATCCAGCATGAGCCAACATGTTACAGTACTTTACGGCCTAAGGTTATTAAGCCAGCACCCAGTTTCATGCGCCAGAGAGAAGATTGGGAAAATTTAAAATCTATCAGCTTTGTTAAAGTTATGCCACTCAGTAGAAATGACAACAGACAATTCACCTTTCTTGAGTTCATAATACCTTAAGACCTTGGATTGATTAAATAGGTGCTTGTTTACTGCTAATGAGGGCTGTATGATCATTAGCAATCTAGAAGCCTACTGAGTAATTCTTTACATTAGTTCCTCTTAATGGGAAGACTACCTTGGCTATTCCTAGTTATCCTCAAGATTCCCATCAACTGTGTCTTTCACTGTGAAGCTTTCTTCTATGTTGCACCATGGGCTGATTGAAGTAATGAACTCTGATCTGGTATAACTGCCCACAAACATAACCTGTCTATTATTTCAACTGAAAAATCTCTGTGTTCGAGGTTTTAACATTTTTCGTTTTGGGTACATTTGGAGATAAGACTATGAACACTATTTTAATCTACATTTCCTGGTTTAAGGGCCATATACAGATACTGTCCTAAAACTCCTGCTTCAAGTTTCCAAAGGAAATCTATTAACATCAGCTGTGGGTCTAGATAGGCGGTGAGACATGAAGAGTGGTTACTTTCTTATTTTAGACAGGTAACCAAAAAAGAATGCTTTTCTGCCTGAAGCAAGACATTGACCTAAATTTCTATTTTCAACACAGAAGTGAAAAAAAGAAAACAATCTGACTCATCAAATTAGGCAACAATCAACTCACCATATAACCTTTCCTGTGGTTAATATACCTTATGAACTTGCTGTAAGGAATAAAAATCGCCTCCATTCTTCCAGCAGAAATCACAGTTGATTAGATGACACAACCTATGCAGAAGAGCTGGAGAGTAAGTACCGATAACTATCTTTTGTGTATTCACCACGTGGTGTGGTGCTAAGAGCTTTAAACAAATTATTTCACATAATCCTCAGAACGACCCCCTTAACTGGATAAGGGTGAAGTGAGGTTGAGTAATTTGCCCAACACCTCAGAGCTAGCAAGTTGTAGTGCTGGGACCTGTTCTTTGGTTTAATGCCTACACCTCTAGGCTGTGCTACTTCCTGGTTATCAGACTACATAGGGATCTGGAAGGTAAAAAAATCACTCCTCAACTGCTATGGCTAACAGGTCACCTTTACACATCCTGAATATATATTCTGTTTTATTTGACTTTCACTAAATAACACCTTTTCTCTTGGTAATTAAAGAGTCATTGGGCACGGTGGCTCATGCCTGTAATCCCAGCACTTTGGGAGGCCGAGGCAGGCAGATCACCTGAGGTCAGCAGTTTGAGACCAGCCCGACCAACTGGAGAAATCCCATCTCTACTAAAAATACAAAATTAGCTGGGTGTGGTGGCACATGCCTGTAATCCTAGCTACTCGGGAGGCTGAGGCAGGAGAATTGCTTGAACCCAGGAGGCAGAGGTTGTCGTGAGATCGTGCCATTGCACTTCAGCCTGGGCAACAAGAGTGAAACTCCATCTCAAAACAAACAAACAAACAAACAAAGAGTCATGCAACTCCAAAAAGTGTTGCTTCATTGTTTTTTTAAAATACTGAAGTGCTAATGTTTTCTGGTTCTAGTATCTAAGAGGCAATTTCTTCCAGAAGGAACTACAAGGGGTAATTTTATACCCCTTCTATCTCTAGTACCAGCCAAGAGAGAAAAGCTGGGTTCCTTCAGCTGCTCCTCCTTCTCCAACTTTCAACAAACAAAAGAGATCGAAATATTGCCTCAGTTTATTAGTCATTCATTTGCATTTCACCTTGTCCACTGAGCTCTAGGGTGGGTGATACAGTTTTTCTCTGTGTCTGCACCCAAATCTCATCTTGAATTGTACTCTCACATTTCCCACATGTTGTGGGAGGGACCCAGTGGGAGATAATTTGAATCATGGAGTGGTTTCCCCCATACTGTTCTTGTGGTAGTGAGTAAATCTCACAAGATCTGATGGTTTTATAAGGAGTTTCCAGTTTTGCATCTTCCTCATTTTCTCTTGCTCTTGCCACCACCATGTAAGAAGTACCTTTTGCTTCCTGCCATGATTCTGAGGCCTCCCAGCCATATGAAACTGTAAGTTTAATTAAACCTCTAATTAAGTCTAATTAAACCTCTTTTTCTTCCCAGTCTTGGGTATGTCTTTATTAGCAGTGTGAAATGGACTAATACAGTAAATTGGTACCAGGAGTGGGGTGTTGCTGAAAAGATACCCAAAAATGTAGAAGCAACTTTGGACCTGGGTAACAGGCAGAGGTTGGAACAGTTTGGGGGGTTCAGAAGAAGACAGGAAAATGTGGCAAGGTTTTGAACTTCCTAGAGACTTGCTCACTGGCTTTGACAAAAATACTAATAATGATATGATAAATGAAATCCAGGCTGAGGTGATCTCAGATGGAGATGAGGAACTTGTTGAAAACTGGAGCAAAGGTAACTCTTGTTGCTTTTTAGCAAAGAGGCTGGCAGCATTTTGCCCCTGCCCTAGAGATTTGTGGAAATTTGAACTTGAGAAAGATGATTTAGGGTATCTAGGGGAAGAAATTTCTAAGCAGCAAATTATTCAAGAAGTGACTTGGATGCTGTTAAAGGCATTCAGTTTTAAAGGGGAAGCAGAGCATAAAAGTTCAGAAAATTTGCAGCCTAACAATGTGATAGAAAAGAAAATCTTATTTTCTGAGGAGAAATTTAAGCCAGCTGCAGATATTTGCATAAGTAACGAGGAGCTGAATGGTAATCCTCAAGACAAGGGGAAAATGTCTCCAGGGCATGTCAGAGACCTTTGTGGCAGCCTCTCCCATCACAGACCTAGAGGTCTAGGAGGAGAAAATAGTTTCATGGGCAGGGTCCAGGGTCCCCATGCTGTGTGCTGTCTAAGGACTTGGTGTCTTGCATCCCAGCCGCTCCAGTTGTGGCTGAAAGAGGCCAACATACAACTCAGGTTGTGGCTTCAGAGGGTGCAAGCCCCAAGCCTTGGCAGCTTCCACATGGTGTGGAGCCTGTGGGTGCACAGAAAGTCAAGAATGGGGGTTTGGAAACCTCCACCCAGATTCAGAAGATGTGTGGAGATGCCTGGATGCCCAGACAGAAGTTTGTTGCAGGGGTGGAGCTCTCATGGAGACCCTCTGCTAGGGCAGTGCAGAAGGAAAATGTGGAATTGGGGTCCCCACACCTAGTGGAGCTGTGAGAAGAAGGCTACCATCCTCCAGACCCCAGAATGGTAGATCTACCTACAGCTTGCACCACTGTGTGCCTGGAAAAGCAGCAGATATTCAATGCCAGACCATGAAAGCAGTTGGGAAGGAGGCTGTACCCTGCAAAGCCACAGGGGCAGAGCTGCCCAAGACTGTGGGAACCCACCTCTTGCATCAGCATGACCTGGATATCAGACCTGGAGTCAAAGGAGATCATTTTGGAACTTTAAAACTTGACTGCCCTGCTGGATTTCAGACTTGCATGGGCACCATATCCCCTTTTGTTTTGGCTAATTTCTCCCATTTGGAATGGCTGTATTTACCCAATACCTGTACCCTCATTGTATCTAGGAAGTAACTAGCTTGCTTTTGATTTTACAGGCTCATAGGTGGAAGGGACTTGCCTTGTCTCAGAAGAGACCAAACTGTGGACTTGGGTTAATGCTGAAATGAGTTAAGACTTCAGGGAACTGTTGGGAAGGCATGATTGGTTTTGAAATGTGAGGATATGGGATTTGGAGGGCCAGGGGAGGAATGATATGGTTCTGTGTCCCCACCCAAATCTCATCTTGAATTGTACTCCCTTAATTCCCATGTGTTGTGGGAGGGACCTGGTGGGAGATAATTTGATTCATGTGGGCAGTTTCCCCTATACTGTTTTCATGGTAGTGAACAAGTCTCACGAGATCTGATGGTTTTATCAGGGGTTTCTTTTGCATCTTCCTCATTTTCTCTTGTGGCAGCCATGTAAGAAGGGCCTTTCACCTCCCACCACGATTCTGAGGCCTTCCCAGCCATGTGGAACTGTAAGTCAATTAAACCTCTTTTTCTTCCCAGTCTCTGGTATGTCTTTATCAGCAGCATGAAAACAGACTGATACAGTGTGAGGCATAAAGAAAAATGTTTATTCTCCAACTTTTTATTGCTTCTCATTCCTGACAACTTTCTTTTACCAAATAGCTGAGAGTGTACAGTTACATGATTTTCAACTATTTGGGGGTTCTTTCATCTACCATTCACAAATTTCACACGTATTTGTTGTTGCAAACTCACTGTGTGCCTGGCATTGAATGGTTTCAATGCTTAGCTTTTTTTTTTTTGAGACAGCATCTCGCTCTGTCACCCAGGTTGAAGTGCAGTGTCATGATCTTGGCTCGCTGCAACCTCCACCTCCTGGGTTCAAGTGATTCTCCTGCCTCAGCCTCCTGAGGAGCTGGGATTATAGACGTGCCCCACCAAGCCTGGCTAATTTTTGTATTTTTAGTAGAGACAGGGTCTCACCATGTTGCCCAGGCTGTTCTCGAGCTCCTGAGTTCAGGTGATCTGCCCGCCTCAGCCTCCCAAAGTGCTGGGATTACAGGCATGAGTCACCACACCTGGCCCCTGCTCAGCTTTTTTGATGGATGTAGTGGAACTAGATTCCTGTGAAGTCAGGTAGGCCCCAGATACTGATCAAATATTGCATCTACTCTCAAAATTTCAGAAATTTCAATTTTCAACACAGAAGTAAAAACAAAAACAGCCGGGCACGGTGGCTCATGCCTGTAATCCCAGCACTTTGGGAGGCCAAGGCAGATGGATCACTTGAGGTCAGCAGTTTGAGAGCAGCCTGCCCAACATAGCAAAACCCCATCTGTACTAAAAATACAAAAAAAATTAGCCGAGTATGGTGGCGGGTGCCTTTATCCCAGCTACTTGGGAGGCTGAGGTGGGATAATTGCTTGAACTTGGGAGGCAGAGGTTGCAGTGAGCCAAGATCTCACCACTGCACTCCAGCCTGGGTGACAGAGTGAGATTCCATCTCAAAAAAAAAAAAAAAAACACCTCAGTGTGTAACCTTTCCTGCGGCTAATATAAGCTTATAAAGTTACTATCAGGTAAGTTTACCTCATAAGATAGGTTACTATTCAAAAGAGGAAGTAGTTTTAGGGTTGGGAGGATAAAGAAACCAGAATCAGGACTCCCCTGGGGACAAAGAGGAATGAAGTGAATCGTTGCAAGATATTTGTCTAGGGCTTTTCTGGTTTGAGAAGTAAGGACTGGAGTACCAGGAAGTCACAAAAGTTGCTGTCTGTTCATTTGATGATACACTAACGGTAAGGAGCACCTTCCCTGTAACTACAGCTCAGAGGATCAGTTCTTGTGACATTCTTTCTCCACAGGCCAACCGGGCCTCTGTCTCAAAAAAAAAAACCAAAAAACAAAAATATAAATCTCTTTTAAAAACATAAAGCTCATGTACATTAAAGTTTTGAAACGTTTATGTTGGTTATCTGAATTTAAATGTGAGCAGAATAATTATTTGTACATATTCATGTACTCTGCATGTGTGTGTGTGTGTATGTATGTGTGTGTGTGTGTGTTTTGAGATGGAGTCTCACTCTGTTGCCCAGGCTGGAGTGCAGTGGCATGATCTCAGCTCACTGAAACCTCTGCATCCTGGGTTCAAGCGAGTCTCCTGCCTCAGCCTCTAGAGGAACTGGGATTATAGGTGCGTGCCACCATGCCCGGCTAATTTTTGCATTTTTAGTAGAGATGGGGTTTTACCATGTTGGCCAGGCTGGTCTCGAACTCCCGACCTCAGGTGATCTGCCCGCCTCGGACTCCCAAAGTGCTGGGATTACAGGTGTGAGCCACTGCACTCAGCCCATATTCATGTACTTTAAATAAAGTACTTTGAATAGCTGTTTTTTTTTTTTGTGAATACTCTGTTACTGAGATATTTCCACAGAGTATATTTTTTAAATGTGGTCTTATCATTTTAATTTTTTTTCATAAAATTGCCTACTTTTTTTTTTTTTGAGACAGAGTCTCACTCTGTCTCCCAGGCTGGAGTGCAGTGGCACAATCACAGCTCACTGCAGCCTTGACCTCCTAGGCTCAAGTGATCCTCCTGCCTCAGCCTCCCAAGTAGCTGGTACTACAGTTGCACACCATCACATACAACTAATTTTTGTATTTTTTGTACAGTCGAAATTTTGTCATGTTGCCCAGGCTGGCCTCGAACTCCTAGACTCAAGTGATCAGCTCACCTCAACCTCCCAAAGTGCTGGGATTATGGGCATAAGCCATCACACCTGGCCTGTTATACTCTTTTGCAATTGACTCCACCATCTAACCTACAATATTTTCAATTGAGAAATTACTCTTTATTCAGGTGGTGAGGCTTATGGTAAGCTCAGAACAAATTCTGCTAAATGGAAGATTCTCAATATTATTCTTTTTATTTGAAATGTGTAAATATTTCAGCATAAGTATTTTCCCAGATACGATACCTCCTGTTTGCCTCCATTCAGAGTAGATTTCTTTAACTAATACTTTTACAAGACAAAACTTGTTAGTAAGTTGTCTATATACTTTAAAATATTTTGTATATAGATGCTTCACAATTGTTAGTTTTTGCAGTTTCATTCCATTCTGGCATAGAATATAAATTTATGAAATTGTTTTTACAAGAAGCTTCATCAAAAGATTATTCCACAAATGTAGATATTCTAAGGCAAAATTATAGAATTTCAAAATTAAACACTGTAAATGGATTAAGCTTTCCTTATGTATTTACTCAAGTCTTCCCTTACTTTTATAGGATAAATTTTAATATATCTTTATTTCCAAGTTTTTGTTTTGTTTTTAGAGACAGAGTCTCACTATGTTGTCCAGGTTGGACTCGAACTCCTGGGCTCAAGAAATTCTTCTTCTTCAGCCTTCTGAATGCCTGACACTAGAGACACCCTACCATGTCTGACTTGGTCCCAAGTTTTGTTTTTAATAATTGCATTTCTCTAACAGCTTTCTAGAACATTTCTGCTTTATAGGTTTCTTATTTATCAACAAACTAATTGACAATAAATATAATGTGTATATCATCAGAATTTGTATTTATATGATCCTCACAAATTTTGTCACTGAATTTGCAATAGCAGACACAATAAAGTTAGATAAACTTTCAAAAGCTTTGAGTCACTGAATTTCATGAAAAAATTGAACAATTATTGGAATTAATTAAATTTTAATTTGAAGCAGCTGGTGACACATAAATCAGAAATCATGAGCTGTTTGCAGAGTTCTGTTAATTAAACCAAATATATTACCAGCTATTGCTTCATATTTCATGCCTGTCGAAGAAAATCTTAAAATAACACCTAAGGTTTGAAGTAAATTCTGGGGCCTCCTTAACATATTTATGTCTTCTAATTTTCATTACTATAGACCCCAAGGAGGCTGGCAAATGTTGGCAAATATTTTATGCACGTTATATTTCATCGCCATCTTTATTTAGAAATGAGAATTCTGCACTTGAAATTTCATTAAACGTGGCTTTTTTGCTTTGTTTTGTTTTCTGAGCTCTTTGTTGCTGACAGAGTTCATCGCAAAATTTTTGAAAAGTGTTACCAAATGATAGGGTAAATAAATAGTTGTAGATTTACCCTATCTAGTGTATGCCAAAACCATTTTAGCAGGATTGCTCACACTACTTTGTGTAAGCTTTCTGGTAGGCATGCTTAGCCTCCACCTTCTGCATGTATTTCACATTCACCAAGTTTCTAACTTCGCACATTTCACACTGACCCCACTGTCTGGTGGATCAGCAGCCTTGTGCCTTAATCATCTTGCAGGCCCCACCTGGGGCCAAGGCACAACTGACTCATACACCAGATGGGTGCCAGGGACAGCAGCAACAAACATTTCTCCCACATCCTTTGGGATGAAAAGTTAGTTGTCCTAAGTCACTGTATGCAACCACACTTTGTTTTTTCAAGTCAGCATGAGATATGCCACCATCCTTAAAATGGAGGAGTTAGTTACCTGTGTTAAGAAAGGTTTAAGAAAAGTGAAAGAAGTTATCACTGATAGCTTAGACTTAGCCACTTGTTAAATGTTGAACTCTGTTTACGGTACATGTATCTTACACACTACTAGGGAAGACTATGCTACGGTCTGGAAGTACAAAGTTGATGCAGGGCAGATGATCCCCAAATTGGGGTTTAGCCAGAGAGGAATTCAAGGGCAAGCCAGTGGTAGGTATTGAAGTGGCTGTGTTACAGCTCCAGCAGTCCTGCAGCTCTGTGACGGCTCCTGCAGAGCAGTACCCCACAGGCAGTGTGCTGAGAGTAGCAAGCAGCTCTGGGCAGTTCTGAAGTCAGATTTATACCCACTGTAATTTATATGCAAACTAATGGGCGATTAATGCAGAAATTCCTAGAGAAAGGGTGGTAACTTCTGGGTGTTGCCATGGCAATGGTAAACTGACATGGCACACTGGTGGGCATGTCCTGTGGAAAGATGTTTCTGCCCCATCTGTTTTAACTAGTCCTCAATTAGGTCAGGTGTCTGAGCCCTGCCTCCAGAGTCGAGTCCTACCTCCTATCTCAAAGTTATCCACTAAACCAGTCCTGGCTTATTTTAATGCAGCTAATAATAATAATAATAATAATAATAATAATAATATTTTGTTAAAACAACAACAGCAACAACTCTGGGACACATGTTAAACCAGAGAAGTGCCAGGAAAATAGAAGTCAACCAGGAAAATTGTATACGTTATCTGTTGACCACACGCATGCTTGCTTCATTCATAAAATGGATTTCTGTAATCTACCCCAATACCAGATACGGCCTCAAATTAAACATTTAAAAAATTTTTTTCCATGTTATTCTTAGGGGCACTAAAGCTGTATACCTGATTTAGGGAAATCCTTTGCTTTCATTCCAAGATGTGGAAGACACCTGGTCATAGAGGTCAGGAGAATCACACACTTTAGTCCACAGTTAATCTAACACCTTAGGTCAAAACTATTATTGAAAATAAGATAGAGACAAATTGATCCTTAATAGTCACACGATGATAAAAACTGTCACCTCCTTGAGCAAACTTGTCTTGCAAGTCGCAAGGTTTATTTTTGGCTACAACATTGTCTTTTTGGAAACTTGGGCTCGTAAAAGCCACTTTTTTTTGAGGATCAAGTTTCCAACCAAGAAAGGGAAAATATAACAAACATTGATTTTCACACTTTGGAAGAAATAAGCATTAGATAAGCATCTTTCCTAAGGAGCTCCCGAGATTTTAAAAATGTATAAATTATTTTAGTTCATTCGTAAAAATCACTATTGCAAGAGTTATAAGAATGTGTTTTAAATTTCTGTGAATTGATTCCAGAATGATGATGTTTCCTCTTTTTAAAGTTTTAAAATTTGCCTTTCTTCCCTGAGTAACTTGTGTGAATTTTTAGAAATACAGTTGACCCTTGAACAACATGGGTTTGAATGGTGTAGGTCCATTTATATGAGGGTTTTCTTTTTCTTCGATAAACATATTGAAAAAATATTTAGAGATTTTTGACAACTTGAGAAAACTTGCAGACAAACCACATACTCCAAAAATATCAAAACATTAAGGAAAAGTTAGATATGTTATGAATGCATAACATATATGTAGCTACTAGTCTATTTTATCATTTATTACCATAAAATATACCCAAATTTATTATAAAAAGTTAAAATTTATTAAAACTTATGCCTACAAACACAGACTATACATGGTACCATTCAGTTGAGAGAAATGTAAACCAACATAAAAATGCAGTATTAAATCATAACTGCATAAAATTAACTGTAGTACATATTGTACTACTGTGGTAACTTCATAACCACCTTCTGTTGCTATTGCATTGAGCTCAAGTGTTGTATCAACTTAAAATGCTGTGTGAGGCTATTCATCTCCATGGGAGCAGTTCATCTCTAGTAAATTTAATATCACAATAAAAAGTTAACTTTCATGCTTGTTGTGTATTTTTCATCACGTTTAGTGTAATATTGTAAACTCTGAATAACACCATGGAACCCATACAAAGTGCAGCTAGTGATCCTGGTAGTACTCCCAGGAAGCAGAGAAGGTCATGACATTACAAGAAAAAGCTGCATTGCTTGATATAAAAGTTGAATTGCACAATCTGTAGATTGAGGTCGGCAGCTGCAGTTACCCACCATTTCAGACAGATGATTCATCTTGTAAACTTATGATATTGATAAATACAGTGCAGGACTATAAGTGTATTTTCTCTTCTTTATGATTTTCCTAATAACTCTTTTTTTTTTTTTTTTTTTTTTTTGGAGATGGAGTCCTTGCTCTGTCATCAGGCTGGAGGGCAGTAGCACGATCTGGGCTCACTGCAATCTCTGTCTCCTGAGTTCAAGCAATTCTCCTGCCTCAGCCTCCCGAGTAGCTGGGATTACAGGCAATGACACCATACTCAGCTAGTTATTGTATTTTTAGTACACACAGGGTTTCACCATGTTGGCCAGGATGGTCTTGATCTCATGACCTTGTGATCCGTCCACCTCAGCCTCCCAAAGTGCTGGGATTACAGGTGTGAGCCACTGTGCCCGGCCAACATTTTTTTCTCTAGCTCATTTTATTACTGTGTGAATACAGTATATAATACACATAACATACAAAATATGTGTTAATTGACTATCTATGTTATTGGTAAGGCTTCCAGTCAACAGTAGGCTATTAGTAGTTAAGTTTTTGGGGAGTTAAAAGTTTTGCACAGGGTGGGTTTGGCACCCCTAACCACTCCCCCCACCACTGTGTTGTTCAAGCATTGACTGTATCTCAATCTTGCTGACTTCAGCTGTAAAATGAGGATTTAGACCAGTGGATGTTCAGTGTTCATTCTAGTTTCCCAAACTCATCTTTTATGTCTTTTTTGAATATCTGGAATTTCATATCGTGTATTATTGTATGATTTTGTTAATAAGAAAGACTATTTAAGCTGTAGGATTATGAGCCTTTTTTTTCTTTTTCTTTTTTCTTACTTTAAACAACCACGTGTTATTCTAAAGAAAGTGTGAGCAAACACAATAGATACACTGAGGGAAAAGACAGATGAAGATAGAGAATGCAGTGAGTCAGAGTGTGTGGGACAACATAGGTTACTTTCAAAGACTTTTCTTAGGTATAGAGAATCACCTAGTGGTAGGAATAGAAAAAGCTTTTTAAAAGTTTAAGGTCCTTTTTCTTGGGCTTCAGTTCGTATCACTGAGTAGTAGTCATATGGTTTGTGATCAATTTCTTTAAAATGTACCAAGATGCTGAATATTCATCTATTAGTAATTGACTTTATTTAAATTATGGTAATATGTTGAATATTTAATGTTTTTTCAAGTCTTTCTTCTCTAAAAGGACTCAGAAACTCCTAATGTCAAGCTTTGAAAATTAATTATTGCCCCAAAGAATGTGTCAAATTCATTGTTTTATCATCAAAAGAAGTCTAGAAATGTACAAAACCAGCATGAAAGCATGATTGTTATCTACCAGAGTCCCCTCTTAAATTACCAGTGACAGGCAAATCCCATTATGACTACACTTTTAACTTCACAGGTAAGGTCACTGAGGTTCCATCTACATAATGTAAGTTTTTGCAATATTTGGAGGACCAAGATATGTTTTTCATTTGTAAAAAATAATATATCAAGTGTATGGCACCTTACATTTACTTTGGGTTCTTTCAGAAGCAGAGACTAAGATAGATTTGGTGGATATAGTTTATTTGGGTGATGATTCTAGGAAGCAAAATGGTAGAGGGTTGGGGTCAGGGAGAGTGAGACAGGGAAGAAGGAAAAGTATAAGGATGCAATGTCACCATTTGTAGTAGTAAATACCTGGGGTTTGATTCTTCTGGATCTCTTGGAATTGCCCAAGTGAAAGATAGAACACTGGGGCAATTGTTCACTGACTCCTGACCCCATTGGTTGAGATTTGCTCTTGGAAGCTGTAACTGTCTCCACATTTCCAGGCCATGGTTGTGTGTTGGCTGAGCAGGCTCCTTTATCTTCTGAGAAAGCTCTGGAGTGGAGACACACTAAGAAACTCGTGACTTGCACTTGAGGTGGAAAGAGTCTGGGCCCACAAAGAACTGCCTAGTATGTCTGTGGCTGAAATCAGAAATGGGCCAAGTAGGTGACATGAAGGTAATTGTTAGTCCACCTCTTACCCTGTTCAGATCTACTTGTCCCTATATGGTGGTCATAATCTCTAAAAAAGACTTAGTACAGAGAATCAATGGAATGAGCTGTGGTCCCTGCTATTACAACTGATCCCGAGCTCCAAATGACAACTGTCAGTTCTCTCATCCACCACCCACTCTCGATTTCCCTATCCTTGATCAGCATTATCTGATCTATTAATAATTTATTTGCCTGATGGGGGATCCCAGAATTTCATCCCAGAGGGTCTGCCCTTGGGTCGCCTTTCCTTTGTTGGGCTGTGATGGCTGCATTTGCTTGCTCACTGTTTTTCACTACACATAAAAGCATATGGAGGTACCCCAGTGGATGTCCTGAGTTCCAGACATATTCTTCCATGTCCCTTTATTTAGCAGCAAGTCTAGTTTCTCATGATAATCAGGATTGACTAACCTTATCAGTATTATAACACTCTTCTTTTCCTGCTGGTCCACTCACATGAGGAAAACAAAGACGAGTTACAGCATCGGGTTTTGTGGAACCTTATGTGTCACTAGGAGTAGTGTTCCCCACTTCCCACTTTACCCAGTAGAGCCTAAGGTAGAAGGAAAGGGAAGAACATGTGGATTTTTTGTAGTGATAGTGAGAAGAGCCAATTATTTTTCCATTTCTTGGCTTCTAGACTTGTATATTTTAGCTATTGGGGACATAGCTTGATACACTTGTTCAATGCAGATAGTGCACTATGAAGAATAGTTTTCCCATTCTATGGGATGAACTCATGCTTTAGTGAAGCCACGAATAGGCCACTCCAATATGGTATCTTATTACTATGTTAGTTTCCTAGGGCTGCTATAATAGAGTATCAAAAACCTGGTGGCTTACAACAATGGAATTTATTGTCTCATAGTTCTGGAGGCCAGAAGTCTGAGATTAAGGTATTGGGAAAATTGGTTCCTTCTGAGAGCTGGGAAAGAAATTCTGTCTCAGGCCTCCTTCCCAGCTTCTGGCCCTTTGCCAGCAATCATTGATGTCACTTGGTTTTCGACAGTGTAATGACAGTCTTTATACAGAGCTTTCCCTGTGTCTCTGCCTCTGTGTCCAAATGTCTTCTTTTTCATTTTTTAAGAAGATAGAGTTTCACTCTGTTGTCCGGGCTGCAAGGCAGTGGCACAATCATAGCTCATTGTAGTGAACTCCTGGGCTCAAGTGATCCTCCCACATCAGCCTCTCAAGTAGCTAGGACTACAGGCTCATTCCACCACACCCAGCTAATTTTAAAAAAAAATTTTGTAGTGATGGGGTCTTGCTATGTTGTTCAGGCTGGTCTTGAACTCCTGGCCTCAAACAATCCTCCCGCCTTCATCTCCCAAGGTTCTGGGATTATGAGTGTAAGGAATAGTTCCCAGTCAAAATGTCCCCTTTTTATAAGGACATAGTCATATTGGATTAAGGTTCACCTTAATGATCTCATCTTAACAAATTACATCTGCAACTACCTTGTTTCCAATTAAGGTTACACTCTGAAGTACTTGGGGTTAGGATTTCAGAAGCTGAAGAATTCAGAATATGAATTTACTGGGGTCACAACTTAACCCATAACAGCATCAGACCACTTACTTTCAAGAAATAGGTAGGACAAGGTAGAACCAGCGAATCTCATGATCGTGTACATACTTCTCAATCAAATGGGTCCCTTGGTCCAAGGTAATCTTATGCAGGATCCCACTGGTGTGAATTAGGTATTCTGTCAACATTCAGAGAGCAGTACTGGCACAGCTACTGCAGAGAGAGTAGGTATCATTTCCTTCAAGGTGGACGGGATCCAATGCAATTTACTAGCCACCAAGAAGCTGGTTGTTTTTACTTAGGATTGTTCCCTACTGAGAACCTAGTGTCAGTTTGCTACTGACAGGGTGGTTATTTAGCATCAATGATGGCAAGACCAGTTTAGATATTCTGTTGGACCCATCTGTAGCCACCAGCCCTGATAGCATGGCTGCTCTGATGATGAGACCATTGTGCAAACACTTGGGTGATGAAGGACACCCACTGGACAATCCACCAAACAACTTGTCCTGTTCACCTGCTTGTTTCCTGTCTTCCCTGTGGTGGATGCACTCTAGTGGGTATTGACAAAAGACACAAGACCCCCACAATTTTTTTTTCCCATTCCCAAAAGGTCTATCCACAATCCTCTTCTTTAAATCTCTATGTCTACAATAATTTAATCCTGTTCCTATCAGCTATATTATTTGCCCAGCAGTATATTCTAAGCTTGGACCACCTTTTCTCCATATGAAGTAGATGATCTGCTCTTCTGCTCACAGTGCTGCCCCCTGAAGTCCCCTGTGGTCGTGTTGTAGGGAGCAGCCATCTATTTTCATGACATACCAACATATGAAGCCAACCTATCTGTGAACCACGATCAGGTGTTTTTCTTCTCTGTGGGCTACCTTTGGGGAACTCACCATAGGGCCACAGATGGGCATTGAGAGAGAAAACCTCCGAGTAGGTGACTTATGGCCTGCTATTTATGTTAAGTTATTTACGCGTTTTCGACCTGCTTGGGCCTCATCCTAGGATGGCTTGCTGCCACATCCGCTAGAACCTATGACTTGGTAGATCTGACAATATTCAGGGAGTGATGGACTGTTCTGGTTACATACCTGATGTTACAAGGTCAGGTGCTCAGTGTCTACTGGCCCAGTAGCACAACAGGAGCTGCTTTTCAAATGATAAGTCATTCTCTAGTGGAGAAAACATGACCTTGTTCCAGGATACTAGGGAGCCTGTGTAATTAATCTCTCATTGAGGCATGCCAGAGGGTCGGCCTAAATTTGCCATGGGTATCTCTAGCATTGTAGATCTGCCAGATGATATGGCCAAGGGCTGGATGCTTGCTTGATGTTGCACTGTAGTTGCTTTCAGCTTTCTGCTGGGCCAATACATGAGTTTTTCTTGTTATAGAAAACAAGCAAAACTCAAGTATGTCAGCCATCTATCTCTTACCTAGAAACATAATAGTCTATTAGTCATAACCACAGATCCCTGGACTCTATTTCTATTCCAGCTGTGTTGTCCATTGTAGCAATTACTTTCACTTTGCCATTGACAAGGTGATTAAGCACTGACCCTGGCCTAGGTCATTCTGGATTTCTATTGATGCCATTCTAGAGCAGCATCTTCTACTGTCAGCCCTGGCCTACAGAGGTCGGCCACCACTGGACAGCTTACAGATGTTGGTGTCCCCCTTTCTAGACATTCTTTGTTGTCTTAGTGGAGGCAATATCCTTTGGTCCCTTCTAGAAATAATAATCAGGTGGTGATCTTAGGTAATAAATCCAGTCTAACTTTCCCACCTCCTAAAGATTGCTTTTTTTTTTTTTTTGGATGGAATTTTGCTCTTGTCGCACAGGCTGGAGTGCAGTGGTAGGATCTTGGCTCACTGCAACCTGTGCCTCCCAGGTTCCAGTGATTCTTCTTCCTCGATCTCCTAAGTAGCTGCGATTACAGGCATATGCCATCACGCCTGGCTGATTTTGTATTTTTAGTAGAGATGGAGTTTTACCATGTTGGTCAGGCTGGTCTCAAAATCCTGACCTCAGGTGATCCGCCTGCCTTGGCTTCTAAAAGTGCTGGGATTACAGGCATAAGCCACCATGCCCGGCCCTAAAGACTGCCATTCCTACCCTTAGTACTGGTAAATACGGTTTTAGCACATCAATCCTACTTGCTAAAGGTCATCATCACGTTCAGACTTCAAGAAGCCATCCAGAATGGCACATTCAGAATTCAACATTCTTGCCAGAATGTTAAATCCCAAATCATGAGAGTGCTCCCATGTCAGTAAGCCCTAGCCTGTCCAACCTTATATTCTGTACTCCCTCTTTTCCCAGCCTCCTCAAGATCTACTTTCAAGCATGTCCTGATTCCTGCTTGTACTTATTACCCAGGTCCTGCAACTCTTTTGGTGAGGAAACTATTCCCTCCCAGAGTAGGAAGAGGTGCAGAGACAACTGGGGGAGGTGGAAGTGGGGGCAGGAGAGAAGTGACTAGGAAAGTGGTCATGCAAGGATACGCCTTAGGTGGACCCATTGGCATATTCTCACCTCAGATCTCAGAATTCTATCCCATCCATATCAAGGCCCTAACTTTAGCAAGGAAAACTCTGCCATGAGACCACCCAGAAGGTTGTTGAGTAATGAAGGCAAGAATTGACAGTCGTCAGGACAAGGTGCTGGGCAGTGAGAATGGAGAGCATGGGACAGACAGGGAATATTTGTGGGAGACAGAATTGATAGGATATATAGAAAGGAGTAGAGGGGTGATTCTAAAGTTTCAAGCTTAGTTAGCTAAGTGAATGGGGATATTATTTACTGAGATGGGGATGTAGTAAAAAGAGCAGGTGTGGAGGAATTCCTTTTTATTTCTGGAGACGGTCTTACTCTGCCGCCCAGAGTGAAGTGCAGTGGTGTGATCCCAGCTTACTGCAGCCTTGATCTCCTAGGCTCAAGTAATCCTCCCACCTGGTGGATGTCCAGTGAATTTTTATTTTGGCCATTGTATGTTTTATCTTTAACAATTTTGCTTCTCTTTTATATTTTTTCACCTCTCTTCTCAAAATGTAATGTTTTCTGTTAAATTTTCAGCATGTTGAATAGTATTTATAAAAGCTGTTTTAAGATCTGTGTCTGCTAACTTCATCATTACTCTCATTTCACTGGACAGGATTAATAGCAGATTAGATATTACAGAAGAGAGAATCAGTAAACTTGAAGATGAAGCAATAGGTTCTATCCAAAATGAAATACAGAGAGATAAAAGACTGGGAAAATGGCCTCTAAAACCGCATTAAATCATCTTAAGGCCGGGCGTGGTGGTTCACGCCTGTAATCTCAGCATTTTGGAAGGCCGAGGCAGGTGGATCACCTGAGGTCAGGAGTTCGAGACTAGCCTAGCCAAACACAGTGAAACTCTGTCTCTACTAAAAACACAAAAATTAGCTGGGCATGGTGGTGCATAACTATAATCCTAGCTACTCGGGGGGCTGAGGCAGGAGAATCGCTTGATTTTTAAAAAACATGTAATTGAGTACCAGAAGCAGAAGAGAGTATGGGAGACAACAAATATGTGAATAAATAATGTTAAAAATTTTTACAAATTTGACAAAACTAAACTTTTTTACAAATTTGACAAAAACAAAAAATGTATAGCTTCAAGGAGCTCAACTAACTTCAAGCAGAATAAATACAAATAAAATCACATCAAGTCATAATACTAGAAAACCAAAAGGATAAAGAGAAAATCTTACTGTAGCCAGAGTAAAAGGATACAAGGGGAAGAACAAAAATAAGGAAAATACGGACCTCTTATCAGGAACTACACAAGCCAGAAGACAATGGATGACTCCTGGAAAGCACTTTAAGAACAGAACAGGCTGGACACAGTGGCTCACATCTGTAATCCCAGCACTTCGGAGACCGAGGCGGGTGGATCACTTGAGGTCAGGAATTCGAGACCTGCCTGGCCATCATGGGGAAACCGTGTCTCTACTAAAACTACAAAAATTAGCTGGGCATGGTGGCGCGTGCCTGTAATCCCAGCTACTCAAGGTGGAGGCAAGAGAATCACCTGAACCCGGGAGGGGGAGGTTGCAGTGAGCCGAGACTGCAGCCACTGCACTTCAGTCTTGGTGACAGAGCGAGAGTCAAAAAAAAAAAAAAAAAAAAAAGCAAGCAAGCAAGAAAAAAACAGAACAAAACAAACCATCCATCAACATAGAATTCCTAGCAAAAATATCTTCCAAAAATACGGATAAATCAGAAATGTTCAGATATGTAAAAGCTGAGGAAATTTACTGCCACAGAAAATGAATTTCTTCAGGCAAAAGGAAAACGATAATAGAAACTTGGAATGAAGTTCATCAGAAATTATAAATAGTTGGGTTAATATAACACTAATTTCCTGTAGTTTTAAAGGTTTCTTTATAAGATAATTAATGGTTTAAATAAAAAATAATAATATGATAGGATTTATAATATATGAAGTAAAATGTATAATAACAACAGTATAAAAGTTGAGAATGGTAACATTATATATAAAGTGGTATAATTGTATTTGAAGGTAGACTCTGGTAAGTTAAGGATATATATTATCAACCTCAGAGCTACCACTGCAAATAAAATCAAAACCAAAAAGCTATAGCTATAAGCCAATATTGTAGAGAAAAATAAATCATAAAAATTCTCATTACTGTATTCCATTAGAAACCTAGAAAAAAACCTTGGAACTAGCCTGGTCAAAAGGGTGAAACCCCGCCTCTACTAAAAATACAAAAATTAGCTGGGCATGGTGGCACATGCCTGTAATCCCAGCTACTTAGGAGGCTGAAGCAGGAGAATCGCTTGAACCTGGGAGGCAGAGGTTGCAGTGAGCTGAGACTGTGCCACTGCACTCCAGCCCGGGTGACAGAGCAAAACTCTGTCTCAAAAAAAAAAAAAAAGAAAAGAAACCTAGAAAAAAACCCAAATAATAGCAAGATTTAAAAGAATCATATCAAACATTGCTTTAAATATAAGTATTCTAAATAGCTCAACTAATATAGCAGAGATTGCAAGACTAAATAAAAAAGTATTCAGCTATGCTGCCTACAAAAACCATACTTCAAATATCGACACAAATGGGTGGCCTCTTCATCTTTGATAAAGCACTGACATCTCCATCCTAGTAAGTAGACCTTGAGTTTTAAAAACAAATAAGTAAATAAGTATATAAATAAAAGCAAAGGGATGAAATAAGATACATTATATAAACAATAAACACAAGAAAGCTGGAGTAGCTATGTCAGTATCAGAGAAAGTAAATTTCACAACAAGGAATATTTCTAGGGATAAAAAGGATATTGCATAATAGTAAACGTGTAATTCAGTAAGAATAACAATTTTTATATACTTCTAATAGCTCCAAATTATATGAAGCAAAATCTGAATTGGCAGGAATAAACAGATAAACTGACAATTATAGTTGGAAACTTAAATACTCTTCTTTCAGTAATTGATAGAGCAAGTAGATGGAAAATTCATAATGATAGAGAATACAAGATTGACATAATTGATATTTATAGAACACTTCATACACAAAATGTAAAATATACATTTTCCCAAGGGCATCGGGAATACGCAGTAAGCTTGACAATATACTGAGACTTGGTTAAGTCTCATTAAATTTAAAATGATTGGGACCATGCAGAGCATGTTCTTTAATCACAACAGAATTAAATTAAGATTTACAATAGAAAAATATCTAGGAAATTTACAAATATTTGGTAATTAAACCTTATACTTTGAAATAATACACAGGTCAAATAAGAAATCATAAGAGAAGTTAGAAAATATTTAAAACTGAATACAAATGAAAATACGAGGGAGTTGTGGCTGACGCCTGTAATCCCAGCACTTTTGGGAGGTTGAGGCATGATGATAGCTTGAGACCTAGAGTTTGAGACCAGCCTGGGCAACACAGTGAGACTCCATCTCTACGAAAAGTAAAAAGCTTAGCTGAGCGTGGTGGCATGTGCCTGTAGTCCTAGCTACTCAGGAGGCTGAGGTGGAAGGATTGCTTGAGCCAGGAGGTCCAGGCTGTCATGAGCTATGATCACGTCACTACGCAGTGAGACCCGTTTCTAAGCGGGGAAAATGGGGAAAAGAGAACAAACAAATTTTGGGGGTCAGGTAAAGCTAAAATATTTATATTAGAAAAAAGAGAAAGGTCTAAAATCAATTATTTAAGCTTCCAGCTTAAGTAGCTAGTAAAAAAAGAAAAAAAGATAAGCACAGAAATCAATAAAATAGAAAATGGACCATCTTATATACATAAATCAATAAAATTAAAAATTGGTTCTTTGAAAAGATCCATGAAGTTAGTAAAATTTAAGCTGAATGATGAGAGGGAAGTGGGTGGAGAGAACACAAATTACCGGCATCAGGGATGAGAGAGAGAACATTACATATTACAAGGCCATTAAAAGGATAATAGAATAATCTAAAAAACAAGGTACCAATAATTTTGACAACACAGATAAAATAGAAAAAAGCTTTGAAGGACAGAATCTACTAAAACTGTGTAAAATAAAATAGAACATTCAAAAAACCCTTTTTCAATTACAAAATTTAATTTATCTCTCTTTCTTTTTGAGACAGGATCTTTCTCTGTTGCCCCAGTGGAGTGCTTTAGCATTACCACAGCTCACTGCAGCCTCAAACTTCTGGGCCCAAGCGAAGATCCTGCCTCAGCCTCCCAAGTAGCTGCCACCATGCCCATCTAAGTGTTTTTGATTTTGTAGAGACAGGGTCTTGCTATGTTGCGCAGGCTGGTCTTAAACTCCTGGTCCTAACCTGTCCTCATGCCTTGGCTTCCTAAAGTGTTGGCATTACAGACAGGCATGAGCCATTGCTCTTAGCAAAAAATTTAATTTCTAATTAAGACCCCCCACAGAGAGAATTCTAGGCTCAAGCACTAAGGAATGAATGATACCAATTCTACACAAACTCTTTCAGAAAAGGCATGAGGAGGAAACACTTCTCAACTAATTTTATGAGGTCAGATTATACCAGAGCCTGGGTGTGGTGGCTCACACCTGTAATCCCAGTACTTTGGGAGGCCAAGGCGGGTGGAACATTTGAGGTCAGGTGTTCGAGACCAGCCTGGCCAACATGGTGAAACCTTGTCTCTACTAAAAATACAAAAATTAGCCAGGCACATGCCTGTAATCCTGGCTACTCAGGAGGCTGAGGCAGGAGAATCACTTGATCCTGGGAGGTGGAGGTTGCAGTGAGCCAATATGGTGCCACTACACTCCAGCCTGGGTGACAGAGCCAGACTCCATCTTAAAAAATATATATATATATCTGATACCTAAACCAGAGCAGTTTGTAATCATGCTGAATGATGTAATTAGAAGGAAAAATATGAACCAATGTCTTACCTGTACAGAGTTACAAAAATCAACAAATATTACCAAATAAAATCCATCAATATATAAGAAGAATAATACACTATGACCAAGTCAGACATATAACAGAAACACAAGGTTATTTTAACATTTGACAATCAAACAATGAAATCTTCATATTAATCAAATAAAAAAGAACTACTCTGTGGTTATCTAAATAGATACAGAAAAGTCATTTGATAAAATCCAACATCTAATTATGATAAAAATTCAACAAACTGGAATGGAAGGAAACTTCCTCAGTCCAATAAAGGGCATCTATAAAAAACTACAGCCATTAGTGCTGAAAGACCAAATGCTTTTCTTTAATAACAGGAGGACAAAAAAGATGGGGACTCTCATAACATTTATTCAACATTATGCTTGAGGTCCTACCCTGTGAAAATAGGGAAGAAAAACAAATAGGAAGCACACAGGTTGGAAAGAAAGAAGTAAAACTGTATTGATTCACAGATAACATGTAGAAAATACTAATCAATCTACAAAAAAGCTACTAGAACTATAAAGAGATATTACGGGTTCAGTTGTGCTCCCTCCATTCCCCCAATGCATATATTGAACTCCTAGTCCCCAGTATTTCAGAATGTGACTTTATTTGGAGATAGGGGCTTTACAGAGTTAAAATGAGGTCACTAGGTTGGGCCCTAATCCACTATTTCTGGAGTCCTTATAAAAAGGGGACATTATGAAACAGACATGCATACAGGGAGAATGCCACATGAATGTGAAGATGGCCATCTGCAAGCCAGAGAGAGAGACCTAGAGTAGATCTTTCCCTCATAGCCCTGATAGGGAACCAGTCCTCCCAAAACCTAGATTCTTTCCCCCGCCCCCACAGAGATGAAGTCTTACTCTGTGAGCCAAGCTGGAGTGTAGTGGCATGATCTCGGCTCACTGCAACCTCTACCTCCTGGGTTCAAGTGATTCTCTTGCCTCGGCCTCCCGAGTAGCTGGGATTACAGGTGCCTGCCACCACACCCGGCTAATTTTTGTATTTTTAGTATAGACGGGGTTTCACCATGTTGGCCAGGCTGGTCTCGAACCTCTGACCTCAGGTGATCTGCCTGCCTTGGCCTCCCAAAGTGCTGGGATTACAGGAGTGAGCCATTGTGCCCAGCCCAAGAACCTAGATTCTGCACTTTTAGCCTCCAGAACTGTGAGACAAGACATTTCTATTGTTTATACAACAACCCTATCAATTAATACAAGAGAGTTTAGCAAGCTTAAAAGATACAACAAGGTCATTTTACAAAAATAAATTGATTTCTATTTACAAGCCACAAAATGCTGAAAAGTGAAATTAAAAAACCCACTGACAATGGCAAGCAAAAACATGAAATACTTAGGAATAAATATAACAAAATATATACGTACACTGAAAATTACAAAACTGTTAAGAGAAGTGTCATTCAGAAGACTTAAATAATGGAAGAGATGTATGATGTCTGAGTCAGAAGGCACAATATTCTTATGTTCTCCAAACTGATCTACAGATTCAAAGTAATCCCTGTCAAAATCCCAGGAGGCTTTTGGGAAAATTAATATTCTCATTTTATTCTGAATTTTTATGAAAAGTAAGGGCTCTAGAATAGACAATACAATTTTGAAGAAGATCATCATTGGAAGACTTACATTACCCAATTTCTTGACTTATCATCAAGCTACAGTGATGAATACAGTGTGATACAGATGTAAAGATAAGACATATATATCAGTGGAACAGAATACAAAGGCAAAAGTAGATCTATGTTTATATGGTCAATTAATTTTTTTTTTTTTTTTTTTTTGAGGCGGAGTCTCGCTCTGCCTCCCAGGCTGGAGTGCAGTGGCCAGATCTCAGCTCACTGCAAGCTCCGCCTCCCGGGTTTACGCCATTCTCCTGCCTCAGCCTCCCGAGTAGCTGGGACTACAGGCGCCCGCCCCCTCGCCCGGCTAGTTTTTTATATTTTTTAGTAGAGACGCGGTTTCACCATGTTAGCCAGGATGGTCTCAATCTCCTGACCTCGTGATCCGCCCGTCTCGGCCTCCCAAAGTGCTGGGATTACAGGCTTGAGCCACCTCGCCTGGCCGGTCAATTAATTTTTAATAAAGGTGCTGAGGTAATTCAGTGGGGAAAGGATAATTTTTGCAACAAATGGTGTCAGAACAACTAGATCTCTATATGGGAAAATATATAAACTTTAACTTTTATTTCACACCATACACAAAAATTTACTCAAATAGATCACAGACTTAAATGTAAAAGTTCAAATTATAAAACTTCCAGGAGAAAACATGAGAGAAGGTCTTTGCAAACTAGGTAAAAGTGAAGATTTCTTAGATAAGACACACAAAAAGCATGACGCGTGAGAGAGAAAAGTGAATCATGCGAGTCCATCACAATTAAGTTTGTGTTTTATGAAAGATATCATTGAGAAATTTTAGTATATGTGCTGCCGAAGCGAGCACAATCATTGAGAAATTAAAAAGACAAGCAATAGACTGGGAGAAAATTTTTGTAAAACATATATGTGATATAGGCCTTGTATCCAGATATATGAGAAATCACAGAAGATAACTCAGTAAACATATAGGCAAAAGACTTAAACAGATACTTTACAAAAGAAAATATACAACCAGCCAATAAGCACATCAGAAGATGTTCAACATCATTAGCCATCACAGAAATAAAACTAAGTTCACCATGAGATAACATTCACATCAATTAGATTGGCATACGTTGAAAAGACAGACACACCATGTGCTGGCGAGGATGTGGATCTGCTAGAACATTCATACATTATGGGAATGTAAGATTTGGAAAGGATTTTGGACATTTCTTAAAAAGTTAAATATCTACTTACTATTTGTTGTTTTTGTTTGTTTTGTTTGTTTTGTTTTTTGTTTTTTTTTGAGACATAGTCTCATTCTTTTTTGCCCATGTTGGGGTGCAGTGACATAATCTTAGCTCATTGCAACCTCCGCCTACCAGGTTCAAGTGATTCTCCTGCCTTAGACTCCCGAGTAGCTGGGATTACAGGTGTGCACTGCCATGCCGGGCTAATTTTTGTATTTTTAGTAGAGACGGGGTTTCACCATATTGGCCAGGTTGGTCTCGAACTCCTGATCTCAAGTGATCTGCCCGCCTCGGCCTCCCAAAGTGTTGGGATTACATGCGTGAGCCACAATGCCCACTCCCATTTATTTACTTGACCCAGCAATTTCACTTTATGTGTTTCCCAGGATAAATGAAAACCTATGTCAATGCAAAGACTTCTACATGAAAGTCAATAGAAGCTTTCATTCATAAAAGCTTCAAGCTGGAAACAATATGAATACAAATCAACAAGTGAAAGGATACACCAATTGTATATCCATGCAAAGAAACACTACTAAGAAATTAAAAAAAAAAAAAAAAACGTTATGTGCAACAACAAGGATGTGTCTCTAAAACATTATGCTGAGTAAAAGAAATAGACATAAGGCCAGGCACGGTAGCTCATGTCTGCAATCCCAGCACTTAGGGAGGCCGAGGTGGGTGGTGGATCATGAGGTCAGAAGACCTAGACCATCCTGGCTAACATGGTGAAACCCTGTCTCTACTAAACACACAAAAAAATTAGCTGGCGTGGTAGCGGGCGCCTGTAGTCCCAGCTACTCAGGAGGCTGAGGCAGGAGAATGGCGTGAATCTGGGAGGCAGAGCTTGCAGTGAGCCGAAATTGCACCACGGCACTCCAGCCTGGGCAACAGTGCGAGACTCTGTCTCAGAAATAAAAAAAATAATAATGAAGAAATGACATAAAAGAGTATACACTGTATTTCCACTTGTATTAAACTCTAGGAAAATATGAATTTATTAGTGACAGAAAACAGATCAATGGTTGCCTGGGTCTGGGAGTTCCTGGGATACATAACTGGAAAGGGGTATAAAGATAACTGCAATGTCAAGAAATGTTTATATTCTTATTTTGGTGGTGTTAATAGAGGCGAATACATTTGTCAAAATTTATTGCACTACGCACTTAAAATGAGTGTATTTTATTTTATGTAACGTATATCTTTTTGAAGTTTTTTTTTTTTTTTTTTTTTTTTTAAAGACAAAATATTTTCGGCCAGGTGTGGTGGCTCACGTCTGTAATCCCAGCACTTTGGGAGGCTGTGGTGGGCAGATCACGAGGTCAGGAGTTCGAGACCAGCCTGGCCAACATGGTGAAACCCTGTCTCTACTAAAAATACACAAATTAGTTGGGCATGGTGGTGTGTGCCTGAAGTCCCAGCTACTCAGGAGGCTGAGGCAGGAGAGTCACTCGAAGCCGGGAGGCGGAGGTTGCAGTGAGCCGAGATTGTGTCATTGTACTCCAGCCTGGCGACAGAGCAAGACTCGGTCTCAAAAATAAATAAATAAATAAAGATACAGCTTTTCAGGCCGGGCACGGTGGCTCACACCTGTAATCCCAGCACTTTTGGGGGCTTAAGCGGGTGGATCACTTGAGATCAGGAGTTTGAGACTGGCCTGGCCAACATGGTGAAACCTCGTTTCTACTAAAAATACAAAAATTAGCTGGGCGTGGTAGTGCGTGCCTGTAATCCCAGCTATTCGGGTGGCTGAGGCAGGAGAATCGCTTGAACCCAGGAGACAGAGGTTGCAGTGGGCCGAGATTGTGCTACTGCACTCTAGCCTGGGCGACAGAGCCAGACTCTGTCTCAAGAAAAAAAAAGATTTTCAGAACAGATAAAAACAAAATAAAATTGTGTAATTATAAAATATTTATAGTTCTAATAAGCTGAAAAATAGTATGAAATGAAAAGTAAACTGGTGCTTAAAATAATAGATTATATTGTCTTCATGATGCAGCTATAGGGACAGCTCTCATTTATTGAAAGTACTCGTGGGTTATTTTTGGAGAAAAATAATTGATGAAAATTAGTATTGCAACTTATTTAATCAAACCTAAAAAGGAAATGGAATGTGAGGAGAGATAGGATGATTCCTTCAAGGGAGCGTGAGATTGAGAAAATATTTCTTTTGAAAGGGAAATATTTGAGCAGTTTAAGTGCTATTAGGAAGACTTAGGAAGGTAGAAGCAGTTACAGATTCTTGTTTACAAGTGCATAACTGGGGGAGTGAAGTCCCTGAGAAGCAAGTTGTCTCAAAACACAGTATGACTGTTCAGTTTTAGGAGTAGTCAGAAAGACATTTCCCATGGCAGTAACAGGAAGAAAGGAGGTAAGAATGGGTATAGATTTTCGCACATTTGCAGATTTGGGTGTCAGAAAGTTGAAGGTCATCTTCTGAGAGTAAGAATGGAGATGGTTGTTGTAGGAGATTAGAAAAATACTGGGCCGGCGCGGTGGCTCAAGCCTGTAATCCCAGCACTTTGGGAGGCCGAGACGGGCGGATCACAAGGTCAGGAGATTGAGACCATCCTGGCTAACATGGTGAAACCCCGTCTCTACCAAAAAATACAAAAAAAACTAGCCGGGCGAGGTGGCGGGCGCCTGTAGTCCCAGCTACTCGGGAGGCTGAGGCAGGAGAACGGCGGGAACCCGGGAGGCAGAGCTTGCAGTGAGCCGAGATCGCGCCACTGCACTCCAGCCTGGGCGAAAGAGCGAGACTCTGTCTCAAAAAAAAAAAAAAAGAAAAATCCTGGAACTGGCAGAAAGGGCTGTCTCGGAGAAGCATTGAGGCCCAGTTAGACGTCCTACATTTAAAGTATTTGCACAGTGCTGGGATTTTTTTCCACCCCATTCTGCAGCAATAGTGTACCGTGGGATGATATGGACATTTGCACACACACATGTTTGGGAGATAGAAAGAACAAGAGGCAAGGGAGTTGAGGACACTGGCAAAAGAGTGATTTCAGTGATGGATCCTGCAGTCTAATCTGTAGAAAAGATGGGAAGACTCAAAGACACTGATCCACAGTCAGAAGATTGAGGTAGTGGATGAACAGTCCAGAGAGAGTAGACTGGCTCACTGAGGGAAGGGACTTAAAAAGAGAAGAGCAGAGAGCCAAAAATGGACTCTTAGAGGACATCTGTGTTTGGTTGGATGGGATTCTCCCCCTACAAAACGAACAAGCAAACTGGGGGAAAAATAAAGGGAGGGAAGGGAAGCATAAATTAAAGTCAGAGAAATATCACAGGAGTTACTAGAATGGTATCCATCCTGTATTTCCCTTGTTCAAGAAGTGAATGTATTTCTTTATTGTTCATTGTAGAAAAATGACGCACAAGGCTTGACTATACAGTGGCCACTCAATAGATTATCTGCTGGAGAATTAATGAATGAATACTAAATGCAAATTTCTTATTCAAACCTTAAAAAAATCCTCTATTATCTTTCTAGCTCTTTATTTTTCCTTAAGCAGCCTATACGCAATTTAATAGTTACTCTGGGAAGCAATGGACTTGTAATTTGTGTTGAAGCCAGACAGAATTTGGTTCAAATTCTAAAACTACCAGACACTAGACTGATCATGGCAATGTCTGACAAAAGTTTTCCTCCCCTACCTGCTCTCTCCCCTCCCTTTGGGGATTGGAAGGTAGAAGGTAGTAAGAACAAGGCCTTTCCTCAAATAGCAGTTTTATCTCCCAAGAGGATCTGGATTTTAAATTACTATGTGCAAAGTTACTAGGGATGCAAAAATGAATTAAAACAGATTTTACTATAAAGGAATGTTTGAGTCTGATGGGGGAGTCAGACGTAGACATAAATACAAGACAAAACATGGTGAAAATCCTAAACATGAAGTTTGCAAGTTCTAGGAAAGGTCTAGGAAATAATTATCTCTAAGGAGTGGGTGGGATTAGGGAGGTTTTATAAAAAAAAGTGACACTTGAATTGGGTACTGCAGGAACAGTCTAATGAAAGGTAAAGACAGGGTGCTGGAAAATTTGGTACCTATTGGGGAAGACAACAGCACTAGAGATCTATTACTTTAACAATCAATTGTTTTGCTTCTGCCTTTAGAAGCTTATTTATAGTTTAATAGGGAAATAAAACGAGTATATAAAATACATAGAAAACTAGTGGGCTTCACGAAAAGCATTACACCCTGTTTTGAAGATCCTTCTGAATTTTAAATTCTGATGCAGTGTCCTCCCCCCACATCTCAATCCTGGAAAATAGGTGTTCAGAATCACCTCTTAGAAATATGATCCATAAACTACAGCATTTAAGAGCGACATCCTGCATTGCCTAGATGCAATTTCAAATTACTGTACTTAGCTTCTATGAGCCTGTTAACTTCTTAATAAAATGAGGATAATACTTTCCTCAAAGAATTGCTAAGAACGACACCGGATAAAGAATGCATGACAAACACAGCACCTAGTATCTATGTCCTAAATTTACATTTAATAAATAAGTAGATTGGTACGTGCAGTTTAAAAGAGGTTTCACCAAGCAGCACAGTTCCCCTGGCTGTAGGCGATAGACCACGCCTTCCTAATCAGCTGGCGCATTCCCTGACTTCTGCGGAAACAGCGATCCAAAACCGCGTCTAGCATCAGCAAAAGCACGTGGTCTCTCTCTCCCCGCAACAACAAAAGAGAACAGTAACTCCGGCGCAGGCACTTCCAGTAGAGGTCTTGTTTTTAAAATCCATTCGAAAGGGCCAATCAGAGGCGGTAGTCTGAGTGCGCAGGCGCCGATTGGTTCACAGCTACTTAGAGTGACCAATAGGCTTGGAGGTAAGTTTGGTTGAGACCAGAAGCGGGCGAATCGGGAACCGGTGGCGGCTGCGGGCAGTTTGAATTAGGCTCTGGGCTCCAGCCTGCGGAAGCCGCACCAGGACTGGACTCTCCGAGAGGTTGTTTTCCCTTCCCGGATAGCAAGGTGAGCGTCCTGACTGGGTCCGGATCCTGGTCCTGGCAGCGGGCGGCGGGCGGCGTGGGGGTGCCGGTGGCTTTTTGCTGGCGGATACTGGGCGGGGAGGCCTCTGGGATCACTTTCCCGGCCCTGTAGGTGCCGGGGACCGCCCCCTTCCACCCGACGGAACTGGAGAATCCGCCCCGGGATGTAGTTCGTAGGGGTGTCGGCGCCCCTCTGCTTGGGTTCAAGCTGGTCTTGGATTAGTGTCCCAGACCCTACTCGGTCACGAACTCGCACTTTAGGGGATCATTTTCTTCCTCCTTAAAAAAATTGGAGATGACTAGGTATTTCCAAGCTGCCTTCCCAGTCCCGTAACCAACCTTATTGAAATTCGGGCCCCGGTCCTTTGGTTTATTGAGTAGATGATGTAAGCTTGGGTTTTGATCTGGGCGGCGACGTGGGGTGCCTATGGTTAGTTACGCTAGCATTTCTCTTTCCCCTCTCATCTTTCTCCCGTCCACATTTTTGTTTTTTAAATAGAGGTAGGTCTCCCTGTGTTGCCTAAGCTGGTTTGGAATCTCTGGGCTCAAGGGATCCTCCTGCCGCGGCCTCTCTGAGTGCCAGGATTACAAGCTTGTTAGCCACTGCGCCCGGCCTTCCCGTTCACATTTATTTGGACGCGCCTGTGTGCCCGGCTCTGCTGTGTAATGAGGACCCAGAAATAGAAGGCATGGGTCGTGTCCTTGAGGAGCCTGTTCTAGAGGAGAAGGCAGGGTTATCATTCTCGGACCCAGTCTTGGTACACTGCACGCGGGCTCTGGCTTTTTGGAGAAGGTGGGAATTCTGACGAAGGGAAAGCTGTGGTGGAGGTGGGGCAGGAAAAGGTCACACAAGAGCTTCCTTGGGGACTTTAAGGGACTGTGTAGTTCGGGCATGAAGAGTGTCCTCCACGTATTTAAGGTACAAAGATACAGCATTTTCTGGAAAGGACAATAGTCCTGCATCCATGCAGGAACCTTCAATTAGGGCTTTTCTTTCCTCCCCACCTCGATTCCCTGTTCCTCAAAAGTAAACTTGCGAGGTTTGTTTTTTTGTTGTTCTTTTGCCCCAGTGGCCCAATACAGGTGGCTGATAGCTGATGCTTTAATGGGCCCAAATCTGCTCTAATCATAATTAGCTTGGTCTACATCTATGTTGCTCTATATCTTAGACTTTGGAATGGAAAAGCATTCAGCTTGCCAATCTTCTTTATGTTTATTCCCCTCACTTTCTAATCATCTTTCTAAATTCCTCCTTTTTATATTCTGTCGGCTATAGAATCTTGATGTAATGACTTCAGTGGCTGGCTGAATTGTTTAGGGCAATTACAGTTGTGTGTCTCTGGGGTATAGTTCTCTGACTCCTGACAAACTAGATTGGAATGGAGGACGTTGAGACAGGGTCAGTTGTCCTTTGTTGGTTGAGAGGCATGTGACTCCTTTCAGTAGTTTTGGGATAAATGGGAGTGGAGTATAAGATGCTATGTTCCAAGAACTGAGAACTAGAAAAAAAAAAAAAAAATTAAACTGGTAGCAAAACACAGCTTTCCAAGGCTTTGATATCCAACTTCGATGTTGTCCAAGACCTTTGCTTCTCCTTCTTAATTTTTTTTGATTTTTCTTAGTACTTTCATGAACTGCTTATTGTTTTGATTAAAAGTTTCGTTGATAAAATCGATTGAAAAAAACCATGAAAATGGCCGTTAACTTTATTTAGTAAAAAAACAAATTCTCAAACTCTTGCCTAAGTAACTGGAAAATGAATGATTTTTCTTTTATTTATGTTCTGAAGGCTAAAATAAAGGACAGTTGCCATACTTTTCTTCCAGCTGATTTCTATTTCCTAAGATGTGGCTGAGAAGGAGGTAGGCCACTTCACCCTTTGTACCATAGGCTGAAATATACAAGTGAAAAAGTGCTTTTAAAAAGTATGTAATAGCTAACATATATGGAAAGCTTACCAGGTGATACTGTTTCTAAGGCCTTAGGAAGTCACCATCATTATTATCGTCGTTTTACAAACAAGGGAAACAAGACATAGAGCAGCTAAATAACTTGCCCAAGGTCATACATCTTGTAAGTGGCTGAGCTAGAATTGAATCCGCTTTGAATCGCTAACTTTGTATTGTATATGTCTTTCCTGGTCAGTGTCTGTCTGGAACATGACTTTACCACCTTTTGGAATGATTCTAGTACTAATATGGCATTTGCTCTTCATTCATGCGTGCATTCATTATTAAAAAATGATAACTGCTTGGAAGGAGATGGGCTACCTGTGCTGTGAGTAACTATGATGGGAAACTATGGCTGGGTCAAGGATCTCAGAAAAGTTTCCCAGAGAAAGAGGGACAAAGTGTGAGTGGTAATTAACAATGTGAAGAGGGAAAGAGGAGCATTTGCAGAGTACCTTGTCATGCATTTTCTTTGTTTATAGGACCTATTTCACCTGAAAACCTTATGGCAAAATATTATTTTTTTCTTAGCTTCTATTTTTGGTTCGGGGGTACACATGCAGGTTTGTTATATAGGTAGACTCATGTCATGGGGGATTGTTGTACAGATTATTTTGTTGCCCAGGTACTAAGCCTAATACTCAATAGATATTTTTTCTGCTGCTCTTCCTCCTCCAACTCTCTACCCTCAAGGAGGCCTCAGTGTCTGTTGTTCCCTTCTTTGTATTCATTTGGTTTTCTGTTCTTGCATTAGTTTGCTAAGGATAATGGCCTCTAATTCCATCCATGTTCCTGCAAAAAACATGATCTCATTCTTTTTTATGGCTGCATAGTATTCCATGGTATATATGTACCACATTTTGTTTGTCCAATCTGTCATTGATGGGCATTTAGGTTGATTCCATGTCTTTGCTATTGTGAACAGTGCTGCAATGAACATTTGTGTGTGCATGTGCCTTTTTAAAATTTTAAGTAGATATGGGATTTCGCCATGTTGCCCAGGCTGTTCTTGAACTCCTGAGCTCAAGTTATCCACCCGCCTTGGCCTGCCAAACTGTTGGGATTACAGGCATGATACACTGTGTGTCTTTGCGGTTGAATGATTTACATTCCTCTGAGTATATACCCGGGAATGAGATTGCTGGGTTGAATGGTAGTTGTTTTTAGCTCTTTGAGGAATTGCCATACTGCTTTCCACAATGGTTGAACTAATTTACACTCCCACCAACAGTGTATAAGTGTTCCCTTCGCAACTTGGCCAGCATCTGTTATTTTTTAACTTTTTAATCATAGCCATTCTGACTGGTGTGAGATGGTATTTCATTGTGGTTTTGATTTGCATTTCTCTAATGATCAGTGTTAGTGAACTTTTTTTCATATGCTTGTTAGTCACATGTATTTTCTTTTTTAGAAAAGTGTCTGTTCATGTCCTTTGCCCACTTTTTAATGGGGTTGTTATTTTTATCTTGTAAATTTGTCTAAGTTCCTTGTAGATGCTGGATATTAGACCTTTATCAGATGCATAGTTTGTAAATATTTTCTCCCATTCTGCAGGGTGTCTGTTCACTCTGTTGAGTTTCTTTCGCTATGCAGAAGCTCTTCAGTTTAATTAGATCCCATTTGTCAGTTTTTGCTTTTGTTGTGATTGCTCTTGGTGTCTTTGTCTTTAAATCTTTGCCCATTCCTGTGTCCAGGATGGTATTGCCTAGGTTGTCTTCTGCGGTTTTTATAGTTTGGAGTTTTACATTTAAGTCTTTAATCCATCTTGAATTAATTTTTGTATATGGTGTAAGGAAGGGGTCCAGTTTCATTCTTCTGCATATGGCTAGCCAGCTATCTCATTTATTGAATAGGGAATCCTTTCCCCATTGTTTGTTTTTGTCAGCTTTGTCAAAGATCGGATGGTTGTAGGTGTGCGGCTTATTTCTGGGTTCTTTATTGTGTTCCATTGTTCTATGTGTCTGTTTTTGTACCAGTACCATGCTGTTTTGGTTACTGTAGCCCTGTAGTATAGTTTGAAGTAGAGTAACATGAAGCTCTCAACTTTGTTCTTTTTGCCTAGACTTGCCTTGGCTATTTGAGCTTGTGTTTGGTTCCATATCAGTTTTAAAATAGTTTTTTCTAGTTCTGTGAACAATGTCTTTGGTAGTTTGATACGGATAGCACTGAATCTGTAAATTGCTTTGGGCATTATGGCCATTTCAATGATATTGATTCTTCATATTCATGAGCATGGGATGTTTTTCCATTTGTGTCATCTCTGATTTCTTCGAGCAGTGTTTTCTAATTCTTTTCTTTTTGTGATGGAGTTTTGCTCTTTGTTGCCCAGGCTGGAGTGCAATGCTGCGATCTCAGCTTACTACAACCTCTGCTTCCCAAGTTCAAGTGATTCTCCTGTCTCAGCCTCCCAAGTAGCTGGGTTTACAGGCACCTGCCACCACACCCGGCTAATTTTTCTATTTTTAGTAGAGATGGGGTTTCACCATGTTGGCCAGGCTGGTCTCTAACTCCTGACCTCGGGTGATCTGTCCACCTTGGCCAAAGTGCTGGGAGTACAGGCGTGAGCCACCGTGTCTAACCGTTTAATTCTTCTTTTACAGATCTTTCACCTCCCCGATTAGCTGTATTACTAGGTGATTTATTCATATTGTGGCAATTGTGAATGAGATTGCATTTTTGATTTGGATCTTGGCTTGGCTGTTGTTGGTGTATAGGAATGCTTGTGGTTTTTGTATATTGATTTTCATATCCTGAGAGTTGGCTAAAGTTGTTTATCAGCTGAAGGAGCTTTTGGGCCAAGACTGTGGGGTTTTCTAGATGTAGGATCACATTGTCTGCAAACAGGGGTAGTTTGACTTTCTCTCTTCCTATTTGGATGCCTTTTATTTCTTCCTCTTGCCTGGTTGCTCTGGCCAGGACTTCCAGTACTATATTGAATAGGAGTAGTGGAAGAGGGCATTCTTGCCTTGTGTGCCAGTTTTCAAGGGGAATGCTTTCAGCTTTTGCCCGTTCAGTATGATGTTGGCTGTGGGTTTGTCGTAGATGGCTTCTTATTATTTTGAGGTATGTTCCTTCAATACCTAATTTATTGAGAGTTTTTAACATGAAGGGGTGTTGAATTTTTAAAGAAGGTTTTTCTGCATGAGGTAATCATGTCATTTTTGTCTTTAGCTATGCTTATGTGATGAATCATATTTATTGATTTGCGTGTGTTCAACCAACTGTGAATCCTGGCGATGAAGCCTGCTTGATCATGGTGGATTAACTTTTTGATGTGTTGCTGGACTCGGTTTCCAAGTATATTGTTGAGGAATTTTGCATCGTTGTTGATCAAGGGTATTGGCTTGCAGTTTTCTTTTTTTGTTGTGTCTGCCAGATTTTGGTATCAGGATGATGCTGGCCTCATAGAATGAGTTGCAGAGGAGTCTCTTCTCAATTTTTTGGAAACCAGGGGTGCAGACAAAGTACCCCGTATACCCAGCAGTAATCCCACAGGAGAAGGCAGAGACCCCAGGCCATTTAATCAGCAGCAAGGTGATTTTGTGATATGTCTTTTCACAGTTGAGTTACATGGACTCCACCAGTTATGATGGGAATCAATTTAAATATACTTTCTTGATCCTAGAAATTCAAATATGTGGACAGGATGTTACACATGGCAGGATGATTTGTTACAGCACAAGTAACATATTTCAAATGGACAAAATTTTAATTTACAGTATTTTAAGATAAATTTCCTTTGAATGGGAGCTTCCTTTCCAGTTCTTTGGGGTCTATAAGACATATCTAGAAAATTTACTACTGTGGAATATGAAGACTGTTTAAATTGAATGAGGGATGGGAAGGGGAAGGGCCTATGGTTTTTCTTTTTGATTAACTGCTGTAACCCTGTCCTTCAGGCAGCTGAAGAAGTTTCATATTTTCTTTAGACATCATTAGGTACTAAAGCTCTTGCAGGACAACTTCGATGCTACATGAATTCTGCCATTTTGCTGGCACTGATACAGCTCTTTGGTCCACCACTCCATTAGAACTATTAACCTCATTTATATTAATTTTTGTTACAAATCTTACAAAGGCAGGGTGTTTCTGGGCATTTAGGCTACATTCTATTTTAAGGCTGTATACGTGATTTTCCTAAATCATTCTTGGAGGCCCAGTTATCATCCTTGTCCATCTTGTGCTAGATCTTTGTCATCTTTTAAACCCCAGCTAACTATGCCATCTCCTACTCCTTTCTGGCCTTCTTCGAGTTCTTCTAAAAGTTGGAAACTTCGAGAGACTTTTACTCCTGATACTGTCTGTGGTGACTGCCATCTTGCATTGCTGTTGCCCCATGTTTTGTATAATGAAAAAACTGAGCAATAGAAAGCAGGTAGTGATATAAGAAGTCAACACCGAGAAATAAGAAAATCAGAAAGCAAAAGGAAAACAAGCAGGATACTGTGTACTTAAGAATCAGTTATTGGTTGCCACCTTTCAGAGGATGGAGAAGATAGATTTTATATTTTGTTATCTTTTGAAGTGTGGTCTTGAAACTTGATTTTTAGGGGTGGTTAGATAGATTAATTAATTTCTGAGAGTTTGTTTCCTTTTACTGTGATTAGACCAACAGTCTGGTTTTTCTTTTCAGTTTATTTACAAATGTTGGAGTAATAAAGAAGGGAGAACAAAATGAGCTGGGCTTTGGAAGAATGGAAAGAAGGCCTGCCTACAAGAGCTCTTCAGAAAATTCAAGAGCTTGAAGGACAGCTTGACAAACTGAAGAAGGAAAAGCAGCAAAGGCAGTTTCAGCTTGACAGTCTCGAGGCTGCGCTGCAGAAGCAAAAACAGAAGGTACCCCTGAAGCTCTGGTATTTGTAGCTGTTCACTCATTATTATCACAGAAGTGCTGGTATTTAAAACTGTTCACTCATTTTTAGATTAATTGTTTCATCTTCTTTACATTTAGAGAAAAATGATTTTGCTATCTTCAGGTGGTAATTTCACCCCCGCCCTCCCGACGCTGGCCCCAATCCCCTTCTTTTTTTTGAGTGATTTTAATTTTAATTGTTTTTAATTTTCTCTAATTCTGCCCTCATTTCTGCTTACCTGCTAATATTTAGCGCTACTGAATTCCATTTCACCTTCCTTGTGGGACCATGAATTGGGGATTGCTTTTGCACAGTATAGCAACAAGGCAAAAGGTCTCTGCTCCTAATCTGGAGAGTGTTAGAGCATTTTGCAGTTAAATGGATGTGGCTTTCTTAGACTGGGCTTTTTACCTTGGTGTTCCTCAACCTTTTCAGGTCTAGTAAATGAAAACTAAACAGTACTTTTAAAAAATTACCTCTGTATTAGCCAACTAAATAGTGATATAGTCATTGCTTCTAAAAGGTTTTTGCTTGTGGGAGAATTTTCTGGTTTCTAACAATAACTAGTTTTAGCAGCCCAACTTGAAAATGAATTGTTAAGGGAGATTTATAGGATTTATTTCCTATTTTTTAATTTTTGAAAGGATAGTAAAGCCTCCCTTTCTAGGATGGGTGTGTCTGGCCAAAGTTGATTTAATACATGACTTCACAGAAGTTGCCTATCTATTGGCTTTAAAGTGTGATCATCTAAAATGTCTGTGTTCATATGGCTTATTGCAGCTGTATCTCAGGATTTTAGTAGTCAATGTTAGACTCAGGTCTACCAATAATACTTGGTAAATTCACGAAATAGGGTAGTTATTGTCTTCTGAACAATTCTTATTAGGTTGAAAATGAAAAAACTGAGGGTACAAACCTGAAAAGGGAGAATCAAAGATTGATGGAAATATGTGAAAGTCTGGAGAAAACTAAGCAGAAGATTTCTCATGAACTTCAAGTCAAGGAGTCACAAGTGAATTTCCAGGAAGGACAACTGAATTCAGGCAAAAAACAAATAGAAAAACTGGAACAGGAACTTAAAAGGTAGTATTTTGGGATGGTATTTATAGGGATGATGTTTGTATGTATTAATCAGATGCATTTGTCTTTTCCTTTAACAATATAATTATTATATGTTGCAATTTTTTTTCCCGGTAGAAGAAGTAATGATTCGGTCCGTGCTGTAACTTGAATGAGTGGAAGATTAAAAACAAACGAACGGTGATTTTGTTTTATCATTGCATAGCTCAGTATGATATAAATTTATCAAATGGTTGCTCCATTACTCATGTATTCATTCAGTATATGTTTATTGAGCTGTACCATGATTCAGACACTGTTGGTCACTGGGTAATACAATAATAAATAGTACTATCATACTATCATTATTTGATGGTATGATAATACCAGTTACATAGCATTATTTAATACTATGATAGTACTTGTTAAAATAAAACTATTGATAGTTGTTACTGAAAAGATGGAAATTAGTTGAAGCTTACTGATGGCTTGTGTTTTCTCTGGGTAGAAAAGCTGTTGGAGAGAATGAGAGGGAGAACTAAGGAATTATAAAAGAATGGAATAGCATGGAGGGCCCAGTTGAGATTGGAGACAGAATATAAGCAGGCCCAATCTGCAGGGTTGTGTGATAATTTAAAAAATATTGCCTTTTGGCTGGGCGAGGTGACTCATGCCTGTAATCCCAGCACTTTAGGAGGCCAAGGCAAGTGGATTACCTGAGGTAGGGAGTTTGAGACCAGCCTGGCCAACATGGTGAAACCCCCTCTCTACTAAAAATACAAAAATTAGCCAAATAGCCAGGTGTAGTGGCAGGCGCCTCTAATCTCAGCTACTCAGGAGGCTGAGGCAGGAGAATCACTTGAACCTGGGAGGCAGAAGTTGCAGTGAGCCGAGTTCGTGCCATATCCTCATAGCACATTTGGTTTTAAAATATTCTTATTATCTATAGCCTACAAACATTCCTGAATATGGTTTTAAAATTTTCACTGATAACTTTCAAATGCATTGCAGAAACTTATTTTTTCCATCAGTTGCCACTGATTAGGTTTCTGGAAGGTCTCCAACAAGTGAGGTTGAACCATTTGGAATGTTTGTTAAAACTGTGGTTATTGGCAGTCTCATATAGTTCAACCTAGTAGAAAATGCTTTTAGCTTTGTGCTTTTTTGGTGGTGGTGTTTGTGTTTTTCTTCTTAGGGGAAAGGAGAAAAAAGTGGTTTATGAAAATAATGGCAGATTATACTTTGTTTAATTAATAAATAACTTTGTTTAAAATGAAAGGACAGGGAAAAGAGAATCAGATACGAATTTAAAGTGGAAAAGAAGCACTGGTTTTGCAAGGTTCCTCAAAAGTCATCTCGAATCAGCAAATTTGTGACACCTTTGCTAATCTGTAGACCTGCAATGTCCAATATGGTAACCACTGGCTACATGTGGCAATTATAATGTACTTGAAATGTGGCTGGTGCAAATTAAGATGAGCTGTTAGGTATACAATGAATGCCAATTCTGAAAATTGAGTATGAAAAAATGTAAAATATTTTATTAGTAACTTTCCTATTAATTACAAGTTGAAATGATAGTATCTTGAAAATAGCAAGTTAAATAAAATATTAATTTTACTTATTTCTTGTTGCTTTTTAAATACTAATGGAGCATTTCCATTGGGCCTTGCTGTTTCCTACTGTAAGCTCAGTTGTGGTGGTCTGGTTTGCTGAGAAGTCATTTTTAGCTCATACATTGCCTCTTCTCAGATTGAATTTGGAGCTAAATGGAGCTAAGGGCACTCCCTTTCCTTTTTCTTCTCTTTTTTTTTTCTTTCTTTTCTTTTCTTTTCTTTCTCTCTCTCTGTTTCTTTCTTTCTTTCTTGCCTGCCTCCCTCCCTCCCTCCCTCCTTCCTTCCTTCCGTCCGTCCGTCCGTCCATCCTTCCTTTTCTTTCTTTTTGACAAAGTCTTGCTCTGTTGCTGGAGTGCAGTGCAGTGGCACAATTTCAGCTCACTGCAACCTTTGCCTCCTGGGTTCAAGCGATTCTCCTGCCTCAGCCTCCCAAGTAGCTGGGACTACAGGTGCATGCCACCATGCCTAGCTAATTTTTGTATTTTTAGTAGAGAGGGGTTTTCGCCGTGTTGGCCAGGTTGGTCTGAAACTCCTGACCTCGGGTTATTTGCCCGCCTTGGTTTCCCAAAGTGCTGGGATTACAGGCTTGAGCCACTGGGCCCGGCATTACTTTCTTTACTTCCTGTTTTAAGTAATATGCCATGGCAAAGAGACTGCTGCACACCATTAGCCATTCTAAAAGAGTGTTCATTTTATTTTTTATGTTAAACTAAAGTCAGAGACATTAGGGAGTTGGAAGAATTGAGCCCTATTTTAATGTGGGTTTTTGGTTTTGAAAGGTGTTCAGAGCTTACTTGCATGATAGTTCTGAATACCTTTTTACAGGGTGTACATATATACAATATGTAACTTATGTTTCCCATTTCTTGTAACTATTTCCAGCTGTATCTTTTCTAGATGCATTGTATTGATTTAATTTTTATATCTGTGTTTTAAAAATGTCATATAATACATGATCTGTATATCAAGTCTATGTTTTTGCAATGACTGAATATCCTAAGTACTGTCATCTGTTCTCATGATTTGAGCCCATGCTCCAATGACATCACTTTCTTCCCGTGTTTCTGAAGTTCTGGGTTCTTTTATGTCCCTGTCTTTGGCTTAGTGTATGAAATTTGCTTGGACTGTATTCCAGTCCTTCAACTGTTCTTTGCTGTCTGTATTAGTCTGTTCTCACACTGCTATAAAGAACTGCCTGAGACTGGGTAAATTGTAAAGGAGAAGTTTAATTGACTCACAGTTCCACAGGGCTTTTCTTTTCTGTTGGGAAACTTACAATCATAGCGGAAGGGGAAACAAACACACCCTTCTTCACATGGTGGCAGGAAGGAGAAGAATGAGAACCAAGCGTAGGAGGAAGCTCCTTATAAAACCATCAGATCTTGTGAGAACTTACTATTACAAGAATAGCATGGGAAAACTGCCCCCATGATTCAATCACCTCTTACCGGGTCCCCCCCACCACACATAGGGTTTATGAGAACTACAATTCAAGATGAGATTTGGGTGGGAACACAGCCAAACTATATCACTGTGATAGTGGTTGTTATAGATCTTCCTTATAGCCTTTATAACGTTGTACTTATTGGTTTACATTTCTGTTTCTTTTACTAGACTGAGTTCCTTTGAAGACACAGGACTGTGTTTATGTCTGGCACATAAGTTAGACCTTATTAAATGCCTGAAATGAAATGGTTAAGAATTCTTAGTGGATGGGTTTCTTTGTAAGTTTATTACTCTCTGGGAATGTAAGGCATTGGTATTCTGTAGCCTTTATTATAACAGATTTGTCTGCCTCTTGGGTCCTTTTCTAACAGGTGTAAATCTGAGCTTGAAAGAAGCCAACAAGCTGCACAGTCTGCAGATGTCTCTCTGAATCCATGCAATACACCACAAAAAATTTTTACAACTCCACTGACACCAAGTCAATATTATAGTGGTAATGCATTTTTCTCTTTGGTATAGACAGCTTTTTGTTTAGCTTGAGATTTTAATTCTGCAAAATAAATGAATTAATTCAACTTTGAATTAAACTTTTAATTTATATGTTTAAAAACTGCAGCCACTTGTTACATACTCATTTGCATATCTGTTGAATTATGTTGAGCTACTGGATTGAGATTTTAAGCTTTTTACTTTATCCTTCTGTGGTATATTTCAATTTCAGAATATTTAATACACTTACATTTTTATGTATTTTGATATTTGGTAATTTGATCAATAGTTTGATCTATTTCCCTAACTAAAATGTTGTTTCTCCTTGGTATACTAAGATACTCATTTCTAGACTATCAAAATCGTTGTTGATCTGTATTTGATTGTCTGGTTTTAGGTTCCAAGTATGAAGATCTAAAAGAAAAATATAATAAAGAGGTTGAAGAACGAAAAAGATTAGAGGCAGAGGTTAAAGCCTTGCAGGCTAAAGTAAGTTAACTACGGGCCCTATAATAGAGTATGCAGTTATAGAATACTTTGATATAGAATAGAACAGGGTTAGAGAAAAATCTGTTTTACATAGAGCTGGTGTTTTTTGTACTGAGAAAAGGTTTTGGGCTTAGTGGAGGTGATTATTTTTTAGTTTTAAAAATAGGGTGGAGTGAGTAAAATAGAGTGGGGAGGTTAAGTTATCCCTAAATATTAAATGTTCATGTAATGTCCACTAAATTATTTCCCGATTAAGACCTAGTGATCAGGGCTATTCTTGGAGACAATGGGGCCAGAGAATTAGTCATGATGCTCCCTGCCTGGCTTTGTCACCTGGAGGCAATTGCTTCCTATACAGTCCTTTTGATCTATTGAATTTTACCTCTACCATTTTTGTTCACATGTTATTTGCTGAAAAAAATTCCCACTTTGGCACTTACGGATGGCTTTCCACTAAACATAAGGAGTTGATGAAATGGCACAATTCAGCAAGCCGTTTAAGGCTGACTTTATAAATAGGTACCTTAAATACTGAGAATGCAGAAGTACCTCTGGCTTAGAGCTTTAACGATTTTTATTCTTTTCATGACTTTAACCCTCATTTTGATGTCATTAGGATTCTGATATGTAGCAAAGGCATTGCTTATCAGATGAATAAAAATTAAGTACTCACTCTCTAGTTTGTCCTAGAAATATCATGTGCTTTGTCATCCAGTTCAGTCATTCGTAGCAATTCTTCCCTTGACATTGATTCCTAGAGATATTTTACGGAAAATCTGAGTATCTGGTAAACATTAACTCTCTTCCTATGGCAAAAAAAGTGCTTGCTACAAAAATCTAATGCTGCATTTACCTCCATGTCTTGATATTTGTCAGAATGGAGGCAGAGAGAAGCATAGAAAGAACAATGCAAAGCAGGAGATCATCCACAAACGTATATTACATAATATTAAACACTCGATGTGATTTTTTTGGGATAGTGATATGGTGGAATGTGAGAATTTTGAAGGAGTTCTTTAGTCTGATGTTTAACTTTGATTCTTTTGGGCAAAGCTATAAGGGAAGGTAACCAAGGACAGGTAAAGAAAAGCCAGTTTTGGAATTCAGAATGAAAGTGAATACTCACATATGTTTAATGGATTCTAAGAAGGATACAGAATAAATACCAAGACTTAGCCTGTTTTAAATAAGTTGGGCATGAGATGGTAGTAGCTTATTCCTTCAATGCTAAGAAGTCGAGCATTAGAACATTCCATCACTGGGTATTAGACTTATGGTTTACTTGACTTGATGAATGTTCTTTCTTCGTGTGCAGTGCAACTGTTAACTTCTTGGGATTATGGCTTTATATCCTATCTGAAAATAAATAGCCTTGAGTATATAAGATTTTTAAAGGGCTCTAAAGAGATTCTATTTCTATAGAAAGCAAGCCAGACTCTTCCACAAACCACCATGAATCACCGCGACATTGCCCGGCATCAAGCTTCGTCATCTGTGTTCTCATGGCAGCAAGAGAAGACCCCAAGTCATCTTTCGTCTAATTCTCAAAAAACTCCAATTAGGAGAGATTTCTCTGCATCTTACTTTTCTGGGGAACAAGAGGTGACTCCAAGTCGATCAACTTTGCAAATAGGGAAAAGAGATGCTAATAGCAGTTTCTTTGACAATTCTAGTAGTCCTCATCTTTTGGAGCAATTAAAAGTACAGAATCAAGGTAACATTGAGCTAAGTTAAGTTTAAATTACCTTTGCTTGAGGCTATTTCACAGGTGATTCCAGATATTTTTAATCCTGTAAAGTGCATAGGTGTTTTGTTAGGCACGTCGGTGTTCAACATACTGTCTTTTCAATAATGATAAAAAGGCATCATAGTGTTGGAATGTACTGTTATTTGTATCGAAAAGCTGGTGCCTGGAAGCCTCTAAAGTAGGTTGAGAGGCTTTGACTTTTCTTCCCAGAAGCAGGGCCAGTGGGTTGGTTACAGTTTATACTCCCCATGCTTCTCATCTGGCTCCTTTTGGGACCCACAGAACCAGCCTGTGGTCTGACCAGCTTAGGCCAGAGGTTGTGTGTGTGTCTGCAGAACAGCTTTGCTGTGCTCTGCCAGGTTGTCCATATGGGAGCAAACCTGTAACCTTGGCTGCTGTGCCACGCTGCAGCTGACAGCCAAGGGTACCAGGTGGTGTTTTGGAATCTACTCTGTAGAAGATGATAATTTCCAGTGCTGTGATATATTGAAAATCACTGTCAGTGTTCACTGGTGAGAGCTGTCACATAGCCAATGCCTTTGGAACCAATGTTGTGCGTATGTGGGAAAAAAGTGGAAAAAAAATCATTGTTAATTTTGGCAGTATGGGAGGTTCACACTCTTGATGTTTAGTGGAGGTAAAACTACCAGAGAATATAGGAGGGTGAACTTTTCACTGCCTAGCACTGATTTGCCTTAATATGGGCACCAAACAAATATAGTTTGCTGTTGTGTGGTAAAACCAAATGGTAATTTTAACAAAGGGTTTCATATGTGATGTGCTTTTCACAGTCTCAATAAGGAGATAGCATTCATGATTTTAGAAAAACATTTCCCCCACCAAGTTTCTTTGTTACAATGTAAGAAAATCTGCTTCTCCTGCTTTCTATACAGTATTTGAATGCAAATGACAATAGAAACTAACTATTGAAATTAAATCCAATTAAAGTAGCTTCTATGTTTAGTGTAAATATTTGTTTCATCAAAGATTTCAGAGAAGAATAAAACAAATGATAAATTATGAACATTTTAGGCAAGATATATATAAATCAGTGTGATTTTTGTTTGTGGTTTAAGAGCTAAGAAGCAAGATTAATGAGTTGGAACTACATCTGCAAGGACAAGAAAAAGAAATGAAAGGCCAAGTGAATAAGTTTCAAGAACTCCAACTCCAACTGGAGAAAGCAAAACTGGAATTAATTGAAAAAGAGAAAGTTTTGAACAAATGTAGGGATGAACTAGTGAGAACAACAGCACAGTACGACCAGGCGTCAACCAAGGTACTTGACTTTTCATGAATTACTGGAGAAATCTACATCTTTTCATACAATTATTTGGAAAGAGTATTTTATACATAAGTTTGTGAAATAAATGTCAGTAGTGTTCTTTGTTAATATGTACTAGGCACTCTTGATGCAGTTGAACTAGAAAGCTGTTTTAGCGTTGGGCGGATCTGGGATCAAGCCTGGTGCTGCACTTTCCCAGCTGAGTGATGTTGGGCAAGTCACTGATCTCTTTTTATGTTGCAGGGAGTAATAGAGAATAAAGAAAATGTATATACAGCATCTTGTATGATGCGTGCCACATAGAATAGGCACTTAAATTAATGGCACTTTAAAGGAGTTTTAGGACATTTGATAGGATTTAATCTGCTCTTGGGCTCTTACATATATATATAGTTGGTCTATTGTATCCATGAGTTATACATTCATGGATTCAACCAACTATGGATCGTAAGTCTTTAGGAAAAAAAAAAAGGCCAGGCACCATGGCTCACACCCGAATCCCCGCACTTTGGGAGGTTGAGTGAGGCACGCAGATCACTTGAGGCTAGGAATTCAAGACCAGCCTAGCACACATGACAAAACCTTGTCTTTACTACAAATACAAACGTTAGCCAGATGTGGTGGTGCACACCTGTAATCCCAGCTACTCGGGAGGCTTAGGCATAAGAATCGTGTTAATCTGGGAGGCAAAGGTTGCAGTTAGCAGAGATTGTGCCACTGCACTCCAGCCTGGGAGACAGGGTGAGATTCTTTCTCAAAGAATGGCTTTGTCCATACTGATCATGTACAGACTTTTTTTTCTTGTCATTATTTCCTAAGCAAATACATTATCACAAATATTTACATAGCATTTACATAGTATTAGGTATTATAAGTAATTTAGAGATGATTTAAAGTACATGGGAATATGTGCATAGGTTATATGCAAACACTATACCATTTTATATCAGGGACTTGAGCATCCTCAGATTTTGGTATCTGCAGGGAGTCCTGGAACCAGTCCTTCATGGATACTGAGGGATGACTACACCCACCATTGAATCTTCTTAAGACTCCAGTGGAGGCCAAGCTTCTTAGCCCGTTATTTTGCCCGTTGTTGTTGTTGTTGTTCTTGTTGTTGCTTTGATCCCAGCCTACCTCTTTAGCCAGTCTTTTCTTCTCTTTTTTTCTATTACTCATTCATTTCCCGACTCATTTCACAAACATGTATTGATATTTATGCCTGCTATATGTTAGGCACTGTTCCAGACCTGGGAATGGAACAGTGATAAATAGACAAAAGTCTTCAGACCTGGGGCTGAAACAGTGATAAATAGACAGAAATCATTGCCTTGTGAAGCTTCATCTTCATAGAGGGAGGCAGAAAATAACAAAAATAAAGTAACATAGAGAGTATGGTATGTGGTATTATAAGTATTGTAGAGAAAAATGAATTGTCTTCTAAGACCAACCATGAGGATCTGGTTTTTGCTGAACCTACCCTTTCTCTGGGCCCAGTGTTTTCCTTTTATTTGCCTTTCTGCTTGAAATGTCCTTCTTTCCAGGTCTGGCTCTTTATAGCTTTCTCACTCTTGTGAGCTCCTTCCCTTGTCTCTTAATGCAGTAAGATATTTTCTCCTGGCAGCCCTCTTATGACTCTTTTATTACTATTATCTGTGTTCTAGCTCTGTGGTTCCCACACTTGGTTAATTGCCAGAATCACAGAGAACCTTGAAAATTTAATTCTGTTAGATTAGATCTGTTTGGGTGGGGCCAAGAAATTGACTTTTAATAAACTTTAGATATTTCTGAGGCTTTAGGTAAAAAACCATTGTAGTAGACATATTTCTATTATTTGCTTTCCTGGGGCAGGTTCTTTCATTTGTTTACTTAAAATTTTTATTTTAAGATAATTGTAGATTCATATGCAGTTATACAAAATAATAGCTTGTTAATGTGGTGGGTTACACTGATTGATTTTCACACATTTGAATGAGCCTTGCATCTTTGGAATAAACCCTAATTTGTTATGGTATATAATTTTAAAAATATATTTCTGAATTTCTTTTGCTAATAACTTATTAAGGATTTTTTGTGTCTGTATTCATAAAAAAATATTGGTTGGCTTTCTTTTTTTCCCCTGCCATCTTTGTTTGATATTTGTATCAGGGTATCCTAGTTTCACAAATTAGAAAGTGTTCCTTCCTGTTCAGTTGTCTGAAAGAGATTGTGTAGAATGTTTTTTTCTTTCTTTCTTTATATATTCAGTAGAATTCTCTAATGAAATTATTTGAATCTGGAGATTTCTTCTTTGGGAGTTTTAAAATTACAAATTCAATTTTTAAAACAGTTATAGAACTATTAAAATTATTCATTTCATATTGGGGGAATTGGAATAGTTTGTATTTTCATCTAAGTTGTCAACTTTATGTATATAGAGTTGTTTGCTGTATTCTCTTATTCTTTTGATATTTGTAGTGATATTCCTTGTTCATTTCTGATGTTGGTAATTTGTGTCTTCTCTCCGTCTCTTTATGAGTCTTGCTAGAGATTTGTCAGTTTTGTTGATCTTTATTGATCTTCCAAAAAATCAGCCCATTGGTTCATTGATTTTTTTTTTTTCCTCTTTTTTCAATTTCATTGATTACTGCTTGCTCTATGTTTATATTGCTCAGAAAAAAATGTCATTAGAACTTGTTGGTTGATGATGTTGTTGAGTTTGTTAATTTACTTGCTGATTTTCTGTTTAGTTGTTCAGTTCATTGTTGAGAGAGGGATGTTCAAGTCTCTACCTATTACTGTGATTTGTCTATTTTTCCTTTGATTTCTTTCAGTTTTTGCTTCACATATTTTGCAGCTCTGTTGGTTAATGCATATACATTTGGGATTGCTATGTCTTGGTGGATTGACCCTTTTATCACTGTTTAGTGTTCATGGTAATTTTCTTCATTCTGAAGTCTACTTTATCTGTTATTAATATAGCCACTCCAGCTTTCCCTTGATTGTTAGTATGATATATTTCTTCCTCTTCACTTTCAACCTATTTTATTATATTGAGGTGACTTTCATGTAGACAACATATAATTGGGCCATGTTTTTAAATATACTCTTTCACTATCTGTCTTTTTTTTTGAGATGGAGTCTGGCTCTGTCACCTAGGCTGGAGTGCAGTGGTGTGATCTCAGCTCACTGCAATCTCTGCCTCCCGGGTTCAAGTTATTCTCCTGCCTCAGCCTCCTGAGTAGGAGTAGCTGGGACTACAGGCGTCTGCCACCATGCCCGGCTAATTTTTGTATTTTTAGTAGAGACAGGGTTTCACCATGTTGACCAGGCTGGTTTTGAACTCCTGACCTCAGGTGATCCACCTGCCTCAGCTTCTCAAAGTGCTGGGATTACAGGTGTGAGCCACCACGTCCGTCCTCCACGGTCTGTCTTTAATGGGTATATTTAGACCAGTTGCACTTAATGTAATTATTGATATATTATGACCTAAGTCTGCCATTTTATTTTTTGTTTTCCATTTCTTTCTGCTTTTTCATTTGTTTTCTTTTTTTTCCTGCTTTTGTGGGTTGCTTGAACATTTTTTAAAAATCCATTTTGATTTGTTTATATATCTTTTTTAGAGCTTCTATAGTGATCGTTCCAGATACTACATTATTTATACACATTTTATCACAGTGTATTGGTGACTTCATTTCACTAGTTCTAGTGAATTTTACATACTGTTTTCCCCCTTTTCGCCCTTTTACCCTCCCTCATTTATAGTATAATTGTTTTAAATGTTTTCTGTACATACATTTAGAACTACATTTTGCTTCAACTCTTAAATATATTTTAAAAAGCTGAGGAAGAGAAGGAAAGCCTATTATATTTGTGTGTGTATGTATATATATGTGTGTGTGTGTATATATATATATAAAATCCTTGCTCACCTTGTTCTTCCTTCCCTCCTAGATTTTCTTCCAGTTTCCTTTATTTCCTTTCTGTTTAGAGAACTTCCTTTAGCCATGCTTTTAGGGTAAGTCTGTTGGCCACAAATCCTTAGTTTTCCTTTTTTTTGAGAATGTCTTGATTTTCTTTTCATTCCTGAAGGATATTCTGTTGAGTATAGGATTCTGTGTTGACAGTCCTTTTTTCCCAGTGCCATAGTGTTTTTCTTCAGGTCCTGAGCTTCTTAGTCAGTCTCCTTCTTCTGTCCACCTTTCAAACTTTTGTTTGTTTTACTGTAATGCCCAGGGTTTTTATTTGTTCTAGTTAGGAGGAATAGGGAAAAGTGTGATTATTCCATTTGTAAAAGTCAGGTTCATTTTTTATATTCTCCTAGTGCAGTGCCTGGTACGGAGAAATTCTGGAAAAATATTGATTAGATGTATAAAGGAACAATGGCACTTCAGTTGAACTATGACCTCCTTTGATCCATATATTTAATATCTTCATGCAGTCTCAGTATGTAATAGTAATTTGGTCTTTCAAGTTAGAAGGGCTTGGATTTGAACCTGGCTGTGCCACATCTCAGTTTTATTGCTGTTTAAGTTATTTAGTGAACTTCTGAGCCCCAGTTGTCTAATCAATAAAATTGTGTTAATAATGCCTGTGTCATAGGGTTGTTGTAAAGATTGAGATAATTTTTGTAAAGGCTTTAGCATAGTACCTGGCACATGGTGAACTTATAATAATATTAGCTGTTATTATCATGGCTTATTTTCAAGTTCCTAGTTAATTAAGCTAATTTTCAGTTGCATTTCAGCCAAGCTAGGCCTTCCTGTGTGTAAGAATTACATTTCTCCTTTTAAATTTTACTTTGGTTTTGGAGTGACAAGTTCACCAAATCCTTGTTCTGTCTGACACATATAATGAAGTTTCTTCTCATCAAATCATGAATTAATATTTTTGACTAGGATAGTGCTGAGAGTACAGCTCCGGCTTTCTATTAGAGTCTTCCCTCCAGGTTCTTGTTTTTTTTTTTGAGACAGAGTCTCACTCTGTCATCCAGGCTGGAGTCCAGTGGTGCGATCTTGGCTTACTGCAACCTCCGCTTCCTGGGCTCCTTCCACCTCAGCCTCCCTAGTAGCTGGGGCTATAGGTACCTGCCACCACACCTGGCTAATTTTTGTATTTTTAGTAGAGACAGGCTTCACCATGTGGCCCAAGTTGGCATTGAATTCCTGGGCTGGAGCAATTTGCCCACCTCAGCCTCCCAAAGTGCTGGGATTACAGGTGTGAGCCATCGCTCCCAACCCCTCCACCTCCAAATTCTTTTTTGAGATGGAATTTTGCTCTTGTAATGGCACGATCTCGGCTCACTGCAACCTCAGCCTCCTGGGTTCAAGCGATTCTCCTGTCTCAGCCTCATGGGTAGCTGGGATTACAGGCACATACCACCACGCCTGGCTAATTTTTTTGTATTTTTAGTGGAGATGGGGTTTCACCATGTTGACCAGGCTAGTCTCGAACTCCTGACCTCAGGTGATCCGCCCGACTTGGCCTCCCAAAGTGCTGGGATAACAGGCGTGAGCCACTGCGCCCAGCCCCTCCAGGTTCTTAATACTTGTTTGTTCTGTGCTTTTTGGGTTCCTTTTTTCCACTGAGCTAGAAATCCACTTAACTGAAGATGCAGTTTGCTCTTTTCTGTCTTGTCCCTGAGGATAATATGACCTTGTCATATATGTAATTGAAATAAAATAAAATTATGCTATGTTTATGCTGCTTCCAGATCTAACATTAGACTTAACTATTAAATAAAATGGAGTTGCTGTAACAAAAGTCAATACCGTGTTCTTAAGTGAACATATGCTGTTTGTAGTGTGCCTTTTCCAAGTATTTACAAATTGTGAGATACAAGGCTTGAATGCATGGAGAAACAGAGTGTTGAGCTGGCAGCAGACCTGGAGTTCAGCACTCACAGTTTACAGATAAAAAGGTCCGGAGTAAGTGCCCAGGGTCATGTGCTACGTATTTTCAAGGACTTGAGCTCTGGGCACTATTTTAGAGTATTATGGAGCACTCATGACACCTAGTGGTCAGATACTCTTATATGAATTAGGTATCATTGATAATAGAATGTTGTTTAAAAAATTTTAAATAAAATACGAGTACCTTCTAAAGACTCTTTTAACCTGCTATGTTTAGTAGAAAAGGATTCTTGATTCCAGGACCCTTTAGTGGAATGTATTGCAGTTTGAAGGAGTGCCAGTAGAGGGCGCCACGGGTTCATTCATTTACTCTGTGGTGCAAGGATGTTTTTCTTTTTTTTTTCCGCTGAGATTTGTCAACCATCAAAATTTTGAACCATCATTTGAGCAGTGACTTTTTTGTTTGTTTGTTTTGAGACCGAATCTCACTCTAATTGCCCAGGCTGGAGTGCAGTGGCACAATCTTGGCTCACCACAGCTGCTGCCTCCTGGGTTCAAGCAATTCTCCTGCCTCAGCCTCCCAAGTAACTGGGATTACAAGCAGGCACCACCATGCCCAGCTAATTTTTGTAATTTTAGTAGAGACGGGGTTTCACCATGTTACCTAGGTTTGTCTCGAACTCCTGACCTCAAGTGATCTGTCCACGTCAGCCTCACACAGTGCTGGGATTACAAGGGTGAGCTACCACACCCGGCTTGAGCAGTGACTTTTGTCTGAGTTGTTTGCTCTTGTATCCCCAATGCCCAGAACAGTACGTGACATGTATAGTGGGCTCGATCAATATTTGTAAATTCATATTTATTTTTGTTATAAATAATCTCCATAATGCTTTTCTTTGGGCCTTTGAAAATTTAAGGGCGATAAAGATAATGACAAGAGTGTCATTGAATATCTGGCTCAAAATTTTAACCTTTTGAGTTTCTTATTTTTAAAGTTCTGATATTTGCAAAGTCATTTAGTCAGGAATGACCAGCTTGGCCCCTTTCTTCTTTGGTTAGTTAATAGTTGGTGATTGACTGGTCACCAGGATTTTTGAGTGAATTCTTTGTAGCGATTGAGTATTACAGTGTTTTCTTTTCCTCTGAATTCTTAGTTACACTTCTAATATTTCTCATAATTTTAAATCAGACTTTGGAGAATCTACATTACTAGCGAGATCTGCCAACTTGGAGCACATTTCTTTTGTAGTGGAGAATTCTACCCCACCAAGATGACGTTGTCTTTTTATTCCCTGGTCTTTATAGAGTGGTTTTGTAGGGCAGTTTAAGGATTCGAGCCCATGGGGAATGTAGAGAAGAATGACTTTTGACACTTGAAGAGTTAAAACCATTTTGTTCCAATCTAATTTTAGAAGAGCATCCTGAGTTTTCATGTAATTCATGTCTTAAAAATTATTTTAGGGATGTCTGGCTTTGTGAAAAGGCAATGGAATGTTCTTTGTGTTGCATATGGCAGCATGATTAAAAACCAGTTGTGATACTCTCTGGAGTCCTGTGAACCTCCTGAAATTTAAAGTGGCATAGTGGGAACATTGTGGAAAGAAACGTTTTAATATTTAAAATTTACCACAAAATCCATTATGCTTGAAAGAGACTGTCATATGAGGGTAATGGGCACCCTCTGATGATTTTACAGCTTTTAAATTACATAGGCTAACACCATTGCATTTTAACCTCTCATTTCCCTGCAACAAAATGTTAGATGAATCGTTAAACATACTGATCTTTTTTTCATGGCACAAATTAGGAAGTATTTAAGTGGGATAATGCTTTACATCCTTGCTAATAGTTCCTAAACATAAATTGTTTGCTAAAATAATTATAGCAGTTTTTCTAAAACACAAAATATTTGTTTGTTTACCTGAGTAATATTTATTTTGTCTTGAACATTTTTATTCGTTATTAGTGTACTGCATTGGAACAAAAACTGAAAAAATTGACGGAAGATTTGAGTTGTCAGCGACAAAATGCAGAAAGTGCCAGATGTTCTCTGGAACAGAAAATTAAGGAAAAAGAAAAGGAGTTTCAAGAGGTAAGGTTAATGGATTCATGAGGTGTTTGTCTGATCATGAGGTGTTTGTCTGAAAGGCTTTTTATGGACTTTTCATAGTTTGATCACTTGGAAAGGGGAGTTGTTACAACGACTTGGGAAATTCTGTTAGAGGGGAAATGCTTTGTGAGCTAAAGGTCACCTTATTTTCCTTCACATCTTCATTTTTGTGCTTTTTAAAAAAATCTTTCAGTTTTTGATTAGAGAAGGGAATTAGTATTCAGAATTCATCCTGTTTTCTGATTTGTTTGAGATTTGATATTCAGTAGGAAAGGATCTCATTTCTTCTTTTGGACATTTTCTCTGCTGTGAAGGAAATTGTATTACATTTTCCAGTAGGTTGAAGGAAATTGTATTACGTTTTCCAGTAGGTTAAAAAAATTTTTTTTCTTTCACTCTATTTCCTTTGTAATTCCAGTTTTTTTTTTTTTTTTTTTTTTTTTTAAGATGGAATTACTCTGTTACCCAGGCTGGAGTGCAGCGACATAATCTTGGCTCCCTGCAACCTCTGCCTCCCGGGTTCCAGCAATTTTCCTGCCTCAGCCTCCTGAGGAGCTGGGAGTACAGGCACGCACCACCACACCTGGCTAATTTTTGTATTTTTAGTAGAGACGGGGTTTCACCATGTTGGCCAGGCTGGTCTCAAACTACTGACCTCAGGTGATCCACCCACCTCGGCCTCCCAAAGTGTTGGGATTACAGGTGTGAGCCACCGCGCCCGGGCAACTCTAGTTGTTTTTAAACCTGTGGGTTGGCAAATAAATTAGGAGGGTATTTGATGTGGTGGGGAAAGCGGTTGGCAGGAGTGAGGGTGGAAGGTGCCCTTCCATAAGTATCTGCCAGTTTGGTTCTTTCAGGTGATTTAGCCTGAAAGTGCCATATGGATTAAGAGTCTATAGATTTTAAATAAGAGTGCCTGGAAATGTTAGCTAGTATCCTTCTGTGGTTACTAAAGTTAATAGGTAGCATATACTTCCTGTCCTTCTAAATTTGAGCCCATTTAAAGTGGTATACAGTTTTTCGTGTTTTAAACGCCGTTTTTGAGTATGTTTGGTTTCTTAGTTGAGCTTTGACTGTTGTAGCTCAGTTCTGCTCTCTTGCCCCTGATCCTTCAAAGTAGAGGTAATTAATTTAAGACTGAAGATGAGGTGGAAATAGGCTAGTTTCCACGTGGTCAACTGATAGAGTTCTTCCCCTTTCCCTCAGAGACCTGGATTGGATGCCTGGGCCCAGCATGGAGCACTGAGGCTGATTATATTCATTGTTAAGTGGACAGCTGGCTCAGCTCCTTGCTGTCTTCTGCGCTCTCTGTGCAGTTGCCTGTTAGGATGCTCATGCCTCACCCTGGAGTCTCCCTACCGAACCATCATTGGGCTGATGTACCTGCCCTTTTTTTTCAGGAGCTCTCCCGTCAACAGCGTTCTTTCCAAACACTGGACCAAGAGTGCGTCCAGGTGAAGGCCAGACTCACCCAGGAGTTACAGCAAGCCAAGAACATGCACAACGTCCTGCAGGCTGAACTGGATAAAGTAGGAACTGTGTCTCTCTCTCTCCTCAGTCTTCCCCTCTTATTCCTTGTACCTGTTACTTCTCTACCATGACTGACATATGATACTTTCAATGAAAAAGCACTCCACCTTCACTTTACCTATCAAAGTGGAGAATGTACAGAACCATTCTGGCTCTAGGTTTCCTCATATAGAGAAACAGTGGGGTTGAGTTAGGATTTCAGATCCAGAAGTCTGTGGAGGTCTCTGATATTCTGTTGGTGCTTGGATCTGTGACCAGGTGGGAGCTATGCCAAGTAATTTATGCCCCCAAGTACTTAAAGCACTGAAAATTATAATCACTTTACTTATTTAAGACTCACTCCCAAAATGGTCTCATCCAGTTTTGTGACTTTATATATCATCTATGTGATGATGACTCTGCCCAGCCTGGAGGTCTATTCTGGACTTCAGATGTGTGGGTGTGTGCTTGACAGTCTACTCACATGTCTAAAGGCACTTCACAGAATTGAACTCTAGGTATTTCTTTTCCAAAACTGCTCCTCCCTTAGTCTTCCTCACCCTGCTAACTTGCACTTCCATTCTCCATATTGCTGGGACCAAATGTCCCAGTCATGGGACAAAACCTCCATGTCACCTTCTATTCTTCTTTTTCTCTTACACCTGAAACTGCTGACTCTACTGATGGATACTTACATTATCAACATTTTCTTGTTCCCTGTGGCACTGTTTGTAGTATCACGGGGCAGGTATCTTTGTGTATGTGTGCTGATGTTTCTGTAGGGCAGATTTCTGCATGTGAAATCGATAGCCTAAAGAACATATGCATCCCAATATTTGTGTGTGGTTTTTTTGTCGTTTGTTTGTTTTTTTGAGACAGAATCTCCCTCTGTCACCCAGGCTGGAGTGCAGTGGCACGATCTCAGCTCACTGCAACCTCATCCTCCCGGGTTTGAGTGATTCTCCTGCCTCAGCCTCCCGAGTGACTAGGATTACAGGCGCCTGCCACCATGCCTGGCTGATTTTTGTATTTTTAGTAGAGACGAGGTTTCAGCAGGTTGGCCAGGCTGGTCGCAAACTTCTAACCTCAGGTGATCTGCCCACCTCAACCTCCCAAAGCGCTGGGGTTATAGGCGTGAGCTGCCCTGCCTGGCCAGCATCCTAACATTTGATAGTTACTGCCAAATTGCCCACCATAAAAGCTGTAGCAGTTACTCTCCTACCAGGTACAAAAGAGGACCTGTTTCCTCTCATCCTTGCTGATTGGAGATAATCTTGGTTTTTAAAATTTTTGCCAATTGAGGAGTGAAAAATATTGTTGTATCATTTTTTAAATTCACACTTCCTTGATTACCATCGAAGCTATCTCTTTCAGTAGCCATTTGTATTTTTTGTATAGTTTTCTGTTTCTACCCATTGCCCTTTTGTTCAATCATAGGGGCGCTTTGTATGTTGTATTACAGATATATCTTTTATTCTGTTATATATATTGAAAGTGTGTTCTCTTAGCCTGTTTCTTATCTCAACTTTTTTTCCTTTTGGTTATTTATTACCACCTAGCTGTTTTATTTTTTGTGGTTAAATCTTTTTCCTTTGTGGTCTCCTTGCCACACCCAGCCTCTTTCATCTCTTCTCTGCTGCCACTGAGTGACGTTGCAGGTTCACACTATGGTATTTTAAGATATATTTAGCTGTGACGTATATTGTATCTCAACCAAAATAGATAGCATCCGTTTTTATATTCCGTGACCGTTTTGTTGTTTAAGAATACATGATTAATGAAAAAGTAAAGAACATAAAAATGAAACTTGTCCTCTTTTTCTTTTTGTAGGTCACAGCAGTAAAGCAACAGCTAGAAAAAAATTTGGAAGAGTTTAAGCAGAAGTTGTGCAGAGCTGAACAGGCATCCCAGGCGAGTCAGATCAAGGAGGATGAGCTGAGGAGAAGCGTGGAGGTAAGGGAGGAAGATGCTGAGTTTTCTCCACTTATTTATAGGACCAAGTACAAGGGGAAAAGAAAATTCCTATTCCATTTGTCAGTAGCTTATCATGACTCTCTGCCTTTTTCTTTTCTATTTGCCAGAAGTAAGTATTACAGAATGTTCTGTATATAACCCATGACAGACTATGATTGCTTATTTTTCTACTCTCTATTCTGGATATAATTACTAATATGAATCTAGCAGTTATAGCATATCTAGCAATATGCATCTACAACATGACTTGTATTAAGAATATGTACTCCTTCCTTAAAGATTGTTTTAGATCCCCTGGGAGGTGGAAAGATGGAAGAAAGGAAGGAAGGGATTTTTTAAATGGAAAGAAACAAAATTGTGGATGGGATGTATCATCTAAATCCCTTTTCTAAGTGTTGGCATTTGTGTCTTTCAATATTAAAAACACGTGGAAAGTCATAGATTAAACAAAAGTAGTGACAGATAAAGAGTTTCTGGATTAAAAATTTTTACAAAAACATCAAGTAATTGTCAATTATATGACTCTGGCTTCAAAAGTGGATACTGACCTTAATGTTCAGCCGGTGCACGCCCTGGTTGACGGTGTCTTTGGAGACTTTGTTTCGTTCACAAAGTGGTGGATGAGGGTTCCGGAATGGCATGGATATCCTGATGGGATTTTATGCATACATACTTCAATTTGGCTTCTCTCTGAATTTATTTAGTGGCCTGGAGTTTATTTTAAAGGGCTTAATTAAGAACCATTCAGTGACAGTTAATAGACTGAAACAATTTGAAAAGAGCCGTAAGTCAACATTGTAATTTTAAGAAGAGGAACAACAAAAGAATTGTAGAAATTTCTTCTCCATCAAACCCTACAGGAAAGAATGTTTTTCTGTTTCTTCTTTAAATGTTCTATGATCACTTTTTAGGCTGTAAAGATTAAACAAACTTTCTCTGTAAAGAACAGTTATTTGTTCAGTTGAGGAAAGTCTAACTGTATTTATCCCCACTGCTTTGCAGAGTGTATCACGATGGTAAAATCAGAACATCTGTCGGTAGCAGACAGGCGATTGTTAAATCAGCTAACCCCAAAGGGGCAGTACTGCTGGAGACAGGGGGCCCCAGCTTCAGCCACCAAAGTGGAAGAAAACCTCAAATCAGATGATGGTTTCATCAGCAGACGTTTTCAAATGGAAGTGTTTGTTTCAGCAAAACAAATGTTTGCCTTTTGGCCAGTGGGGACCAACCAACAGATGCTTCTGCTAACATTTCCACAGGCAGACTGGCATCGAACTCTTCCCTCTGTGAGCTTCCCTTTCAGCCAGGAACTCTCCCGCGACTCCACTGGCTGCCTGGTGGAAACATTTTGTAAAAGCAATCATCTGGTTAAGAGAGTCCAAACACTTTTAAAACTGCTTGCTTGGCCAAGTCGCAGTAGTGGGCTGGACATTGTGTTGCAGGTGTTTCTGAAGACTCGTTCATCCCCACAAGGTCTGGTCCGTGAGCTGTAGCACTGTCCTCAGTTAACCCTAGCTTGTACCGAGGTGCATGCATCATGTTTCACTGGCATTTCATTGATGTCTGTGTCAAATGAGGACATCGATGTGAAAGTGCCTAGCACAGGGCCTGGGGATGAAGTTAGTATTTGTCTTCATTTATGGTTATGTTTATGTCTGTGTCATCTTTTGAGGGTGATAGCAAGATTTCAAAGAGTTTGGCTGGCTCTTGTGTTTTGCATTGGGATTGGGACCAGATAAGTGATGAACCCAGTTAGAGTGGTGGTGTAACTTAGTGGGAAAATGGTTGTGGCTTTAGAGTGAGTGAGATCTGAAATTGCATTGCTTTTCTGCCACCTACCGCGATGTGACCTTGAGACAGTGGCTTACCTTTTCTCAGTCTGACTTTCCTCATCTGCACATAGGGACAAATCATTCTCCTCCCTTTTCAAGGCTGTATTCTTGGTTAAGTTAAATGTTGTATGTAAAGTGCTTAGCCCAGTGCCCAGCACGTAAGTGCTCGGTCAGTTATTGCAGTCTACCACCTGCTCATTGCTTTGGTCTTCACCACTGCCATGAACTTTTGACGTTAGCATTGTTTGCTGTCACCTACAGGCACAGAAAGTGTGATCAGGGGACAGTGCACTTGATTTTTCTCATATTAAAATTTTGCCTGTTCTATTATTGTGTCACTCTGGATATCTTTCTGTGTCTAATTATAAGTAAGCACTAACAAATTTAGGACGCTTATAGGTTTTGGATGCCGAAATAATGTGACAGTTGTACTGAAATTTTCCTTGTCCATGTTTAGTAAACATGCTGCTCACAATGAGAAATTATCAGTACTGGAAATGTGATTTAATGGCCCAATCAAGGGTAAAGTTAACATTTAGCATCAAAGTGAATGGAGGGTTTAGATAAGCTGCTCATCCAGTATCCAGTGCCAGCGCCATAGCATTGGGGTTAGGCAATAAAATACCATCGTTTGACAGTCAAGATGAGGGAACACTTGCCTAGGGACCTTTCCAAGCATAGGGATCTGTATTACACCAGGTCCTCTAAGGAGCTGGCTCTGGCAAGCAAGAGAGATGAGAAGGAAAGGGAAAAACACGTTCTTTGCATCCATCCCTTATCCAAGTATATAGGCTTCACCCAGCAGGGGACATATTAAGCTATATTCATGGATGGGATCATGAAATGCCACACAGTAGCTGAAATTTGTTTTGTCTGGCCCTAGGAAATGATGCTTCCCTTGCTGCTGCTAAAGCGAAGTTGATCTGGGTGGAATTGCTTGCTAAGCTCTAGTGCTGGCTTGTGGTTATAGGGATTTTTGTTGCGTTTTTCCAGCATAGTACCCAATTTTGCAAATCATGTGAGGATGCAAGAGATGCCTAGGAAAATGTATCCTTGTATGCTTAACTCATTGTTGATAATGAGATACCCAATCAAGTCTTGAGTGGCTGTAGCCCCGTGGAAAACTAATTGCTGATGGATGGCAGCTTGCACATCCATTTTCAGATGTTCATTTTCTAAATTCTGGCCTTTTAAAATTCTTGGGTTAGCCATAGCCATAGCATTATAAGCCTGCTGGGTCCCAGGATTGGCTGAACATTTCTTCGTTAGAAACAAATATTTACGGAGCTAATGCCAGAATAGAGAAAGTCTTGTTAATCTTTCCATTGAGCTTACTCTTCATTTAAATGTCTCCAGTTATGGACAGACATGGATCGAGACCAACAAACACATAAACATAAAATTCCCCGTTTCCCTGGTGCCCTCTCTCTCTTCTTTTTTCCTTCCTTCCTATTGGGATGCACCCTGTTTTGCACAGTGACTTTCCAGCTCTCTTGTCAAGCCTCCAGATGCAGGTGTCATTTGATTTGATAATTTTTTTTTTTTTTTTAGAGTAAGAAAATATTTTTTCATTTGCAAAATAAAAATGCTAAGTCAACCCAGGTAGTTACATTCTAGTTCCTCTTCTATGCTGACCTCATTCAGCTGATCTTAGCATTGATTACAGAAATCTGGCTACTGTTAAATTTTGGGAAGAAATACTAATAATAATGCTACATTGCCTCTGTCGAAGTGCTTTAAGCTGTTTGTCCTTTCACACCTGTGATCTCATTTGAGGGGTGATTATTCTGAGTCTGCAGAACGAACCAGTCATTATGGGTTCCGTAGTTTAATGATGCTAATTTAAATCAATAACATTGTTTCACCTTAATGATCGTGCTTTGCAAAATTTAACACTGACTAGTGTGAATGTTAACCTATCAATCTTGAGCTCAGTTGGAGCTGCCCTTTAGTTCTGATTGATATCTTAATTCGATAGAGTGTGAGTTTAGCGGCACGGAAGCGGGATCAGGACACGGTAGATGGGAGTATAATAACTACAACAGGTTCTGTCTTATTTTAATGATGAAATGAACGCATATACATGAACAGAGCAGCTGCCAGCAAGTTTTCAAGTACTTTCTACTAGCCAGATTCTCCCTCTTCTTGAATTTGGCTTTGCTACATCGGTACCCATCTGCTGGTAGTAACCAGACTGATAATTGAAGGCAGCCTTCCAACACAGTATTGCCACGGCCATCTGTTTTCTAACAGTGCAGTAGGGTTTTGGAAGATGGGTCTTAATTGTTTCTTTAAGATTCAGAATTTTTCCTCTACTTCATAAAGGGGTAATTTTGGTAGTTTTGAAATGCAGTTTAGAAAAAAGTTAGCTTTATGTGATTTTTTTCCCCCCTTAAGGCTGTGAGGTGCTTGGTTCTCTCAGTTTGTAATGATGTATGCCAATTCCCTGTGGTTCAAAGGATGGCATACAGTATAGGTTGAGATACTTGTTTGTTATGTGAGTCTTAGGCGGTTAATAAGCAATAGAGTTTTTCTTTGGCACATAAACATTGCTTGCTTTTAAGATTCAGAACATGTAGGCCTCCCTAGATAGTAGAATGGAACTACATATGTACCTATACTACTTCATTGCATGTTGTTGCATGGATAGCTCTTCAATCAGTTGCCCAAAGAGCCTGTTTTCACTGTGAAAGATCAGAAGCTAGAATTAATTCTTCCTCTGTGTTCCAGCCCTCTGATTTTCCAGAGGACACTCAATGTCTCTTTAGTATTTAGCGCATCCTATTGTGTATTAAATGATTAGTATCACATCTTCCCCCACTGGAGGATGTCTGCCCCAAGGGCAGAGACTCTGTCTTATTTATATTTGCATTTTTCATGCTGCACATTCCAGCATCTTGAACATTGTCGGTTTTCTTGGTAAGCATTTATTGAAGGTAATTTTTCCCACAAAATTATTCCTGTAACAGCAAACCTTAAGTTGGTTTTGCAATGAAAAGTAAACATTTGTGCTTTGATTTTTTTTTTTTTTTGGTTTATTAACAAGTTAAATGTTTGCAAAGTATATTTGGCCATTCAGGTGTGATAGGAACTTGGAAGTTTTGTCTTGAGGATCTTATAGATAGGATTTTCCCTTTGAGCTTACTCTTTAATGGGCATATGAACAATGAGAAAGTTCAATGAAACTTCTTGAAAGAAATAATTATCTTCAGATTTGGGTTTGACGCTGTTGTCTTCTTTTCATAACATTATTTAAGTAGGAATGTCTGACTTCATTAGGTACTCAAGCGGGGAAAATGTGGTTCTTTCCCTAGTGAGATACACAAACAGTTCTGCTAGGGACCTTTATTAAGGCAGAAGTCAAAACTTACTTGAGCATTCGTTTTGGCTATAACCAATTAAATGTGTGTTTTAGGAAATGAAGAAGGAAAACAACCTCCTTAAGAGTCAGTCTGAGCAAAAGACCAGAGAAGTCTGCCACCTGGAGGCAGAACTCAAGAACGTCAAACAGTGTTTAAATCAGAGCCAGAATTTTGCAGAAGAAATGAAAGGTAAGTAAACTTAGTGTTTTAGAGTTAACTTTCTAAGCTATAATTCCCGCAAGACAGGATGGATGGCATTAACACATTAGAGAAACTCTTTGGATTTTTTTCCATATATTCCCTTAAAAAGATGTGTGCAGTTGATGTGGAAGAGTTTTCCCTCTTCCATTTTTTAGTTTCCAGAGTGAGGGGGGGACTTTTTAAAATTGGAACATATTGAGTCCCAAATGCCTGATGCTCAGCACTTTGAAACCAGAAGGGTAAATATTTTCCACACAAAGCTAAACTTTCAGTGCTGTCTTTCACCCCCGAGTGCTATTCTGTGTGTCTCAAGTGTGCTTGTTAGTTATATCCAGACAGCTCATCTCGTGACTCATTAACATTTCCCTTAAAATGGAAAGACCGTATATGAAATGATGTTTTCCAAACTCCTAATGACCATTGTTTTTTGATGACTTAGTTGACTGAATGATTTTATTTCCTTATTTTAAAGCCAAAGAATTCTGCTCTACACATGAAATGAATCCACTCTTGGTTTCATATTTGTATGTTTGTGCCGGACGTCTTCTCCATACCCTTATTTTCTCACCTGGGGTGTTTGCACGTCTAGGATTTCTTTGAACTCTGTCCTGTGGAATGTGTGTTACACTTCTCTGTGACTGTTTTCTTTTTAAAACCCCAATCTCCCCAAGACAGCTTTCAGTTTTTCCACAGCAGCAGGTAGAAATGTCAGTCTTCAGCTTTCTTGAAGGGAAACTGTAAGAAAAGGAACAGTTGGGGCATTCTTCAATGTTGATCACCCAGGTGATTGTTTGAGATGCTGACAGCAAAGTGGGTTACAGCCCTTGTGGTGCTGTCTACCAAAGCCCTCAACTGTCAGTAGGTAGATTGAGATTGGCAGGTTAGAAGTGCTTACTGCTTTCCACTTGATATGATGTCTGAGATTGTAATACATGTTACCTTTATCATCTACTGTGGAGGTTCTCAGCTTTCAATCTCCCCCAACATACTTGAGCAACATGAAGCCTTCTCATCACTATTTAATGAAAACATTGTGGTTATTCCCAACCAGGAGTGGCCAGTATGTATAGATGAGTCATTGGGCAGAAAACAGGGTGGTAACGGAGTTCGAAGAAGCTTCCAGATTCTTCATAATATGTCACATTCATAAGCACTGCCACCCTTACTATGAGGGGTTGGGATGGGGGTGATAATGTTCCTCAAGAATATTCACATATAGGCCTTGAGAATTACTGATATATGGCATCGTTTACTCTTTTCTACTTAAGTCTAATCCTATGGATGTTTTGGCTAAAATGGTGGAGTACTTAATTTACTTTTCTGGGACATCAGAATTACTCTACAATAAAGTGGGATGTTCCCATTTCAGTGCTGTTCTTGTCCCAGTTTTCTCTCTTGGAATAAATATTTGAAAAGATGGTAAAAATACCCACATATATAAACACATACAAAGAAAAGAAACAGTGCTTAGGAAAATCATCCCTTGGTATTTTATTTAATAACACTTCCTTAAGCTGTTAGAAAGATGAACAAACGTGTTACTCTCCTTAAGATGACCATTTTTCCCATTGTTTTTTTATAAGATAATTACCAAGTGGTCCACTTTCTAGAAAGTACCCAGGCAATAATGCCAGTTTTTCCAGGGCTTGAGTAATTGTTAGTTTGTTTGGATTTTTTAGGGGGTGGGGAGGGTGGGGAGAGGGGTTAGCATTTCTGTAGAATAAATATTTATTACAAACGTTGACAAATTTTATTTATTTATTTTTAAATAGTGAAGAATACCTCTCAGGAAACCATGTTAAGAGATCTTCATGAAAAAATAAATCAGCAAGAAAACTCCCTGACTTTAGAGAAACTGAAGCTTGCTGTGGCTGAGCTGGAAAAGCAGCGAGATTGTTCTCAAGACCTTTTGAAGAAAAGGGAACATCACATTGAACAACTGAATGATAAGTTAAGCAAGACAGAGAAAGAGTCCAAAGCTTTGCTGAGTGCTTTGGAGTTAAAAAAGAAAGAATATGAAGAATTGAAAGAAGAGAAAACTCTGTTTTCTTGTTGGAAAAGTGAAAACGAAAAACTTTTAACTCAGATGGAATCAGAAAAGGAAAACTTGCAGAGTAAAATTAATCACTTGGAAACTTGTCTCAAGACACAACAAATAAAAAGTCATGAATACAATGAGAGAGTAAGAACGCTGGAGATGGACAGAGAAAACCTAAGTGTCGAGATCAGAAACCTTCACAACGTGATAGATAGCAAGTCTGTGGAGGTAGAGACCCAGAAACTAGCTTATGTAGAGCTACAGCAGAAAGCTGAGTTCTCAGATCAGAAACATCAGAAGGAAATAGAAAATATGTGTTTGAAGACTTCTCAGCTTACTGGGCAAGTTGAAGATCTAGAACACAAGCTTCAGTTGCTGTCAAATGAAATAATGGACAAAGACCGGTGTTACCAAGACTTGCATGCTGAATATGAGAGCCTCAGGGATCTGCTAAAATCTAGAGATGTTTCTCTGGCGACAAATGAAGATCATCAGAGAAGTCTTTTGGCTTTTGATGAGCAGCCTGCCATGCATAATTCCTTTGCAAATATAATTGAAGAACAAGGAAGCATGCCTTCAGAGAGGAGTGAATGTCATTTAGAAGCAGACCAAAGTCCAAAAAATTCTGCCATCCTACAAAATAGAGTTGATTCACTTGAATTTTCATTAGAATCTCAAAAACAGATGAACTCAGACCTGCAAAAGCAGTGTGAAGAGTTAGTGCAGATCAAAGGAGAAATAGAAGAAAATCTTATGAAAGCAGAACAGATGCATCAAAGTTTTGTGGCTGAAACAAGTCAGCGCATTAGTAAGTTACAGGAAGACACTTCTGCTCACCAGAATGTTGTTGCTGAAACCTTAAGTGCCCTTGAGAACAAGGAAAAAGAGTTGCAACTTTTAAATGATAAGTTAGAAACTGAGCAGGCAGAGATTCAAGAATTAAAACAGAGCAACCATCTACTTGAAGACTCTCTAAAGGAGCTACAACTTTTATCTGAAACCCTAAGCTTGGAGAAGAAAGAAATGAGTTCCATCATTTCTCTAAATAAAAGAGAAATTGAACAGCTGACCCAAGAGAATGAGACTCTCAAGGAAATAAATGCATCTTTAAATCAAGAGAAGATGAACTTAATCCAGAAAAGTGAGAGTTTTGCAAACTATATAGATGAAAGAGAGAAAAGCATTTCAGAGTTATCTGATCAGTACAAGCAAGAAAAACTTATTTTACTACAAAGATGTGAAGAAACCGGAAATGCATATGAGGATCTTAGTCAAAAATACAAAGCAGCACAAGAAAAGATCTCTAAATTAGAATGCTTGCTAAATGAATGCACTAGTCTTTGTGAAAATAGAAAAAATGAGTTGGAACAGCTAAAGGAAGCATTTGCAAAAGAACACCAAGAATTCTTAACAAAATTAGCATTTGCTGAAGAAAGAAATCAGAATCTGATGCTAGAGTTGGAGACAGTGCAGCAAGATCTGAGATCTGAGATGACAGATACCCAAAACAATTCTAAGAGCGAGACTGATGGTTTAAAGCAAGAAATCATGACTTTAAAGGAAGAACAAAACAAGATGCAAAAGGAAGTTAATGACTTATTACAAGAGAATGAACAGCTGATGAAGGTAATGAAGACTAAACATGAATGTCAAAATCCAGAATCGGAACCAATTAGGAACTCTGTGAAAGAAAGAGAGAGTGAGAGACATCAATGTAATTTTAAACCTCAGATGGATCTTGAAGTTAAAGAAATTTCTCTAGATAGTTATAATGCGCAGTTGGTGCAATTAGAAGCTATGCTAAGAAATACGGAATTAAAACTTCAGGAAAGTGAGAAGGAGAAGGAGTGCCTGCAGCATGAATTACAGATAATTAGAGGAGATCTTGAAACCAGAAATTTGCAAGACATGCAGTCACAAATTAGTGGCCTTAAAGACTGTGAAGTAGATGCAGAAGAAAGGTATATTTCAGTGCTTCATGAGTTGTCAACAAGTCAAAACGACAATGCACACCTTGAGTGCTCTCTGCAAACAGCAATGAACAAGCTGAATGAGCTAGAGAAAATATGTGAAATACTGCAGGCCGAGAAGTGCGATCTAGTAACTGAGCTGAATGATTCAAGGTCAGAATGTATCACAGCAACCAGGAAAATGGCAGAAGAGGTAGGGAAACTAGTAAATGAAGTGAAAATATTAAATGAGGACAGTGGTCTTCTCCATGGTGAGTTAGTGGAAGACGTACCAGGAGGTGAATTTGGTGAACAACCAAATGAACAGCACCCCATGTGTTTGGCTCCGTTGGATGACAGTAATTCCTACGAGCACTTGACATTGTCAAACAAAGAAGTTCAAATACACTTTGCCGAATTGCAAGAGAAATTCTCATCTTTGCAAAGTGAACACAAAATTTTATACGATCAGCACTGTCAAATGAGCTCTAAAATGTCAGAGCTACAGACCTATATTGACTCATTAAAGGCCGAAAATTTGGTCTTGTCAACGAATCTGAGAAACTTTCAAGGTGACCTGGTGAAGGAGATGCAGCCGGGCTTGGAGGAGGGGCTCGTTCCATCCCTGTCATCCTCTTGTGTGCCTGACAGCCCTAGTCTTAGCAGTTTGGGAGACTCCTCCTTTTACAAAGCTCTTTTAGAACAGACAGGAGAAATGTCTCTTTTGAATAATTTAGAAGGGACTGTTTCAGCAAACCAGTGCAGTGTAGATGAAGTCTTCTGCAGCAGTCTGGAGGAAGAGAATCTGACCAAGAAAGAAACGCCCTCGGCCCCAGCGAAGGGTGTGGAAGAGCTTGAGTCCCTCTGTGAGGCATACCGGCAGTCCCTCGAGAAGCTAGAAGAGAAAATGGAAAGTCAAGGGATTATGAAAAATAAGGAAATTCAAGAGCTCGAACAGTTATTAAGTTCTGAAAGGCAAGAGCTTGACTGCCTTAGGAAGCAGTATTTGTCAGAAAATGAACAGTGGCAACAGAAGCTGACAAGCGTGACTCTGGAGATGGAGTCCAAGTTGGCAGCAGAAAAGAAACAGACGGAACAACTGTCACTTGAGCTGGAAGTAGCACGACTCCAGCTACAAGGTCTGGACTTAAGTTCTCGGTCTTTGCTTGGCATCGACACAGAAGATGTAAGTACCTGGGGTTTAAATGCCGTTTCTTGGTTTACATGACTAGTAGATACTCAGTAAATGTTTGTCTAATTGAAATGTGCATTAAACGTAAGTTCAAATATTTTTAGGGCTCAAGGAAATAAAATACACCAAAATGTTTTCGGAACAAAGCTGAACTTGAGGAAAATGAGTAAACTTTATTTGAGGAATAAATTTCTATAGTGATTAGATTTACCTAGCGATATATAGAATATTACTAAAGATGTTTTTAAAGTCTGGAGAAAATTATGGAGTCAGAAAGTCTTTAGAATGTGTGTTTCCACCCTTTGTGCATTAATAAAGTATACTTAATTAAGAACTTACGAATGGTAATATGATGTAAATTTTTAATCTCTAGCACTTTTCAGAATATTTTTGATGTTACAGCGTTATCGTCATGGAACTAAATACAGGAGATTCTTTATGTATTACTAAACAGTTTTCTCTCTAACAATTTACTATGGTACAAAAATATGATTTGGTATAAGTCATTTAAAAGGACTTTTAAAAGATTGAATACGTATTTGTTTAATTGCTTGTAACTTTGTCCTTTCTAGCCTGCTAGCTGAATTAGTAATGCTGTGTAGTGTATGCATGTCACTTGATTCCCTCTGTCTATCTCTGTGAGGTAGAGAAGGCAGGTCACGGTGAGGTGATGGCAGGAGTAGGGAGTAGGCACAACAGCAGATCCCCAGTTTACAGGTGAGAGGAAAGTGAGGCTCAAATATGTAATTTGTCCAATAATATATAGTAAGTGCTGGATTGGGGATTAAGTCCTTGGACTAGGAATCTGATTATGAAACTTTACTGCCTTATTATAGAATATCATAAATACTGAAGGTGGAAACTGAGCATTTTGTTAGCCTCTTTTTTAATAAGAGATTTCATATTTAGGCTACCTGAATATTCTTAGCAAGGAAGAAAATATGAAATTTAAATACATTACAAATTGTAATTGAGGTGAATGGTTTGTCTTAAAGATAAATGCCTAACCCCAGTGTCTTGCCCGTAGGGGCCACCTACTGAATGTTTATTTATGTTGAACATTTGAATGAAGAGAGTAAGATGTAGTGGGAAATACACCACTTGAAGAGATGTGTTTAGCAGAGGCCATGCATCAGTTTCTAAAAAGTAATAACTAAGTCTATTGTATTTTGATTCTTTTTGAAAAATAAAATGCATGCTTGTTATGTATTATAATTACAGGCTATTCAGGGCCAAAATGAGAGCTGTGACATATCAAAAGAACATACTTCAGAAACTACAGAAAGAACACCAAAGCGTGATGTTCATCAGATTTGTGATAAAGGTGTTCAACAGGACCTCCATCTAGACATTGAGAAAATAACTGAGACTGGTGCAGTGAAACGCACAGGAGAGTGCTCTGGGGAACAGTACCCAGACACCAATTGTGAGACTCCAGGAGAAGACAAAACCCAGGGCTCTTCAGAATGCATTTCTGAATTGTCATTTTCTGGTGCTAATGCTTCGGTACCTATGGATTTCCTGGGGAATCAGGAAAATATCCAAAATCTTCAACTGCGGGTAAAAGAGACATCAAATGAAAATTTGAGATTACTTCATGTGATAGAGGAACGTGACAGAAAAGTTGAAAGTTTGCTAAATGAAATGAAAGAATTAGACTCAAAGCTCCATTTACAGGAGGTACAACTAATGACCAAAATTGAAGCATGCATAGAATTAGAAAAAATAGTTGGGGAACTTAAGAAAGAAAACTCAGATTTAAGTGAAAAATTGGAATATTTTTCTTGTGATAACCAGGAGTTACTCCAGAGAGTAGAAAGTTCTGAAGGCCTCAATTCTAACTTAGAAATGCGTGCAGATAAATCATCACATGAAGATATCGACGATAACGTAGCCAAGGTGAATGACAGCTGGAAAGAGAGATTTCTTGATGTAGAAAATGAGCTAAGTAGGATCAGATCTGAGAAAGCTAACATTGAGCATCCAGCCCTCTCCCTGGAGGCTGACTTAGAGATAGTTCAAACAGAGAGGCTATGTTTAGAAAAAGATAATGAAAATAAGCAGAAGGTTATTGTCTGCCTTGAAGAAGAACTCTCAGTGGTCACAAGTGAGAGAAACCAGCTTCGTGGGGAATTAGATACTATGTCAAAAAAAAACATGGAACTGGATCAGTTGTCTGAAAAAATGAAGGAGAAAACACAAGAGCTTGAGGCTCATCGAAGTGAGTATCTCCATTGCATTCAGGTGGCAGAGGCAGAGGTGAAGGAAAAGACAGAACTCCTTCAGACTTTGTCTTCTGATGTGAGTGAGCTGTTAAAAGATAAAACTCATCTCCAGGAAAAGCTGCAGAGTTTGGAAAAGGACTCACAGGCACTGTCTTTGACAAAATGTGAGCTGGAAAACCAAATTGCACAACTGAATAAAGGGAAAGAATTGCTTATCAAGGAATCTGAAAGCCTGCAGACCAGACTGAATGAATCAGATTATGAAAAGCTGAACATCTCCAAGGCCTTGGAGGCCGCGCTGGTGGAGAAAGGTGAGTTCGCGTTGAGGCTGAGCTCAACACAGGAGGAAGTGCATCAGCTGAGAAGAGGCATCGAGAAACTGAGAGTTCGCATTGAGGCCGATGAAAGGAAGCAGCTGCACGTCGCAGAAAAACTGAAAGAACGCGAGCGGGAGAATGATTCACTTAAGGATAAAGTTGAGAACCTTGAAAGGGAATTGCAGATGTCAGAAGAAAACCAGGAGCTAGTGATTCTTGATGCCGAGAATTCCAAAGCAGAAGTAGAGACTCTCAAAACACAAATAGAAGAGATGGCCAGAAACCTGAAAGTTTTCGAATTAGACCTTGTCACATTAAGGTCTGAAAAAGAAAATCTGACAAAACAAATACAAGAAAAACAAGGTCAAGTGTCAGAACTAGACAAGTTACTCTCTTCATTTAAAAGTCTATTAGAAGAAAAGGAGCAAGCGGAGATACAGATCAAAGAAGAATCTAAAACTGCAGTGAAGATGCTTCAGAATCAGTTAAAAGAGTTAAATGAGGCAGTAGCAGCCTTGTGTGGTGACCAAGAAACTATGAAGGCCACAGAACAGAGTCTGGACCCACCAGTAGAGGAAGCACATCAGCTGAGAAATAGCATTGAAAAGCTGAGAGCCCGCCTAGAAACTGATGAAAAGAAGCAGCTCCGTGTCTTAGAACAACTGAAGGAAAGTGAGCATCATGCAGATTTACTTAAGAGTAGAGTGGAGAATCTTGAAAGAGAGCTAGAGATAGCCGGGAAAAACCAAGAGCATGCAGCTCTTGAGGCAGAGAGTTCCAAAGGAGAGGTAGAGACCCTAAAAGCAAAAATAGAAGGGATGACCCAAAGTCTGAGAGAGCTGGAATTAGATCTTGCTACCATAAGGTCAGAAAAAGAAAATCTGACAAACAAATTACAAAAAGAACAAGAACGAATATCTGAATTAGAAATAATAAATTCGTCATTTGAAAATATTTTGCGAGAAAAAGAGCAAGAGAAAGTACAGATGAAAGAAAAATCAAACACTGCCATGGAGATGCTTCAAACACAATTAAAAGAGCTCAATGAGAGAGTGACAGCCCTGCATAATGACCAAGAGGCCTGTAAGGCCAAAGAGCAGAATCTTAGTAGTCAAGTAGATTGTCTTGAACTTGAGAAGGCTCAGTTGCTACAAGGTCTTGATGAGGCCAAAAATAATAATACTGTTTTGCAATCTTCAGTGAATGGCCTCATTCAAGAAGTAGAAGATGGCAAGCAGAAACTAGGGAAGAAGGATGAAGAAATCAGTAGACTTAAAAATCAAATTCAAGACCAAGAGCAGCTCGTCTCTAAACTGTCCCACGTGGAAGGAGAGCACCAACTTTGGAAGAAGCAAAACTTAGAACTGGGAAATCTGACAGTGGAATTGGAGCAGAAGATCCAAGTGCTACAATACAAAAATGCCTCTTTGCAGGACACATTAGAAGTGCTGCAGAGTTCTTACAAGAATCTAGAGAATGAGCTTGAATTGACAAAAATGGACAAAATGTCCTTCGTTGAAAAAGTAAGTGGCTCTATCTGTTTATGTTTAAATATATAGTCATGAGGGAGGAAACCATATTTACTTCTAGACACTGTGAATTATATTTACTTCTAGACAGTGTCTGCTCTATTGGGCCAAACTTTGTAAAGGCTTTATGTTTACTGGGTCTTGAATTGCAGAAACTGAGTGGGCTCTGGCAGTAGTGACTATTCTGGCTGATTCTTTGGGACATGTTCATGGATTGGACCAGGTTTTTAATGTGGCACCTACATATGAGCAAAGCTTTGGTTTATGCACAGTTCCTTGTTCTAATTATATTTCCCTTTCTTAGAGTACATCAGAATACTGGCCTCCCCGTACCCACTTGAGACTCACTGCTATAGAGAGTGTAACAGACATTATCTAGGATCAGAAAGGATCTGCCTGCCTTACTGTGTCTTTTTTGCCTTTGGGGCAAAACACTTTTAAAGATACTGATAGATTTATAACCAACAGAGCACTCATGGCTTCTGGGGTGCGTCTTGGGGATTTCGTGCTTTCAGTCCCTCTTTTATACCTTCTCTTTGTGCAGCCTTCTATTGTGTTAGTTGATGATTAAAGGGAAGATCTGCCATCAAGAAGCTCAATCATTAAAGAAAAATTAAGTTTTGGCCCGGTGAGCTTACTTAGTGATCTAGGAATGTGATTTTGTCACATTTAATTTTTGCTGAACAAATATTAAAGGAAAAAAAGGAGTGTCTAGAAAATGCAATTCATCTCCACCCTGTATTTTCTGAGAATTTCGGGGTTTTGTATACCTTGCAAGAGATGGCGATTAGTATAGACATGATGAGACAAACCATACCACGCTGTTTCACTTCAAGGGGCAAATGCAAACAATAGCTTTTTAACTGGTTTTCACTAATCATAAGCATGTTTCTCACAGATTAGTATGGCACTGGGGGATTAGTAGAGATCCAAGAACTGATAAACTAAGATACTGCCTGGTATGATAATCTCTGATGTTTAACTTTGATTCAAATTAATACCTTTGTGAAGGATTTTAAGACTTAGCAACATTATCTTTCCTTGTCATTCCTTCCCTGATTGCTATTCTTCTACTAAATCTTTTCTGGGAAGAAAAGGTAAGCTTACCAGTAGGTTTTGAGCGTGTTGAGTTGAGTGGATTAGTAAAGGGGGCATTAGCCAGCTTCCATTTTATGATTGAAGGCTAATACATGGCACAGATATGTTGTATCAGAGTGATTAATCTGATCAAAACACACCACCAAAAAGCAGATTCTAATGAAAGATGAAATTTCAGGTAAACACAATGACTGCAAAGGAAACTGAGCTGCAGAGGGAAATGCATGAGATGGCACAGAAAACAGCAGAGCTGCAAGAAGAACTCAGTGGAGAGAAAAATAGGCTAACTGGAGAGTTACAGTTACTGTTGGAAGAAATAAAGAGCAGCAAAGTAAGTTTTTTGTGACAAATGTTATGATGTGTTAATTCATTGTGCGCACTCTCCTTGTTGGTTTCTGTAAGACCTTCTGTAGTTTACCTATTTTTAGCTCTTGAAAAAAATAACCCGGTGCTTATGTCATAATCAGATTTGTAGTAATCTCTACCATCCAGCACTATCATGAGCCCACAAGGAGTCGTGAGAAGCCTCTGAACACATGAAAATATCTGTCTCAGAGCCCAAATACGTTTTCATAGAAGAGGACCCTTGTACCACATTAATGCACATCAGAAGTAGATCTCATGCTGCTTTCAACAAGTTTATCTGCTTTCCTAGCTTGCCAGAGATTACAGGCTAGAATGTTGCTAGAAACACATTCACTGATCTGCTAAGAACTAGCATAGAGTAACAGAACTAAAGTCACAGTTTTAGGCAGGGTTAATGTGGCACATCTATAGCACTTGGGCTTCCACTGCCCAATGCCATTTCCATAGCAGATATTGCTAATTCATACCCTCCCTTTCTTCTGAGTCTCCTAACACTGTGTCCTGGGTAGCTGCTACCATGCAGGGAGAGCTGGCAGATGAAATGAAACCTGTTTGTCATACCTGATAAAATTATTAACTTCCCTATAGCTGTTTAGTCCTCATGCAACTTCATTCCTGAGTAGTAAAGAACAGCAAAATAAGATAGTCATGATTGTGACCCTGAATAATGACAGAAATTTGAAATGATATATGTAATATTCTGTATAAAGATTGGAGAAATTTGTTGTTTTCTTTAAATATAGTATTTATGAAAATGGAAAGGTTTTGGCATTGAATCTCAGAAATGGACTTAGAGAATATTCTGGCCATACTGCCTGGAAGAAGTTCCTCTGAATGCTATTTGTGTATTGCGTCTGCTGAAATCTCTTTTGGTGTTGAGTAGCTTGGGAGTCTCCCAAGTGCGTCATTATTGTATTTCATGTATAAGCACTACTGAGAGTAGTAGTTTGGCTTCAGGCCCATACATATGAGTGTGTTAGTTTGCATTGGCTTTATTCATTCATTTATTCATTCTGTAAATAATAAGTGCTAGTAAGGTCAGAGGATAGACTGCTGAACCGTAACTATCCTGTATTTCCTGCACTGGACACATATTAAATCATGAAATAGGCAACATGTAACAATCATAAGTGGATAAATACTATAAATGAAACAAATAAGATTCTTTGCTGTGGAATAATTGGGATGTGGGGATCAGGGTAGGAAACAACCTAATTTAGATAGGGTGGTCAGCAGATTTAGATAGGGTGGTCAGCACATGTCACCTGCAAGATGACGAGTCAGCTAGGCAACAAACAGGCAGAGTGGGGAGCCTTCTAGGTCTAGAGAGCAGTGTGGTCAAAGCTCTGAGACTAGAATGATCTTTGTTTTTTTTTTAAAAAATTGAAAGTAAACCATTGTGGCTGGAGCCAGATGGAAAATGACATGCACAAAGATTGGAGGGATAGGAAGGGTATGGAGGGGGTAGGAAAGATTTGGGGCGGGAATATTTACTTGGCTAGTTCAACATATAGGGAGTGTTTAGAAATTATGGGAATGGTAGAAAATGATGGAGAAGAGAAGGTGGCTTAGGGCCTAGCCTGAAGGAACTCTAGCACACAAGGTGAGATGGAGGAAGAAGAGCCAGCAAAGAAAACAGAGAGAAGGCTTGATGAGGCAAACCAGGGAGGTGTCATGTTCTGGAAATCAAGAGGAAGGAGTGTCTCAAGAGGGAGGGAGTGTCCGGGTATAGTGGTTCACGCCTGTAATCCCAGCATTTTGGGAGGCTGAGGTGGGCTAACAGCTTGAGTCCAGAAGTTCAAGACCAGTCTGGGCAACATGGTAAAACTCTGTCTATACAAAAAATACAAAAAAATTAGCCAGACGTGGTGGTGCATTCTTGGGAGGCTGAGGTGGGGGATCACCTGACCCCTGGAGACTGAGGCTGCAGCGAGCCATGATTGTGCCACTGCACTCCAGCTTGGGCAACAGAGTGAGACCCTGTCTCAAGAAAACTAAGCCAAACTAACCAACCAAACAACAACAACAGCAACAGCAACAATAACAACAACAACAAAAAAAGGAAGGAGTGGTCAGCAGCCCCAGATACTACTTAGAGGTTGATTGAGATGAGCTCAGAAGAGTGTGCCTTTAATTTTCAGCATGGAGGTTGATGATGCCATGAAAAGCTTTTTTAGGAAAAGCTGGGACGAATCGATTGGAGCAGGTTGAATAATTGAAGATGAGGAAGTAGACACCACACATACAGAAACATACAGAGACAACTACTTGGGGTCAGGCATGGAAAAGACAAATGCTTCCAGGATTGGAGTCTGGCCAGTTCTTCACAGTGAAGGGATGGGGCAGAAGATTGGAGGATATTTGGAAGGAAATTCTCATAATGACAGAACTGGGGTCTAAGCTGGTCAAGGAAGAAAATGCAAGGCCAGAGGGGATTTGATATGAAGATGGTAGTGGTTCTGTTGATGAGGTCAGGAATTATTGCAATGGAAGTACTTTAATAAATAAGGCTGGAAGCATTGGAAGGTGTGGTCCCAGAGTGGTTTATTTGAATTCAAGGTTTCAGGGTTTCTGTGGTCTCTGGATATGACCTAGCGAGGTGGTTGGGCTGGAGCAGAGGAAAGTGTCATTGGAGGTGAAGTCACAATTAAAAGTGAATACATTGCTAAGAATTATAACACTATTCTGTACAGATTTTATCTTGCCCATAAACAATTTTTTTTCCACACAGTGCTCATTATTTCCTAAACATATTTCCAGGTTCTTAATTGTGAGGAAATGCTATTATGATTTCATTATTATTTTTCTGTTTAGGATCAATTGAAGGAGCTCACACTAGAAAATAGTGAATTGAAGAAGAGCCTGGATTGCATGCACAAGGACCAGGTGGAAAAGGAAGGGAAAGTGAGAGAGGAAATAGCTGAATACCAGCTACGGCTTCATGAAACTGAAAAGAAACATCAGGCTTTGCTTTTGGACACAAACAAACAGGTGAAATGTGGGGTTTGGTTACTGGGGGAGCTGGAGAGTGTATTGATTTTTTTTTTTTTTTTGAGATGGAGTCTCGCTCTGTTGCCCAGGATGGAGTGTAGTGGCGTGATCCTGGCTCACTGCAAACTCCGCCTCCCGGGTTCACACCATTCTCCTGCCTCAGCCTCCTGAGTAGGTGGGACTACAGGCGCCCGCCTCCATGCCCGGCTAATTTTTTGTATTTTTAGTAAAGATGGGGTTTCACCGTGTTAGCCAGGATGGTCTCGATCTCTTGACCTCGTGATCCGCCCGCCTTGGCCTCCCAAAGTGCTGGGATTACAGGCGTGAGCCACAGTGCCCAGCCCAGTTGATTTTTTGAAAAGGTATTATTTCCATTTTGGAGTAGAATAATAGGAGAGTTGCAAAGTCAAAATAGTCCTTGGAAAGGCTGGGTTTTTTTTTGTTGTTGTTGTTGTTTTTCTTTTCTTTTCTTTTTTTTTTTTTTTGAGACTGAGTCTCGCTCTGTCGCCCAGGCTACAGTGCAGTGGCACAATCTTGGCTCACTATAGCCTCCGCCTCCTGGGTTCAAGCAATTCTCCTGTCTTAGCCTCCTGAGTAGCTGGGATTACAGGCGCCCGCCACCACACCCAGCTAATTTCTGTATTTTTAGTAGAGACGGGGTTTCACCATGTTGGCCAGGCTAGTCTTGAACTCCTGACCTCGTGATTTGCCCGCCTCGGCCTCCCAAAGTGCTAGGATTACAGGCGTGAGCCACTGCGCCCGGCCGTTTTTTGTTTTTCTTACAATTTTGTTTTTTTGGCTGTGCCTCCTGGCTAAAGTAACGTTTTGTTTTTTGTTGTTGTTGTTTGTTTGTTTTGCTCTAGTATGAAATAGAAATCCATACATATCGAGAGAAATTGACTTCTAAAGAAGAATGTCTCAATTCACAGAAGTTGGAAATGGACCTTTTAAAGTCTAGTAAAGAAGAGCTCAATAATTCATTGAAAGCTACTACTCAGGTTTTGGAGGAATTGAAGAAAACCAAGGTGTGTTCACTTTTCTTTGCTTCATGATTTCAAATGGTTTATACAGGTGGTAGTGATTTTAATGGTATTGCATTAAATGTTTTCATTTTCATTTTATGAAAACTTTTGGTAGTCAAAAATGATGTCATTCATCAGTTCCCTGCTGAGTTATCTTAAAAAAAATCAGTGGGTGATCTACAGTCTCATAGCTTGAATAAGCTATCCGTTGCCTCAGGCATCCTCTCAAACTAGAGGATGTTAAAGACTTCTTGAGATAGATTTGAAGATCCAGCCACACAGCAGATGAAGGCAGGCCTCTTAAGCTATAGAAAACAGTCTGATGGGCAATTCCAAAGTCTTGAACGAGCTGTCTTCCAACTTCACTGTCACCATACTCACCCTCCTGTGGCTTATGGGGAGATCAAAGTGTGGCAGAGCACCTTGGTCAGGCAGACATGTGTGGATATTTTTCTCTTCCTCTTCATGCAAGGATCATAGAGCTTTTTTTTTTTTAAGAAAGAGTGAAGGTGAACCCTAATCTCAGGATTGCTAGTCTTAAGATGGTACCACTATAATTCTACCTGGAAAAGAAGGTGTTTTGATTCCTACAGATATTTTTTGTAAGATGAATACCCACAGTGTGTAATAGTGAACCTGGGTAATAAATACCTTCCAGCAAAGGTTTTACTTAGAAGACAATTATATTTTTTAAATTTTGACATTAATTGAATATATACAAACAGAAAACTAGATATAAATTTATTATGTTTATGGCTCTCATACAACTATCAAGGTAAAGGAAATTTACTAATTAAATACAAAGTAGTAAAATTCAAAATCACGTTAATAATTACTGATGTTCTGGTATAAAATGAGATGCTGGGCTTAATAGTAGAAATAAGTAGCACTGTTGAAATAGAATTAAATGGGTCTTTAATTCATTTGTGATTGGAATCAGAAGTAGCGAGTTCTGAAAGGGTAAGGTTTACTGCATCATTACTGATAAATAATTTCAAGATGAAATATACAAAGATGAGATCCAAGCTCTAACAACTACTCGCAATATGAATATGGTACTGGGTTCTTCTCCATCCCCCATCCCCATTGCCCTTCCTCCTCCTGTTGCTGTTCGGTCGTCCTTTGGAAATTCGTGATGCCATATCAGATGGTTTTAGAATTCTGCATTTTAAAATATATTACATAATATAATGCATATGCCATATATAATATCCCAGTGGGATCTGCTATAATATTGCATAATCAGATTCATATTTCTGCAGCAAAATGTGTGGATAGTCTCACAAGGCAGGATAAATAGAGGCTATACATACTGTGCCAGGTGTGATGACTCATGCCTAGATTCCCAGCACTTTGAGGGGCCAGGGCAGGAGGATCACTTGAGGCCAGGAATTTGAGACCAGCCTGGGCAATATAAATATAGTGAGACCCCATCTCTAAAAGAAAAAAAAAATGGTTGTGATAGCACGTACCTATAGTCCCAGATACGTGGGAGACTGAAGTGGGTGGATTGCTTGAGCCCAGGAAGTCATGCAGTGAGCCATGATGGTGCTACTGCACTCCAGTCTGGGTGACAGGGGGAGATCTTGTCTTAAAAATAAATAAATTAATTAATTAATTAAGACTGTAAACACCTTTATATCTGTCCAGGTTGGGTTTTGCCTCTAAATCATGTTCATAGCTCTTTTTTTGATTTGGGAATTGTGAATAAGAATGTGAGCTTGTACCACTGAGAAGTATATGAGGACACAATTCTCCTATCATTCTATTGTCTTTCTGCTCAAGCCATAATACAACTTAAATTTGTATAGTGAGCTCTAATATCATTTGGCCTTCACGTGGTATAGCTAAAACAAATACCAAGGCAGGTATTGAAACTGTAACAGTGCGATTACAAATGGGAACACAATTCTCTCATTGAGGATTTTGGACCCCCCAAGAATGTGTTCCTTGTCTCCCCTGCCCAGTAATCCAGTGTGATTCCCGCTGTATAAATACAGACATAGTGAGCACTTAGTATAGACATCTCAGGAATAGTTTATACTTGTGATACTAAGAAAGAGAATGACAAAACCACATTCTCAACTGGGGAGACTTAGGAAACTGAGTAGAGAAGGTGAATGGTTTTGTGCATCTTTAGATGTTTTGTATTGAATCTAATAATTCTTAAATTTATGATATATGAATCTTATATCTCATAATTATTTTTCATATACTTATAAATTCAAGTTTTTAAATGGAATTACTTTCATTTTGTAGATGGACAGTCTAAAATATGTAAATCAGTTGAAGAAGGAAAATGAACGTGCCCAGGGGAAAATAAAGTTGTTGATCAAATCCTGTAAACAGCTGGAAGATGAAAAGGAGATATTGCAGAAAGAACTCTCTAAACTTCAAGCTGCACAGGAGAAGCAGAAAACAGGTGGGTGTTAACCGGGGCACATCAGCTAGCCAGCACTCTTTTCCAATAGTGGAATAACACATGGCGTGTGTGCTCAGGAACTATTTTTAGTGCCGTGTTCTATTACTGAGTGCTGATTTTTTACCATTAATCCATTTTCCAATTTCTGAATTTTGTGCTTATCTTGGGATCATTATAGAACTCAGAATGAAGCCTTTTTTTGTTTTGGTTTTGAGATAGGGTCTTGCTGTGTCACCCAGACGGGAGTGCAGTGGTGCCATTATGGCTCATTGCAGCCTCGACCTCCAAGGGATCCTCTCACCTCAGCCTCCCGAGTAGCTGGAGCTATGTAGGCAGGCGCCACCACACCCGACTAATTTTTTTATTTTTTGTAGAGACAAGGTTTTTCCACGTTGCCCAGGCTGGTCTTGAATTTCTAGGCTCAAGCAATCTGCCCACCTCGGCCTCCCAAAGTGCTGGGATTACAGGCAGGAGCCACCATGCCTGACCCGAATGAAGCCATTTTGAAATAGAATTATCGCGTCTTCTGTTCTATAAAACATGCAAAAAAAACATGGTGGTACTTTTTGCTCACGAGCCATTCTAAGAAGAGTTTTTCATGTTGATGTTCAGTTGCGTGGTTTCTTTGTCAATAGATTGGCATCAGAGTTGGCTTTGGTAATTTATAAATAGCTGATTCTGGTTATCCTCAGTCTGTTGTATGGGTCAACTAAAGGGAACAGGTGAGGGTGGGAGGCATATTTTTAGTTGTGTGGGAAAATAGAAAAGGAAAGAAATGATAACTCTCATTGTCACTTTTATCCACTTATGCCCCTGGAGTGCCATGTGCTTACTGTATGGATAGATGATGACAAGCATAATCTGACTGGCTTCCCTGGTCTGTAGCATGGCAGGGTGTGGGTCAACAGTCTTCTCTGTTGGAAACAGTGCTCAGGGTAGATTGGGGCTTCAGGGGATTTTTCTAATGGATTTAATAACACCCATGACAGCTACAAGTTGACCAAGATTCCCACCTTTATAGTGTTCCCCTAAACCCTTTTTCTTCAGACCCTGCCTTGTCTTCAAATACTTTCAGAGGGTTTTTGGAATTTGCCTGATCATTTGTTAGAATCTTGTCTCCCAAAGCCATACAACAGAAGCTTCATAATCTTTACTGACTTCTGTTCATCCACTTACGGTAGACAGAATGGACTGGGGAAAATAAGGATGTAAAAAATGGATTTATTTAATTGCACATAACTGGCGCTACAAGAAGGTTTAGTGAGTTTACTGAAATACAAGTTTGAGATTTTGGTGGGTTTTATTTAAGCTGTCCCAAGGAATGTCACAGGACTAGAATATCTACCTTGATATGCTATGATACCTCCCAAACAAAAGTTGTTTGAACTATAAGAACATATACTGTTATATCTCCCCTACCTCTTCAAAAAAATCAAAGAAAGAACACGTCTAAGATTGTCTGCTTCACGATGCCCATTGTTAACTAGAGAAGCATCAAGTCACACATGATGTGTTGCTTTACTTTGGACAGGTACTGTTGTGGATACCAAGGTCGATGAATTAACAACTGAGATCAAAGAACTGAAAGAGGCTCTTGAAGAAAAATCCAAGGAGGCAGACGAATACTTGGATAAGTACTGTTCCTTGCTTATAAGCCATGAAAAGTTAGAGAAAGCTAAAGAGATGTTAGAGACACAAGTGGCCCATCTCTGTTCACAGCAATCTAAACCAGATTCCCGAGGGTCTCCTTTGCTAGATCCAGTTGTTCCAGGACCATCTCCAATCCTTTCTGCTGCTGAAAAGAGGTTATCATCTGGCCAGAAAAAAGCTTCAGGCAAGAGGCAAAGGTCCAGTGGGATATGGGAGAATGGTAGAGGACCAACACCTTCTACCCCAGAGACCTTTTCTAAAAAAAGCAAGAAAGCAGTCATGAGTGGTATTCACCCTGCAGAAGACACAGAAGGTACTGAGTTTGAGCCAGAGGGACTTCCAGAAGTTGTAAAGAAAGGTATCCCTAATTTTAAAACAAAATTATTTGTGTTCTTTTGAAATTCCATATAATGGTTCACATATAAAAAGACAAAAGTATTTGCTTTTTTACATTATTGTGCAACAATCTCATTGATGTTCATAAACAATAGTCTGCTTTTAAATGGATGAGGCATATATTTTCCTCTGGGACCTCATTATTTGTGTCGTATTAACAAAAGAGCTGGTAGATTGGTAAAATGACTGTCTAAAATCTGTTTAGAATTTGTTATTTGAATGCTGAAAAAAATCATTAAATCAAGGACGCCCTTCAGGGTTTCCTACCCTTTGGTCATGTCTGACCTAGCTAGCAGGTGAGCTGGAGGGTCCACCCTGTGATGCTGGCCCCCTGGCTGGAGCCACTGACTACACTTTGTTTTGTTTTTTTAAACTTGGTTTTCTCCCAAGTCTGGCCCAAGGACTGGTGCCAGTCTAGGAACTGTTTGTTATTGGTTCCTGACTGAAACAATGTATTGTAATTAAGTAGGACTTTAGAAATTTTTATAGCAACTTGATATTTTTGTAACATCCAAGCACATATCATTTTTTCTATTGATTTGTTCTCATTATATTATACAAAAATACTATTCCACAGCAGATTGGAAATTCTTTCACCCCCCTCCGCCCCCAGATATCTAAACTGATTCTTTGCCAGAGATGGTTTGAAAAGCATTGTTCTGAGTAACTCTAGCCCCAAAATAGTTATCTATCTCTCACTGGTAATTTTTATATGTAGTTAAAGTGTGAAAAACAAAATCAAACGCTGCTTTAGTTAGCCTTGAATGGAGTTCTGGAGTGTGTGTTGATACATTAACTCTTAGTATCCCTGGGATTGACTTTCTTTCTTGGGTCATCAAAAGTCACGTCACTTCCTTCTGTGGAAAGAGACCACGCGAGTGACTGTGAAATCACCTTTAGGAAGGGCAGTTTCTCTCCTCCCACCTACATGAGAGTGCTCGCCTGAAGTAGCTGTTACCATTTTACATTTTCCCCCTTTAAACAAGCACTTGCCTTTCTTTTATATATATATTTTATTTTTCCATTGTACTGTCCTTTTTCCCCCAACCCAATTTTACAATAAGGCCTGCTGGCATTCTTTAGATCTTAGAAAAATGCAAAGTAAAACATCCATGTAGAAGATAGAAGCAGAAAAAACTTTTTCTGTGTAGTATTATTTTCCCCTTCTTCTCCCATTGTTATTTTCTATGTTTCTAATAAGAGAAAACCTATTAGTTACTTGATTCAATTTGGTGACTCCCAGAGCAACTGTGAAGTGTAGTCCATTAACCAAAGTGGCTAGGACAAAGTATTTTTTGGAGTTTGCATTATCCTTGTTAAAACCACCTATCTTTTCCATTGTAGATAGAATTGGACCTAGCAGTGCTGACAGTTAGCTTTTTTGCCCTTAGGGTTTGCTGACATCCCAACAGGAAAGACTAGCCCATATATCCTGCGGAGAACAACCATGGCAACCCGGACCAGCCCCCGCCTGGCTGCACAGAAGTTAGCGCTATCCCCACTGAGTCTCGGCAAAGAAAATCTTGCAGAGTCCTCCAAACCAACAGCTGGTGGCAGCAGATCACAAAAGGTAAACTACCGTCAACATCCATCTACTGTTTGAGATCCAGAAAATTGCAGTTATTACCTGGGTGAGGATTGGACACTGTACTCCCTGATTCAGGAGCCCTTTCAAAAAGTCTGACCTTCTTGGTGTGGTGTAAGTCAGTCAGTAGTGAGCAAGTGACTGGGTGAGCATTACAGTATCAGGATCTCATCCTTGAGTCAACAGGCCATTTATACGTAGTTTGATGGAAAATGGCATTGTTACATGAAAAACTCACTGGATTTCTAAGAAAGTTTCAGGTGTTACTGATGAAGGATTTGAAGAGGTAATTTTCCTTTTTGCCACTGGTATTAGTTTCAAACTTTATTCTCACTTATCTGCCCCCAGCTGTGAAATTTTTATTGTTTTTATTAATCCTTTATTTTAAAAAAGGAAGCACATATTTCAATAGATACTAACGAAAGGAACTCTGTTTATGGATTTCTTTCTCTATTTTGATTGTTGAGGATACAACAGGATCTTAGTGACCTCTGTGCACCCTACAACGTCCCAGAAGATGTTATGTAGAGCATAGAGAATATTTGCTTAACAGATCTTTATTCCTGTTACTATGGTCCATACCAGCAGCTACCATTTAAGTATGCATAGTATATGCATTGTATTTATCTTTCTCATTTTATTGAACTCTCACAGTAAGTGGTATTATAAAAGAGTGAAGATCGTGAGACTCATAAAGATTTAACCTCCCAGTGTGAACCCCTGCTTCCTCTCAACTCCACAGTCTTGATCTTTCTACGATACCAGTGTTTGTCAGACTGGGGACTAGGGGAATATTTTTGGAAGTTGCTGGAATAGCTTCAAAGAGTTTGAACAGTCTGTGATTTTACCTTGATTGCTCACTTGTCAGAGTTTGATCAAGTATGCGATCTGATAACCTTGAGCCAGAAAACAAAGCTTTGAAAGTGTAATAACCCCTATTTGTGTAATGTGATAATTCATAAGTGAGCAAACACGTTCTTAGGATTTGGGATACCAAATATGAACACATTGGTGGTTACATGTGGGCGATCTAAAGAATACAATATATTTAGATTTCTTAATCTGAACATCACAACAACAGATTTGCAAATTTGTTTTTGTTGATGTATAAGAGCTATAAGCATTAAGGAGTTACACTTAGTAATGAATTTGTTCATAATATACATTATAATAAAGTTTTTATTCAAGTATGAAGAAGAATGATCTGAGATTTTCTTTCACTGAAGTGGACCCATTTGTTACTCTTATCAGAAATATTCTACCATTTTGTGCAATTTTTTCTCCCCTCCCGTACCAAATTCTCTCTCTCACTCACATTTGGATTTAACTTTTGCATGCTGCCAACAACAAAATACTGAAGTATACACTGGAGAATATATATTTAATATACTGAATGTACTGACTTTCCAATGAACATGAGAACAGCTTCTCCTTTAAGCAACTAGTGTCTCTAAACAGTGGAGCTACCAAACTTGTCCAAAGCTGTCAACTACAAGATATCTACTGGATACTGGATACAGGAGGAGTCAGGTTTAGGGTCCTGATATGGGCCATACCATTTTCTTAGAAGGGTGACTGGGAGCCACCCTTTCCCAAACCTCAGTAAAAAGTAACATCCATTCCTGTTTGTCTCACACTTATGGAGATCAAATGAAGTATTTGTCCTACTCTCTTAGAACAGAAAACCATGACATACAGCTGGTACTCTGTGCCTCCACTCTTTTTAGGTAACTCACTTTATTGTAATCTCTTGTTTAAATATCTGTCTTCTGATTTGCAATCCGAGTTCTGTGAGGTTACTGATTACATCTGTAGTTTATGTCTAATTCAGTGTCTGACATTCAACAAATACTCAATGAATGAATGGAACTGTGAATGTCCTGAAGTGATTGCATTAATAGATGTTTATAAAGGCATGCTAGGAAATGGTCTTATGAAATCATCACAAGTCATTTTTTTTTCTTTTGTGAAGAACTGAGGGTAAAAGCAGTTTGCATGTGGCCTTCAGACTTACTATCTAGGAAAAAGAGCTTTGCACGCTAGGGGGCCTGCTCTCCTCACTGCTGTTGAATCTGCTGAGTAGGGAGTAGTAACCATGGTTTCCGTAGATTTTGTTCAGTGCATTAGCTACATGCCGTTCATTAGGCACCAGCAGTTATGAATTGCTAAGCAATGTTGTGCACTTGCAAATGTGGAGGGGGGCCTTTTGAGAGCAGTTGTAAGAGACTTCATTAGATTCAAACTCTTCAAAACCTAGCCCAGTAATTTTTAATTTAATTCAGCCTTCTCTGAGTCGCCCTGTAAAATGCTTGCTGCCTCATCTGTTAAGCGTATTTTATCACTTAGTTTTAAAAATCTAGAACAAGGTATTATTTCCCAAAGCAGTTGCTTAGAAACTCAGGGTTGTGAGTTCTCCTTTGAGGTAACTGGCTGGGTGATGAGAGACAGTTTCCTAGGTCATTTAGCAAGACCTTTAGTGACATCTGACAAGTTCAAAGGGGAAAAAATGGGCAAAATGCGCATTAGGTACGGATCATTCTCTATTATGTCACTGGGATGGATAAGCTCAGGAACCCCCTGTTTGTTGGGAACAAGGGAGACAGCAGTTGTAGACCTGATCTCCTGAACCTGGGCTTTGCGATCAGTTCCGGAGGACCGGCCGGTAAGCTGTAGAGCCCATCATGGATGGTGGATGTTAGTTTTGTGGGGGTCTTGCATGTTTTTCCTACTTGTGAGGGTCATTTTCACTGAACTATCTGCGTATTTGCCCTCTCCCTATTGCAACTGCAGAATCATTTATAAGACAATTAGAGTATGCATGCATGCAATATTTTTTTTCCTCCTTTGTGTTATTCTAGGAGGATGTACTATCTTAATAGATTAAATACTTGGTGAATTTGACTTTGTCTGATTAGAGACCATTCTGAAGTTAACTAACTAACAGGAGAGTCAAATCCACAGTTTAAATTCTGATCACAACTACAGTGTCTTCAATTTAGTATCAGAAATTGAGTCTAGAGGGGAGAAGCCAGAAAGAGTGGACATCAGCCATTTGATTGGGATAAAGAGTCTTACAGGCCCAAACTTTCTCTTTCCTATGGGGTATCTGTCTCTTTTTCTCTTTTTAAATGGCAAACCTACAGATTTGTTTCTTGTACATCTGGTGGGTTCCAGGGAAACCTTGTCTTTGGAATCACTATTTCTCTTTAAAAAAAAAAAAAAAAGTACCAGCAAAACTCTGTTTTATTTTTTTCCTTCAACTTTCCATGGATGGTAATTTTCCATTAAGTCCTGACCTTCCAAGGCTATGTCTTTTCAGTGTCCTGGACACACTTTGAGGGAGAAGTGAGCTTTCCTGGGATTTGATCTGTTGGCCGGATTTACTATGTTTCATGTAATGGAAAGTATTTAACTCCTTTTTCAAACCACATGCTTCCTATGGAAAGAATATAAATGGGAAAATAATTTTCATTCCCTTTTCTTCTTGCATCAGAAGGAGATCCCTGGAAGTCAGTTGCTGAGGGAGTGTCTGTCACGTAGTTACTTCTCAGCGTCTCAGATCCTTGTGTCCATTATGCAAGAGGCCCTTCTCCTTTCTCTTTGAAAAAGAAAAATCTTTGAAAAATCTTCCTGTTTGAATCTTCCACTCTTGCCTTTAACTTTGGTTAGGTGAAGCTTTCCTATACTTCATTTTTCTTGCTCTTTTTTCTCTTTTTTGACCCTGTATCTTTTTTCACTACTATATAAATTTCATTTTTTTTTTTTTTTTTTTTTTTAAATCTTGCTGTGTCCCCCAGGCTGGAGTGCAGTGTCACTATTGCAGCTCACTGTAGCCTCAAACTCCTGGGCTCAAGCGATCCTCCTTCCTCAGCCTCCTGAGTAGCTGGGATTATAGATGTGAGCCACTAAGCCTGATCCAATTTCAAAAAATCTTCACTCACCAGCTTACCAGTTGCCTCACCCTCTCATCTACTTAAAGTCTCAAATTGTCTGAGATATCTTTTTCTCTTAAAAGGCAGGATGTTTGAGAGGGGATTTATTCTTATGGACTTTATTGTGAGATAGCTGTCCTTCTACTCTAGTCCAAATTCAATATGGAAACAACCAGCCACAAAGGGAGAATGATTAAAATACCCTGAACAGGTCCTCTGTCATTTTAAAATTTTCCACCCTGTGGAGGTAGTATTACTCATTTGGGTTATACTTGTTTTAAACAACAGGAATGGCTAGTTAGGACAACGGAGGCAGGTTTTTCACTTAGGAATTCATTAGACGTGTACCATGTGGTCAAGCATGTTGTGGGCACTAGAGATACGTAGGTAAGTAGGGCATAGTCTTTGCCATTAGAGGTGCCATGGGAAGTCTGATGACTTTAGTTAGAGATTGTCCTTGATATCCTCCTGACTTGTCTGTTAGGTGGGGCCTGTTCTCAGGGAAGAGGAAATACTACAATTATATATAACTCCTAGAGAAGAAGAACTTAATTTAAAACTTAGTGACATAGTGCTTTATTTTTCATGTTGTGGAAATGTGAGTGTGATTGAACCTCTAACAGATGTTTGTGTTGCAGGTCAAGGTTGCTCAGAGCCCACTGGATTCAGACACCATCCTCCGAGAACCCACCACGAAATCTCTCCCGGTCAATAATCTTTCTGAGAGAAGTCCAACTGACAGCCCCAGAGAGGGCCTGAGGGTCAAGCGAGGCCGACTCGCCCCCAACCCCAAAGCTGGACTGGAGCCCAAGGGCAGTGAGAACTGTAAGGTCCAGTGAAGACACTTTGTGTGTCAGTACCCCTGGGAGGCGCCAGTCATTGAATAGATAAGGCTCTGCCTACAGGACTTTTCTTTAGCCAGGGAGAGCTTTATCAGTGAGGAGAAAACAATTCCTTAGAAGTCTTGAATATATTGTACTGTTTAGATCTCCCATGTGTAAGTATTGAAAAAGTTTGGAAGCACTGATCACCTATTAGCATTGACATTCCTCTACTGTAATGTGAATAGTATAAAGCTATGTGTATAAAGCTTTTTGGTAATATGTTACAATTAAAATGACAAGCACTATATAACAACGTCTTTGTATGTGGATTTTACACTAAAAAAATGCAGAACACATTTTATACTTCCAATTAACAGCTCCTAGGAAAATGTAGACTTTTGCTTTATGATATTGTATCTGTAGTATTAGGCATGGAATAGTTTTGGATCAGGAATTTCTCAGAGCTGAGTAAAATGAAGGAAAAGCGTGTTACGTGTTTTTAAGGAAAACATGCACACATGTACATGTAGGAGTGTTTATCTTTCTCTTGCAATCTGTTTTAGACATCTTTGCTTATGTAACCTGTACATATGTGTGTGTGGGTATGTATTTATTTCCAATTAGGGCTGCAGGGTTCCTAGAGGTGTGCTATACCATGTGTCTGTCATTGTGCTTTTTTCTGTTTTTAGACCAATTTTTTACAGCTCTTTGGTATGCATTCTCGTATCTGGTGATGTATTAACATGTAGCCTTTGTTTTCTAATAAAATAGTCACCTTCGTTTTCTGTAAGAGTGATTCCTAAGTGTAAAGGTATTACGAATATTGGTACTATTTCTTGCTAACTACAACGGCCTCTTATACAAGTAAAAATGTTTGAACAAATGATACAGATCTTTAAACAAACGATCCTAGCATATTTAGTTGTATTAAAAGACACAATTTGGAATATGGGTCATAAGGAGTATGTGGGAATATAAGACGTTCAGCCCAGTGCCTCCTACATTCTGTGTCCCCATTAAACCACATCATCAAGGATACAGGTATGTCGTGTTTCCTAACTTACTTATTGATGATAACAGTTTTGAAAGCATGCAGGCATTATGAGCCATGTCAGATCCAAAAACATTTGAACAAGTTCTTGCATCTTTGAATCAGGGTAAAAACGTTTCCTAGGACATGCGCTAGTAAAAGATCATTTGTTCCTGGCTTTCAGTCCAGATTGATGCACAAACCTCGATAAGCACCATCATTTACATTTAAAAGTTGTCCTTTGCAAGGTGACCTCTGTTGTTGGATAATGCTTCAATAATATTAAGCTACTTAGTATTCATCAGCTGAAAGTGATATCCTGACTTTCCTCTTGTTTCTTCAGTTGCTTGGAGTTGAGGTCTGGTGCAATATCCTCACCATAAATCATCCCAGGGCCACCATGTGCTCAAGGGCATGACCCCGAGCAGACATTGTTGGGATTAAGCCATCAGCTTTATTGGCTGTCTCCAGTGACTGGAAGATTCCACTGAGTAGGCTTTGCTGGGTAGCATCATGGGTCCTTGAAAGCATCTCTTCGTTTTTTCCTGGGTATGCCATAGCTGCTGCTCTTATTACTTGGATACTTGCCTTTTTTTTTTGATACGGAGTCTTGCTCTATCGCTAGACTGGAGTGCAGTGGCATGATCTCAGCTCACTGCAAACTCCGCCTCCCAGGTTCATGCCACTCTCCTGCCTCAGCCTCCCAGGTAGCTGGGACTACAGGCATGTGCCACCACGCCTGGCTAATTTTTTTGTATTTTTAGTAGAGATGGAGTTTCATCATGCTGGCCAGGCTGGTCTCGACCATTTTTATAATTGTAGAAAATTGTTCAAAATCTTGTAAGTGGACAGCCACGACATTATTCTTTTCCTCAAGATAACAATTCTGTATGTTCTGCTATGAGCTGAGCTGCATATGGGATGAAAAGTAAACATGCTACTGTTCCAAATTTGAAGTGCCTTATAAACCAGTTGAGTCATGAGTGAGATTCCTGCTGACAAATCATATGGGAAAATGAATCAAGTTCAGAGATCTGGGAATCAGATTCTCATCTGTACAATGAGGAGCTTGGTTGAGATGATTCTTTTACCATAAATGTTGTATAAGAGCTGAAATGGACCTTTGTGTTACTGGGAGTTGCTGGCAGTCTAAGGGGACTGCATCTTCAATAAGAAAGAAATAGAAACCAAACTTTAAATGTAGCCCGATTTCTATTTCTTGAGACACTCCTCCCCTCACCCTGTCACTTGCCTTCTTTGAGATTTATTTGTGATTTTTTTCATTTGATCCCAGTTTATTTATTTTGTTGGGACTACTACATTTTCACAGATTTGTTTGCACCTGGGAAGAAGTCAGGGCACTTCTTTCTGGGGACCCCTAACTCGAGGGGAGACCTCTTCCACCTTCCAACTGCTTTGAGTCTGCAAACGTTTCTAACTTCTTTTAGCATGACTCAACACCAATTGTTATTTTACAATTTCCAGGTTCTTCCAGAATCCTTCAGGCTGTGGGCAATATGTCATGAAAGAAATTTAAATAGTAAATAAACTGGTGAGTTCCTGTAAGCCATAGGTTTATTGCACCACAGTCAGAAGTTGCACTGATCATTAGCATGTTTTTCATATTTCTCTTCTGTAGTTAAGGAGGGGGATACAATTATTTTTGAAGAGGACAGTAAGTACCTAAAATTGTTAACTACCACTTGGTAGTTGAGTATTGCTCTCCCGCTTCTGTTCATGTAAGCAGTCTTCTCTTTGAAGGGGAAGGGGTTGTATGCTAATTCACTGAGGAGAGAAGAGAGCCTTGAGTGCTTCAGAAGAGCCTGGCTATTCTCATTTGAAAAGTCTGAGGACTTGAAGCTGCCATCCTACCTGCATGCCCAGCTAGCTGTGTATCTAATGCTACTACTCACTTTAGCTTTGGCTCAACTACTTAAAATACTGGATGGAAAGTCTTAAATTTTACAAGGTATTTTCATGTGTGCTGAAGCTTTCACCTTTGTGAGGTAAGAGACAGAGGTCAAACTTCTCACTCATAGGCCTGGGGATATCTTGCTTAATGATAATTGTGTGTCTCCCTGCAACCTTGCAAAATGAAGATTATCCTCATCAAACAGAAGATAAAATAGGCTTAGAGTATTTGGCCCAGGAAGTAGCAGAATTGAGTTTCGACCTCAGCTTTGCAAATACAAAGCCCATTCTCTTTCTTGTTTATCCTGCCGCTTCTCTGGAAGCAGGCTTTTCCAGGATAATTCTGATAGTATAGATAGATTTTCAGAGGATATTAAGTAGCTTTTCTATGTGCAATGGCAATGAAGATATCTAGGCTGTCTGCATCTGATTTGGGTTACCTTACATTTAATTTCAAAAATGTAAAATGGGACTAGCTATACATTGTAACTACTAAAAGTTGTCTACTAACTAAAAGTTGTCTACTAACTGAATACATAAGCATTATTTATGTAGAGGTAAATCCTTTCAAAGAGTCTTTTTTTGGCAATTCAACAAAGAAACCCCATTAGAAAGTGGGCATGAACAGACACTTCTCAAAAGGAGACATACAAGTGACCAACAAAGATGAAAAAATGCTCAACATCACTAATCATCAGAGAAATACAAATCAAAACCACAATAAGACACCATCTCACACCAGTCAGAATGGGTATTATTAAAACATCAAAAATTAACATGCTGGCAAGGTTGTGGTGAAAAGGGAATGCCTATACAGTGATGGTGGGAATGCAAATTAATTCAGCCACTCTGGAAAGTGGTTTGGAGATTTCTCAAAGAACTTAAAATAGAACTACCATTCTACCCAGCAATCCCATTACTGGGTATATAGCCAAAGGCAGATAAATCATTCTGCCAAAAAGACAAATGCACTCCTGTATTCATTACAGCACTATTCACAATAGCAAAGACATGGAATCAACCTAGGTGCCCATCAGTAGTGCACTGGATAAAGAAAATGTGCTACATATACCCCATGGAATACTATGATGCCATAAATAAAAATTAAATCATGTACTTTGCAGCAACATGGATACAACTGGAGGTCATTATCCTAAGCAAATTAACTCAGGAAACCAAATGCCACAGGTTCTCACTTTTACATGGGAGCTAAATATTGGGTACACATGGACATAAAGATGGGAACAATAGACACTGAGGACTACTAGATGGGGGAAGGAAAAAGGGGGGACCAAGAGCTGAAAAACTATTGGGTGCTATGCTCACTACTTTGATGATGGGATCGGTCATACCCCAAACCTCAGCATTATGAGATATACCCATGTAACAAACCTGCACATGTACTGCCTGTATCTAAAAAGTGGAAATTATATATTTAAAGAAGTTTGGTTTGGAAAACCAAATACAAAATATTTCAAATACAAATGTTTAATATAATGTAGACATTAAAAGTGAAAGGTGTCAAAATGCCTTGGGGTCCCATTTGAGCTTGGACAAATTACTTAATTCTCTGTACCTCAGTTTCTTTCTTTCTTCCTTTCTTCCTTTCTTTCCTTTCCTTCCTTTTTCCTTCCTTTCCCTTCCCTTCCCTTCCCTTCCCTTCCCTTCCCTTCCCTTCCCTTCCCTTCCCTTCCCTTCCC